>NC_091947.1:15428460-15797014 GCF_041260155.1 Ptychodera flava | reverse complement strand
TCGAGGAGATCAACTGGGCTAGGAAGAAATCAAGTGTCTTTTAGGCATTTGGAATGAAGATATGGTGAAAAATCTGATGGACGGCACGTCAAGGGATCGAATCGCCTACAATATCATCTCACAGCGTTTGTAATAAAGGGAAAGCGGCTGCACTAACTTTTTTCGTTCTCTGTGTTTGTGTTTGATTTTGTGTGTTTGGCTATTGGTGTAGATATAAGCCATGGCGAGACGTAGCCGTAATCTGGCTGTCGAATGACAGGGTGATCCTTTGACCCCGGCCTTTGACGCTACGTTTCGAAACCAGTGTGTGGTTTCTTCCTCAGTCGCTTTTCTTTGGAGATTGCTCTCCTTAGATTTATGTTTCACTGTTCGTGGTTCGTGGTTCGCGATAATTGTTGGTACACCCAAGCCCCAATATACTTAGGGAAACCGCTGGGAATATACCTACATCGCAAAGAGATTAGCTGGCAGCACTATCGCTATGTGCATGAAGTTTGGCAGATCATCTTTCAGTCTATTTATCCAAACACCGTTGGGTGTCTCATAAAGTAGAGGCCGTTCATTTTGCATGACCGTAAATTACTGAAGTAAAGCATTGACTTTCTATGAAGTTAAATTGCTTTTGCCTACATGTATGTGTATCACCACGTCTGCGGTAAATGTCATTGATTTCCTATTTTCCTGAAGTTTTCTTGACCGTTTTGTACGAATGACAATTAACTCGCACTTTCTCCAACTTGAACAGCCAAGAATCAACTCGCCCGAAACCAATTCGCCCGTTGTTTGAGATTTACACGTTCTACCGCGTACCTATGCACCCTCCGTTGTCGATTTAGTCTAGTAGAGGGTAGAATCGAGACTGATTTTATTGGAACAAAAATATTTCGCTTGATGACTATAACACAGTCAAATTTTAAGCATTTTCTTCAATTTTAGAAAATAAGTCATCGCCTTTCCTTGACATTTCTGTTTCGTTTGAAATGCTCTGTCCCCATAGTCGGTGTGAACGCTAAGGTTTGGCCGTACTGACTGAGATATGGCTCCTTCTTTAGCTATATTTTCAGAGTTTCGAAAAGATGTCGCCAACTATTCCTTTCAGTGCACACTGCAGGTCTGTCTACGTTTGCAGGAAAAGCTATCGTTGCCTTCCCAACAAATTGAATTCGGGCCGGTTGTATCGGGCCAGTTGGAATGAGTTGGGTTCTGAGTCATGAGTGGTTTGAAAAGGTACCAGTTTTGCACTGGGTAGATCAGAAGCGAAAGGAAGGTTATCAACAGCATCGATGAAATGCCTTTTTTCTCACCGTGTTTTCTCATTTCTCTGTATTTTTTCAGTGATGACAATTTGAAAATAGTAATTTCGTGTCCGCTGATCGTGACGATTTGATAGCTCTCAGAATTCGAAGTACGAAACGTCAGTGCCTCCGGGCCATGCCAGGCCGCGGGAGACAAGACACACATTTTCAAACTTTGAGTCATGCCAAGTTTACTTTCTCGATTGATACGTTGAGGTCAAAATACGAACTTTGCCATCGATTAACGATTAAAAACTATGGCATTTCAGCATTCTTTGAAATTTATGATATGACTGTCCTTTTCCGTTTTATATTTCTTGAGAAAACTCTACTATGTGCCCACTTTAGTCCGATAACCCCCCCTCCCTGAATAATGATATTATCCGTATGACGCATCCAAATAAATGTGACTGAACAGTGACGTATGTCTGCTTGTGTCATGTCAAGGCCGAGACTCGCACAGGGTGTACTACGAGACGACATCGACTTTGCCTCTAAGCCGAGGTTGTCAGAAATATATCCGAGAAAAAAAGGTCTTCTTCGAAACCACGAAAGCCGTCGATGAAAACTGGAGAGGTTTATATGGCTGACAGTTGAAGAATGTTTGTACGTGACAAATTCCCGCCACGCCGCGGACCAGCAGCAACGACTATCCACACAATAATTTCAACTTGATAATCAGCTCATACATGGAACCGTCAGAAACCCAAACTTTTGTCTGTATTACTTGTAGTTCTCACAGAATTTCGCTACGACATGTCGGATAACAGAACCTCGAAGCCTGGAAGTTTTACAAGTGGTAACTTTTTAGAAACTACATCGGTGCACGGCCGATAAAATACGGGTTACTTACACAACTGTCTATTCTCACTGTCACTCTAAGAATACGCATCTACTTTAAAGCGGTCGGTCGGCAAATCGGTTTCTTCGAAACGAGATTATAAATTTAGAGACTTTGAATTTCACTCAAGGAAGCCGTCCGTTTGATAGAAAATTGTCGAAGTACATGCTTGAGGTAAGATGACATATCGCTCGATGGGTGTTAAACGTGAAAAGGTTCATGTTGTACATCATATAGAAAAACTACGCACATTGTAAACCTCGACGTAAACTGATCACTTTATGAAAATAAAAGTTAAAAATACGGATTTCACCTCAATGCCGGACGCAAATTACAGTTTTTGTGAGACAGTGGTAATGACGGCATTTATGATGACAACGCCTGTACAAGGAAACGAAGTCAAAGTCATGACAGTACCTATGTTTTCTCTCCTGCACTTTTTCTTCAGGGAAAGTCTGTCGAATTTGGTTGCTTCAACATGTTCCCTAGGCAATGGAATTTACCACAGCAATTCAACAAAAACTGGCAAAAGCAATGTAACTTTACTTGTAAAAGTTAATCCTTTAATGTACCATCGTTCACGCTATATGAACGGCTTCTGCAATAGTGTTTTGTCTAGGGGACACCGCATACGCACCCGCAGTGTTTTCGATAAACAAACTGCAAGATGATCTGGTGCACTAGCAATACTGTTGCTAATTAATTTGCGATATAGGGATATTCGCAGCGGTTTCCTTAATTATTGTCAGTGTTTTGTTCGTCTAGCAAGGAGGCTAGAATACTTATGTTTGGGTCAGTTTGTTGTGTTTCATTGTGTTCGGTCGTTCTCTAAGATTGTGTACTTGTGCATTTATGAGTGTGTCGCCAATTTTTGGATTTCTTTTGTAAGGGATGATCGGTTTCATCGTGAATAAATTATTTAGTGTTTGGTCTTTTTCTATTTCTTCCCAGTTCTTCAGGAGTGCTTGTTTGATGTCTTTTGTTTTTATGTGTGGACTATATTTGGTAGCAAATATCAATTTATTTGTGTTGTTGTTGTGCGTTTGTTTGTGATTTAAATGTGTTCTTCGTGTAGCGTAATTTGTTTCCGCATTGATGTTTGATATTTCTTGTTGTGGATATTCTCGCAGTAATAGCTTTTCATTAAATGTTTTGACTTTGTTGTTGAAGTCTTCTTCATTGTTACATGTCCTCATGTACCTTAATGTTTCGCCTTTGATTAGGCCCTTGAAGGTTGATTTTGGATGACATGATTTTCTATGTAGGAACTGGAATGTATCTGATGAATGTATTTTGACCTGTATAAGGTCAACGGTCGGCTAGACGCTACCAAATGATCTAGGCTAGGACAGCGTTGAACGTAATGTGAACGCGGACAAAAGATTAGCTTATCTTCTCACATTCTGCCGGATTAGTTCTGGCCGACCCTGGGCCTAGATGTGAACCCCATACCTATTTGTCTGTGTTATGGTTAAATCTTGTAACATATGTGAAAAATTGCTTTATTGGCAGTTTATGATATTTCTTGTTTGTAAGCAATGTCGCATAAGTTCCGGGACTTGCCGGCTAAGTGCTGTGTATATAGATCACGTGATAAGCTGTCAAGGAAGGGGCGTGACACAGATGCATGCTTACATGCTTCGAAGGAACGTGATTCAAAATTTCGCGTAATGACATCTTTACGGAACCCTAGAATTTAGTTGGAAGGGTAGTCAAATATATTTTTTAGCCGGGCCTACCTTCGACAAGGTCAT
Organism: Ptychodera flava; assembly: GCF_041260155.1. NCBI lineage: Eukaryota > Metazoa > Hemichordata > Enteropneusta > Ptychoderidae > Ptychodera > Ptychodera flava. The sequence continues at coordinate 15,793,124 of NC_091947.1, read as the reverse complement.
GTGTCGTGGTTTCGTCACTAAGGGTTACTTTCAATGGCAGATGGCCAAGTGTGGTGGCGTTGATCTTAACCGTTTCTTCGTCATAGATGAAATCGAGGGTAGACCCTAGGTATTTGATTCCGATGAACTTCACTTCATTGGTATCTGGGATCAGGTTGGGATTGAAGTCGAGATGCTCCACGTGTAATCGGAAACCGCCATAACCAAAGAATACAGCCTGTAGGAATCCTCCCATTCCGGTGATGAAATTGATGGCGCCAATCAGCACTTGTGCCTCGGTCCATACCTGTCAAAATAGCAATTTAATGCAAAATAATGCGAGGTTTGTAAATCAGTATTGATAAAAATGTAAAGAATATGATTGAAAATAACATTTATATGTATGGTGATGTAAAGAATGCCATCGTTATCCGTCGCCGCTCTTTTAAGCGTCTCTCGTTTACCTGTCTTTCCCAAGAAGAAGATAGTACTCCGATACAAATAAGTGGTTCAGTAATTTTGTATCGAGGACTATTTTATTCCAGGAGCGCTGGCCCGCCACGTACGTTTGCGATATGTATAGACATACAGTCATCAAACCACGTGGGTTGTATATTTATTGTTGCTGAATGTGTAAAATTGCAGCTTTAAATATTCTCTGTTGAGCAGCAAGAGTAATGCACTGTTATGCACATTGTATGGCTATGGTATGAAAGCCCATAGGGGACATGTTTGAAGGCAAAAAAAATTAACCTGTGCTCACGAGAAACTATCTCGTAATCACAAGAAAAGATCTCGTGCGTACAAGAAAAGATCTTGTGATCACAAGAAAAGATCTCGTGCGTACAAGAAAAGATCTTGTGATCACAAGAAAAGATCTAGTGCGCACAAGAAAAGATCTTGTGATCACAAGAAAAGATCTTGTGCTCACGAGAAACTATCTCGTGAGCACAAGATAATTTTTTTATTTTTTACTTTCAAACATGTCCCTTACGGGCTTTCATACTATGGTGTATGGCATTGCCCTAATAATGGATCTATCATATGCAATTATAAAATATGCCCGATAAGGTTACTGACAAGACACCCTTTGTTACTATGAACTTTGTGGTGTAGCTTCGAATGCTTGTCTATGATAGTTTGTAGAATTGTAGACCCTTGGATATGAGTTAGAATAAAATATATCACATGCTTCTGCTGCCCGTGGGATTAGTTCTCAAATAAAATCGCCTACGTTGACACCTGTTGCTAGGACTTTGATTTAAAACTGTAAGACATGTGAAGATCAAAGGCATGTAGTTGAAAACTGGAGTACAGGTGATGCTCGTTGACCCCAAGGATCATTCACAGTCTTGTGGATCATTATACCTTATAGGGTTGTCGCACGTACAGACTGTAACTTCTGTTAAAGAGCTCAGCCGCTCTGCCAAAGTCTTCAAGTTCGAGATGACCTATAGAGAACATTCCCCACGTCATGGCCGGTCCGTAAATGTCGGTGACCGGTTCGTAAATTTCTAGGTCGTTTCGTCGGACTTCCTTCTCCATCGGCCACATCATGGGAAAACCCAACAGTACGACGTCTGCTTGCTTTATCAGCTCCCCTGGAAGTGTGTCGAATTTTTGTGTCAGAGAGAGAGAGAGAGAGAGAGAGAGAGAGAGAGAGAGAGAGAGAGTTATGATGGAGCATTGTATATTATAATTATAATTATATATGGAGCATCATAGCATTGCAACGCAGCTGTACTTTTGCCGTCTATAATAGACTGGAAGATCCGTCGCTCGAGGGCGCTCTCTATAAGCTCCCCTATTGCGAGGGGAGCGTTGGGAGCGTCCTCGAGCGACAGATCTTTCAATCTAGCTATCGAACTAAACGATTGCAAAGTTCTCCAGAACGCCACTTTTGTCAGAAACGTAACGAGAACTCCGGGTAGCAATAACTTTACAGGTCGTACTTTCTACAATCTGTTGATATTAATTCATTTTAGATACATGTATAAGTTGAGTGGTTCTCTTTACTCACTGCCGCATAAGTTGCTAGAAAAACTTATATGTTCTGTCATGACATCATTTTGATTGCATGCAAAACCAGTAATCGATATCGAGTTGCTTAAAGAAGTTGGAATAATTGATTGTTACAATTTGTTCCACGTTTATTTACAAGTGTTCTATTTTTATTGGGATTCGCACATCCGAGGAACAAAAATTCTCTGCTGTACATCCTATTTAAAATCTGAAGTATGCTACTATACCGGCAACTGTAAATTTGACAAATGACCCAGAATGTGAAAACACAGAAAAGTGCTATAGACGGACTGATTCTCTCATAACGTGGAGCTCTTTTTCAAATCCATTGATTTAGCCATTTTTCCCCATCGCCTTCTTCAAACGTTTTGACATCAAATTTCAACTCACCGATAGGATAACCCTCGTATTCGGGATGGAAGTTTCTCTCACTGTCGAAGATGTAGGTCATCTTGCGAGCTTTCTCCATCCAGTCTTCAGGTAAAGGTTCGCCTCCACACAGACAGGCTGCATATTCTGCCAGAAAAATGGCTAAACTGGCACCGATGTTAGTGTAAACGGAGTTGTCGACCTCCTCGTGATACTCATCAGGCGGCATAACACCTGCGGTAAAACAAATTCGGGTTTTTTTTCTCTTTGTGGAACCGATCGAAGATTATAAAAAAAATGACAACGTATTGTGTGTCGCAACTGATCAGCTAGGCAAATGTTGGTTGCGATCTGATTTCAAATTGGTTTGATTTAAATTCACTATTATGCGCCTCGAAAGTGAAAGACTTTAACTTTTGCCCAAACTTTCCTTAAGGAATCTTTCGACCATTTTCTCTCAAAATCAAGAATAAAGTTCGGGGGTCAAGGTGCAAATTTTGGCACCAGGGAAACAAATAACTCAAGATTTACCGATATTTAAAATTCAAAATGACCGCCATCCCTGTGTTAACTCTATGTAGAAAAATAAACATTTCGAATTTCGAAAAAACTAAGCCGGTGAAAAGGTTTTTTACACTGAGAGCTTTAAAATGAACCCCCACAAGTGGTATACCAGAATTGTAAAAGTTTGAGAGTCCCTCTGTGTGTCTCCAATGCGCTTTCTATTTATTTTACAGACTTTCGAGAATTGGTACCTGCGGACTTGAAAACCGAAAAACAATTGCCATAAAAATATAGTCGCCAAACAGCGACATCTTGGTTAAATGAAACATTAATTTGGCGCGAGTCTCAATAATATTCCGAATTTGTTCAACATTTCTAATCTCTGTGTACTGCGAGACGCATAGCGTCACGTGGTGGGTATCGTACCGTATATAACGATGATAAGAATTCAACGGAAACTATTCGTACTTAAGTTACAGTTTTTACCCGTTGAGATGGACATTATTCGCAATAAATTATATATCATTAAGGCCGAGGCACCAAGCATGCGCAGAATTATGAAAAGTTATAGGTTTATTTGTATGAGAGAAACAATCCACGTTATAACATTTTAGCCTGGTCTTGTTTTCGCGCTACAGCTCTGTATAAGCTTAACTATTTCAAACCAATACAGTATACTATAAATTACAAAACAGTTTTTATTTCTTTATTTCGCCGAGTAAGCAGCAAGCAGAATGATCCAGTGTATTAATCCCATCCATCGCTAATCGTTAAAGGGGCAGATTATTTTATCAGCTTTACTTACATGCAAATTGATCGCCTTGATAAAAATTTTCATGAAAATCAAAGGGCTAACGCCATGTAAATACTCAATGTTAGCAAGTACTTATGCGAGAACCAGGGGTTTAAAACTGCCCCTTTAACACGAATTGGAGACTTGAGTCGAATTTTATGCTTTGGGGAGTGATAGGAGAAATTGTAGTTGACATGAAAATTGAAAGTAGTGAAAAAAATCTTCAAAAGCTACAGTGTTCGATAATATATTCAAATTATCACACCCCTTATTTTTCTCTGCTAAAATGTCAAACATGTCCCATGTAGTTTTTATTAGTAAACGCACATGATAAATGATAAAAAAAGCCAAGTCACTTCTCACGTCGTGGTAGATTATACTCACCAAGAATTTCCCAGCGTTCCCTCGTCTCGTTATATGTGACACGGCTTTGCCAGAAGTTGGCAATTTCTCTGGTAAAATTGCACCCCCAGTCGTTCAGCCATTCGATATCGCGAGTTGCTGAGATGTACTGCCTTGCGGCGAATGCGATGTCACTGCTTATGTGCTGTTGGTTTTCCCGCGTTGGAATACAGCAGTCCGGTGTCACTTCGGCGCCGGTGTAAGCTCCCTCCCAGGGATAGCGAGTACCGAGATGCCAGTGACAACCGGCTCGTCGTCTGGCCTCCTCCCTTACGTGCCATCTGTACGATAGAATGTCCTTGCCGAGTGTAGGGTAGAACATCAGCATGGTGGGAAACATCCATGTTTCTGTGTCCCAGAAGCTATGGCCCTGGTAGTCGCGGAATAACGCGCCGTTTGCGAGCCCGCCTGGGCTGAGTCCGTAAAACTGGTTCTTTGGGTTGTTTGTGTCATCCAAGACAGGCAGCGAACTAAGAATATAGTAGAAGCATCCGTAGATGAATTTGCTGAGCTGTGCGTTGTCCACTTCGATTCTACCACTCTCCCAAGTCTCTTGCCATTTCTCGATGTGAGAATTCAACAATTCCTGGCCGCCATCCGTTGCAGCGCTGGCAACGCCGTCGTCGAAATCTGACTGAGCTACAGTGTCATTTTGATCTATCGACGTGATGAAGTTGTGAATTTCGGTATCGCTGGTTCTCGTACTAAACTCAATGGGGTAGATCTCTGTGTAGTAGACAAACACAGAGGACTTCTCGCTGAATATTGTTTCAGATACTTTCGTCTCGCCAACGACTTTCTTGTAGTTTCTGCAAGAAGAAAATGTGCAGTACAGCTCTGGAGGTCAATGGTTCACAGGTTCATACCCTGCAGGTCAGAAGCAGCAACAGCTTTACGAAATCAAGATCGATTTCCAACAGTTGCACTGTTAGAATCTACCATATTTTTGGAGGGTCTATGAATCTGCGACTAAGGGTCCCTTAGACAAAAGTCAGTTATTTTTTGAAAAAGAAATAACATGTCCGATAAACAAAAAAAAAACAAAAACCATTAATTACATCGAGAGTTTCAAAACGGTTTTTTACTGATTAATGTGATAGACAATAATGGACTGAAAAATACTCAAATCTCATGTTAGTAGTAATGATAAATTTCGTAATAAGATTAGAGAGAAACAAGTAAATGTTTTGACCAGAAACGTATCCAGCCTCTTCCAGTTTGAGGTAATTTTGGTAATTTGAAGTAAAAGTAAGTTCCCTGCAGATGTATGCCATGGTTTATTTTCTGAGAAACTAAAATATGAGGAAAAAGTATTCTTGAAGGCTAAGTTTTCTGAAAGAATTCGCAAAAGTATTTCTATCGTGACACAAAATCATCACAATGTAACCCATTATGTGATTCCATCTGTCGTTTTTACCTGAGTTCTATAGCTATACCGATCAATTGCATGGAGTTCTATTGACAATTTTTGTTTATGAAATACGATTTCTTGCTCTACACCTGAAATAGGTCAGCATTTTGTGGACAATAAGTATGGCTCAATTCACTCACACTTCGTTTGTTGTGTACTCTATGGGCTCTTGGAAGTTGATATCATCTGATTCGGGACCTTCGTTATTGGTCAGTGTCATCCTGACGTCACCGGTTCCTTCTCCATTTGTGACGATTTCGATCTGAGTCACCAGCAGTCGCGTGTAGAAGCGGTGAGCGAAAATACGAACCGTTACGGTGAAATGGTCGTGCTTTGCCTCTTCGTGCCATACTCCTGAAAATTTTGGAAAAAATGCTGATAGTGTCTTTGATCGTGTAGGCCTACTGGCAGTTTGTTTATCAGACGAAGTTTCGTGAACAAGGCAGTCGTTTAAGTCCTAGTGGATTAAATATCATCATTATATAAGGCCAAAAAATATATTGTGTAGTTCCGATAACATAGTTTTGAAAAATAGGGTAGGTAGGTCGGCAGGATTTTTTTTTCCAAAATAGTTTTTATTTTTAAATATGCATTTTTCAGGGTTCAGTACGGCGCGCCAAATGTTTCAAAAATATTTATCGTCATAGAGTAAAAATAAACTGTCAAATTTTCTTTCTAAAAAAGTCTTAAACGTGTATGAATAGTAAAGAAAAAAGTTCTTTCGTCCATATCATTGCATTTTATTAATGTACCTTTTCATAAAAATAGATTCATTTGAAAATACGTGTCATTTATTTGAATGTGTCTGTGCAGATAAAGATGACGTGCAACCGTCTTTCTTGATTGAAATAAAAATTCGATGGAATTACGGAAGAAAATAAACGAGAAAAGTATTACTGCAAAAAAGGGCAGAATATTATGTAATGCTTAATTGTAGAATATTCTTTAAACCGTAATGAGAAGATAACTTTTCAAAAATTTGGAAATACCACACTCCCATACTTATTGACGTACACATACACGGCGTGTATTTGAAATAACGGTGCAATGAATGCTGATTACAGGGAAAAAAAAGAAAAAAAAATCAAGCACACACACAAAAAATATTGAAATGATTAAAAACAAAACCACAAATAGTACTCACACTACTACCAAAAAACAAAACGAACCACCATCAGGTCTGACTAAAAAAAGAAAGAGAATCACAATTGACAAGTCGACCGAGATCGCGCCGGCGTTGAGGCTGTAAAGAAACCAAAACGAGGTCAGCTTGGAAAAAAAACCAAAGCGAGGTTACAAAAAAAAAAAAAAGAGGTTACAAAAAAAAAAAAAAAAAAAAAAAAAAAAAAATTCAGTAGAAAAAAAAGAGGCCCGTTCGAGAAAAGAAAACAGAGTGGGACACCCCGCAGAAAAAGCCCAAAATGAAAATTGAATAATTGTCAACGTCATGATTGTTACAGTTTAATGCCAGAGGGTTTTGGATTATCACACTCGGATGTTGGACAAGATATTTGGGGTATTTCAGCGATAACTCTCATCTTCTAGTCTTCAATATCATCTCATGGACCTCCAAGTTACCGACACGTCCCATTCTATATTAAACAGTTACCAGTTTTGGTTAAAAGTGGACAAAACACTCGTGGTGGTTCGTCGGCTGCCAGCGGTCCCCTCGCTCCAATGTACACTCGAGATGGTAAGCCAGCGGCCGGCGTTCCCGTCGCTAGTACAGTAGGCCTACACGCCGGCAACAAGTGATCCCCTCGCTGTAAAGTGTAGGGCCGCCTCTCCCAAACCATAGACAGTCTGTGCCCAAACCCCAACAAAACGATGGCTAGCCGCTAGCCCACGGTTACGTGTGGTTCGATACACAGCGGCCGCCGTGTAGGTATGCATAGTAAAATTGCATACCACGCAGCGCGCAGCGGCCTAGTTCTGCATGGCAGGGCTTTGTGTTACCGGCGTGACACGGCCTCCCGTAACTATAACGCCGTTAACACACAGCCCTGCCATGCAGAGCTAGCAGCGGCCGCTATATATCGAACCACACACGTATCCCGTGGGTTTAGCCTCTAAACGGAGTGTGGCAAAGGCAAAAATACTAAGGCTGAAACACTCCGTTTAAATTCGAGGCAACGTTTTCACTAGTACATGTAGAACGCGAACGCGCCCGACTTGACAAACACTGATCAAGCAGCCGCTATTTCTCTGTATACTGTAGCTCTGGGTGGCAGGGCTAGGCTGTGAGTTACCGGCGTTATACGGCCAGGCCGTATAACGCCGGTAACTCACAGCCCTGCCACCCAATGGGGATCGACATGTCGTGTATGTGCTGGTCAAGCCCTGCGAGTATAGTGAGAGTGTCTGGCGTTGCGAAGGCCGGACACTCTCGCCATACTCGTAGGTTCGTAAGGCTTGTACAGTTGCGTTGCTCGTCTTGTCGAACACGGAAAACGATGGACGTTCTCTCAACACGCGGCAGATTTCTTCAAAACTATTCAATTTATCATGATTTGGGTGATCTTTGAGGATAGACGAGGAATTACCAAACAACGAGGTGGTTTATTATCATGGTATTTGAACCCGATGTATCGAACCACACGTATAAAACTGTGTAGAAATGTAGGCCAAACGGCGATGACAGTGCGGCTCGGTGGAAGGCCTGCAGTGGGCTCCCATGCCATACCGCGCCTAAGGCATCGATATGTTCGCAGTGTTGCTATGAAGGGTCATGGGTTGTACGTCTCGCTCGTGATCTGACCTGTGGACTGCCTGAAATTGGCTCAGTTAACTTGACTCTCTGGAACTATTCACTGTTAACTTGGACGTTCTTTAGGTGATATTGCCCACTTCATTTCATCAAGTATGGTTTCAAGTAGAGCAGGGCCCAGCCAAACAGAGCTAGGTTTCAAGATGTCACGTTATCACTGAAATGCTCAATTAATATTTCGTCAAACATTGGAGTATGTCGTGATCGGATTCCCCGCTGTTGGGGATTCATCGATCGAAGGAAACGTGAACCATGAGTTTTTTGAATAAAATAATTGTAATTTCGGGCTTGTTGTTTTTTTTTCCTGTGGCGAGTGCTCGTTTTTTTTTTTTTTTTTTTCTTTTTTTCTTTTTTTTTTTTTTTTTTTTTTTTTTTTGCTGTGGCAAGTCCTCATTTGTTTTTTCTTTCCACAGGCCCACGCGTTTTTTTGTATCTCTGTTCATGGCGTTTTTTATTTTTTTCGTTTTTATTTTATTTTATTTTATTTTTTTGTAGATGAGATCCACTTTTGTCTAGAACCATCACTGCCGAATTTTTTCTCCGATTTTCTCTCTTTACTGTCAAAGCGGCTGGTGATTCATATTATATTTTGATTATCTATAATACGTTATTATGAGACGTAGCGCTTTTTAATTTTCTTAAGTACATAAATAATTTATGTATGCATGACTTTTTTGTCTGATTCTCTTATAATGATTTTCTGTATGTGGTTCACATTTTTATTTTTTGTACTATTTTTGCTGAGTGGTAGTAGTGATTTTTATTGATTTTCTTGTGAATTTTGTGGACGTACCACTGTAAAACATCTTTTTTTTTTTGTAAAATCAGCACTCATTGCACCTTTCACGCGAACTATTATACGTGTATGTATGTCAATAAGTATGGATGTTTGACTTTTTCAAATCGTTGAAAATTGTTTATTTCCTAATTACGCTAAAAAGATTTTTTCTCAAGTTAAAATGAAGTATTAAATGACATTTCTGTCTTTGTTTTTTAATTATACTTTTCTTACTTATTTCCTTCCTATTGAGACCGAATTGACAGTTTATTTTTGCACTGAATCGATAAATATTTTTGAAACATTTGGCGCGCCGTAGTTCAGGGCGGTCAAATACTGGCCACAACATTTCCAGAAAAATGTATCATACATATTAAGGAAAAAACACATAAAAGACACCCTCCTTAAAGCAAAAATCAAATGCCAATTAACAAACGCGTGATTTTAAGGGTTTTCTTTCTTTTTTTACTTCCGTGTTTACGTAGTTCTAAAAAGTTTAGGGTCGGCAGGTAAAAAAGAGGGTAGGTCGGGTTATTGAAACAGCGCATTTTTTTGTGTTCGGCCGAATGTAAAAAATGTGTGACATGAAAAGTGTTTGCTTGTAGAACAAAACGATCCTAATTATGACAACAGCCAGATGGTTGGATAAGTCATATTTTAACACTCTATAATATTATTAGCTCAAAGTAGACCCAGAATGCCGAGAGAGATAGATTTAGCATTGGGGAAAGATGCGAGTCTAATAGTTTTTTGACTACCAAGCGATGCGGCCTTTAAAGCCCCAATAGCTGCAAATGTGTAATAAACTGATCTCAAAATATCCCCTATTTTCTAAGAGTTATCTTTGAATAAGACTCGTTACAGACTGAATAAGTATATAACACTGACATAAGTGTCGAAAGTGGCATGTAAATTCAAACGTTTTAACCTCCTTTCAAATTTCCGCCATTTTCAAAAACTAATCATGTGACAAAGAAAAATTAAGATTACTAAAACAAAATGTAACCACTGTGTGCTGTGCATACAAGCAAATGGCATCATACTTGTTCCTTTTATGATTAGGCTACAACATATTATGTACAGGAAATACTGCTTTTTTGTACTTTTCTGTGGGGCGCCATTTTATGAGTGCGGCACCCGTTTATTATTTAAGGTAATATGCACCTCAAAAGTGAAAGACTTAAACTTTTGCTCTAACTTTCCTTAAGGAATCTTTCAATCATTCTCTTTCAAAATCAAGAATAAAAATAGGGGGTCACCGTGCAAATTTTGGTACTAGAGAAACAAATTACCCAAGATTTACCGATATTAGAAATTCAAAATGGCCGCCATCCCTGTGTTAACTCTATGGAGAAAAATAAAATTTTTGAATTTCGAAAAACTAAGCCGGTGAAAAGTTTTCTTGCACCAAGAGCTTTAAAATGAACCCCACATGTGGTATATCAGAAGAGAATTGTAAAAGTTTGAGAGTCCAAATGTCTGTCCCCGAGGTGCGTTCTACCTTAACTCGTTAAAACACGTATAGGTATGGTTCAAATCATCGAGCAGTGATACTCTATCCAAGTCCTTCCGTCAGCACATTAACAGAAACCAACTGTGATTTGAAAATAAAATCATGAAATAATGCATGAAATTCGCCTATTGCGGCTCTCAGGTAGTGCCTACGCATTTGCAATGAAACTATCTCACTTCGAACCTGTGCTATGGCAGTCCAAATTCACCTTTCTGACAAACTATGATCTTTTAATTCTGCGCAGTACTTACCCTTCTCCACGTCCAGGAAGTATCTCCGTTCTACTCGTTGTTCTACCTGCTCAGGAAAGGACACTCTGATGGCGTTTCTGGACGGGATCCTAGCTCGATGACTCTCGCCTGCAATTTGGTTCAAAAATTGGAACAGTGTGTTACAAGCTTTCAATTCAACTATCGGAGTGGACATTCTTCTTTATGTTTGTATGGTTTTGTTTTTGTTATTGTTGTCGTTGTTGTTTTGTTGCATTTGAAAAGAAAACATCAATAGCGACATCGCCGAGGCGAAGGCTTTCGAGACAAGGATGTATTCAGCCCTCTGACACTTCCGAAACAAGCAGAAACCGTTTTTCACTGCACTCGCAAAGGACGAGCCAATCTCGGATTTCATCATCGCTCTGCAAAGTAATTGACAAGACACATCATTGGCACCAGAATATGTTGTTGATTTGCAAGTCGTAAAATTTACTTGCTCGTGACAGGATGTCATTTGAAACAATGACCGATTGAACCATATTCCTTGCCAGTAGTATACCTTCGAGCAAGATGACGCCATTGAAAAAGTAATAAATATCACTTCTTTGATATTTCGGTAACACTTAATACTAAGACTGGATAGTAAGCTGAGTAACAATAAAATATTATCCAAATTGAGTATTTCTGTAAATTGTACTTAATTTGCGCTCTAAAGCAGATAGGCAAATAAGGAGAATTAGGCCAAGTGTTGTACAAGTAAGCCTTAGATCTTTCGGAGTGATTCAGGTTTGAAGTAGACTGGCCCCAGTCGCCTGGCGTCCACCCCACTATCTACGGAATAGCCTACGTACCATTAGCACGGCTGTCTACTGATGTTTAGTCCTTCAATTTATGATATGTTTTGATAAATTTATGTCCACGGACTTGAGCAAGTCTAGGTTTTGAAGGGATATTCACTGAAAGATTGAACCACAGGGATTCGCAAATGGCCAAAATAATACCTTATTAATGTATTAAATGATTAAATAAATCATTATTTCAAAAGCAATAGTGTGTCTGTTTTCCAACTTAATGCTTGCTAATATGCAGCGCCGGGCCCAGTCAGTTGTGTACGTTGACGTTATGGTTTGGGGCGTTTTCAACTGAGTCGCCTATAGGCTTATTGGGCCTCGTGCGATATAGCATTAGCCAGATATAAGGGTCTAAAGGGTGCACACTATAGCTTTTTGAAATCATGATTTATTAATCATTTGATATCAAAATAAGGGATTATTTTCTGGCCTTTTACGAATCCCTGTGACCGAGATGTCACGACGTCAGATGATGTATCACGAGGACTCTACACGATTTTTCTGACATATTTACTCAGTCTGTTATTTTTTTATGATTAATACTTCTGACAAAATGCACGTTTATGAAATAAATCTTCTAGACAAATTTATCACAGTGTACCGTCAATATATCTTATTGTCCTCCTTATCTTGACGAAGCCACATTTTTTCACGGTGCAGTAATTCATGACGTAAACTGCATTTCAACTTTTTGTTAAAATCGTTTGTGACATCGATCGTTATTTTTCATACTTGTTCATTCCCTGGTGTGACTACTTTTTGGAGCATAACCTTGGCAGTAAACAGTGTTGAATTTTCAAATGAGCGCATGCAATATTCATAAAATGACCATGAACGCATGCGCGTGCCACTCACCCAGTCTGCCATTGTACAATCCGTTAACATATATTCTATCGCCATAGATGGTGGTAGAAAGATGTCCGTTGCCTACAGAGGCCATGTAGCTCAAATCGATTGTTTTTGATCCATCCTCATCCTCCTTCATTGGTAATCTACAAAATGAAATAAAAGAAATTGCTTCGTGTTGTGATGGAGATTGGCTGGTTTTTTTTCTTTCTGAAATCCAGTCAATGACAAATGAATGTAACAGAAAACACGAAAGACTTTTGGAGATTATAATCCAGCAAATTCCCACGCTGTCAATACCAAAACCACGGTTTTTATCAACAAAACCGAAGAATTTATTGTGCCGTGAATGTCAGCTGGTGGTACCCGCATACACTTGGCGTCAATCATAGATCCCAGCTTTCTAGCGTCCGTGCGTCAACAAAGGACAGCGTTCTCTCGTATCTTACTGGGTCTATCCATAGACAGTTGAGGGGGGACTACTGTCTATGGTCTATAGTACCTGGTTCCTCTGCGCATTCACGTGCTGTGAGCAAAATAATAATGCCTGGGTGGAAAAAAAATCTTCGAAAATCGCCTGCATTCTGAAATATTACAGTAATTCTAGCTATGGGGCAGTTTATATCAAAGGACGCGTTTGCAGCTAAGTATCCACAAGTGGTTAGTTTGAGACCCATGCTATGACTGGAGGCCTGACATCAAATTCAATATCGGCACAAACGCGGATAACCGCTATGCCATACCCGTGTGTTTAGCCTTTTCATTTATTGCTTCTAATGTACCCAGGTTGTAATGGATACCTCGACCTGTAAGTTGGTTTCCGCCCTGATGGAGTGATAGTCTAGAACACAAATAAAGATAACTTACTCCCTAGATTCGTAAACCGTCGGCGAGTCACTTACGTCCTCTACTTGTTGGTCTGTCGATCGACGGAGTCTCCTTCTGACGGATTCGTCGATCGGCTTATTTCGGTACTTTAACATCAACCGATCCAACTCTTCCTCGTAGTGGCCGCGAAGCACGCCGGCTGAGGAAAACACCAATAGTAAGGCGAGAAAACAACTCTTCGACATCTTTCCAGAATCCGGATGGCAGCGCTAACAGGGAGTTTGACAGAGAGCGCGCTTTGTGAAATCACCTCAGGTTGTCGATTAATTTATTACATTTACGATGTCACGAACCCTATACTAATATAAAACATTCCAAGCCTCTGTCTCAAAATCCCGCCATTCTTCATCCGGGCATTTGAAAATTGATCACGGATATTTTAGATGATTTATTTAATATTTTTAAAGCTGCGTCATTCTCCCGACTTCTCCACGCTGGCAAGTTTAGAATTGCCTCGTTGTTGTGGTTTTTCACTGTCCAGGTTTATCTGATAGTCTGCAACGGAATGCATCGCCTCTGCCGTAGTACTTCGTATGGTAAGGCTATAAGGATTTTATATCTTGGTAGAGCAAGATAGCATATTTGCAATTTTAATTATTGCGAGTCTCCTCAATGTACTTTCAATTTTGGTGAGATTATTGATCCGTGAGACTGACATTTCAACATCGCAACGTTCAAGAGGGAGGGCTGGACCGCGTAAATCAGTCATGAAGTTGCAGAGAAATTGGTAATAGGTCATAGGTAATAGGTTTGGATACGGACCCAACCGTAGTTGGAATTGGAATTCACTTGGCTCGACTTATGGTAAACGGTTATTTCGAGCATTGGAAGTAAACGAGGAGATTGAAAGCTTGCTACATCCTTTGCTAGCCATGAATAAAGCGTCGCCAATCAACGCAACGAGGTCCGAGTCAGGTCAACTGCTTATATTGCCTTGGAACCTGAGTCCTTCTAAATTAGGTTTCCTTTGCAGAACCTACTATTTGTACAGTTGCCAACCAAGAATAATTTGTCATAAGACTGACAGATATAGCGTTATGATTTATGAATTTGTGGTACTTTTTTCGGTCGAGTGACAACAAAGTACTAGTGTGGCCTGCCCTTTTGGCCTTGAACGGAAATGCAGAGCATATTTACATAAAATGGTAGAATAGAATGCTTATTCATTGCGTAAATTTACACTGATGATGAAAGTAACTGGATTACCATCATTTCGGTAATGGTCGCAAATTAAATACCTTGCTCGTTCATCCAATTAGTAATTTTCAATCGACCACTTGAAATAAAGTTTCTCCGTCGATTTCCACGTTTACCTGCTCGTCTGGACTTCATTTCATTTGCTGGTGTTGCTTGACGTACGTAGAATGTAAATCTGTGATGACGATGAAGATAATGATGATGATGATGATGATGATGATGATGATGATGATGATGATGATGATGATGATGATGATGATGATGATGATGATGGTGGTGGTGGTGGCGGTGGTGGAGGTGGTGGTGACGATGTCGATGACTAGGAGCAGGAGGGGGATGGGGAGGGGAGGGGAGGGGAGGAGGAAGTTTTTGTTGCTGTTTTCAGTGTTTTTATTTCTTTGAGGATATAGTGTGTCACATAATTCAGCGTTCTAGGATTCTCATGACTTTCGAAAACCATAAACGTCTTGTTAGTTTGGTTTATCCGTAATGCATTTTACCAGTGTGAAGTCTCTGTGTAGCTTGACGCTATAATATACAATCCTTGACTCATGGGTAAAAGTACTATGAAGAAATTAACATACAAAAGATGGTGGATGTAGGTCGTCGAGCCACTGAGTGAGATAACAACTGCAAAAATGGCGGACTGTGTTGCATAACATTCAACTTTGCACCCTGCTGAGCTAATTTTGTCCCGGCATTATGGTTCAAGAACACGTACACCCTCGGCCATTCTACGAGTAACTGTAGTAGTGGGGTGGCGAGAGTTTAAACACGTGACGTCAGCTTCGGGATGGGCCATAAGATCTTTGAAGGGATGATCAAAACTGTAAAAAATGAAGAGCGAAAAATGGATAAAAATTTTTAAACATTGTTGATGTTCTCAAAATTTTTAATATTACTAGTAAAAAAAAAAGGTTTAGAATTCTAGTTGAAAGTGCTCAAGCTCAGATCTAGAGTACAGTGGCGAAAATTCTGTCACATATCAGCATGTGTCGGAGCGCGAAAAGAATAGACTGTTTAAAGCTCCTGTCTGACCTCTAAAGATAAAATGAGGCATCCCTTAGCGAGACACTGAGATTTATGGCATAGACAATATGAATAAAGATAAAAAATGGTTTACCTTTGCAAAAGTACATGCTAGCGAAATCATTGGTCGCGTTTTAATGAAGGGGATTATAGCCTCCATTTTGACCTCAATACGTCAAAAGGTGTCATGATGAGACAAATCTGGCTGGGCACGTTACCAGTCCGGGTCAGCTCCAAAATTGGAGATCATTATGATAATGTATTCCGGCTTCAGCCAATCATCGACCAGATTACATCATTAATAAAGTACAGGTCACGCTGGGTCACAAATTACCCACCAAATGTGATCGGCAGTTTTGGGCCGCTTATTAAGCCCCTGTCTTGTGAATTTCGACGAATTTCGACAGTCAACATAATCCACGTGTTCTGCAGAAGGTCATGTCCAACAAGGAGTCCGATTAGTGAACAAATATTCGAAATATTGACGATTCATTTCTACCCCCAGTTTATCGATTTCGCTCAAGTACCGAGAATCATTTTGTGGATGTTCGTCATCTCTATTAGAAATACTGTTATAAAGGTTATTTGTGTAGGTACGCGTATAACATTTTGCAAGAAAGAAGAGCAATGTCAGAGCTTTAAAACGATACCTGTTTTGTAGTTGTCAAACGCAGACTAAAAATGGTACGCGATTTTGAAAATGTGTTGACAGAGTGGCCACACAACTGTTCCCCATAAGGTAGAATTTGTATCGCTGCCATCTCCGATACAATGGGGTATTCTGAACGATCTGTGTAGGTACACGATTTATATTTCGCAGGACTTCAAGCCAGAGTCTAGGAATCACAGCGATATATGGGGTTTGGTTGTCTTAGCCAGAACAAAACTGGTACGCGATTTTGAAATTGTGTTTTGACAGAGTGGCCACACAACTGTTCGACATTATGACAGAATACGGCGCGGCAGTTCGACACAGTATGGCGTACGTAACGAAGGACGCATGTGGAGGTTGCCAGGAAATACAATTTTTACTGATGGCGCGCTGGCCGCTGATTGGCTAATGAGAGGGGGAAATATTATGGTATAGCGTCTCCAATTTTGGAGCTGACCCGGACTGGTTACCTGTCCGTGTACTCTATTTGCTCCACAGTCGCCTGTGGTCTATTTTGTTCTGCGTCTATATAAGTGCCCTATAGACGTGCGTACATCGTCTTCTCAGGCATATGTACGCACGTCTATGGGGCATATATAGACGCAGAACAAAATAGATCACAGTTGACTGTGGAGCAAATAGAGCGGAATAGATCACAGGTGTCTGTGGTTGGCTCATAATATTTCACACCAAGTCAATGCACCGGTTTCTTTTCAGGTGCAAGCGGTGATTTGGGGTTGGGGTGAGGATGCAAGTTAAACTTCATACTCAGTTGCAAACATTACAGAGAGGTCTTATTAGATCAGAAATCTTTCTCGCACATTCTGTGCATACATATAGTGCAGATGCATGAACAGAACCTTGCCAGTTTGAGAACCAAACTTGCACCAAGTCTTGTGATTATTGTTCCGGCAACGTTTTTTTTTAGTAACCGTAACCATTTCTCAGTAATACTATCTTTCCCCGTCACACGTTTGAAACATTGAAACAGCCAAAGTACTCATGTTTCTAACGTTTTTTACGTCGTTGAATAAGAATTGTACAGATCCTTGATCAAGGATTGAGGTAGATTCCTGGGTTGCTACATTGGAAGTATAGCAACTTTGCAACTTTGCAAGCAAAGTGTTTATCAGATGACCCTTCCAAAGCTTCCATGGATCCAACGAGTAGCTCAATTATGGACAATAATCTCGACAAATTTTCATCGATGCGGAATAGCAATATTTTAAATTCATGTTTATCAGATTACTCTTCGAAAACACCATACTCGTGGCGGACCGTGACATCTATTTGCTAGAATTTATGGGTTCATCCACACACAACCTGAAGGGCGAGGGTCTGTGGTCCACTGTACTTCCTGCAACTTCATTTTTATAGCGACAAATTTAATGACCGTCTGTCTTGATGGTGTCATCTTAAAATGGCATACGGCTTTACCATGGAGAGGGACCATGATGTAATGATACAATGACAGTGGAAAATTACAGTGGCATTATGTCACTTCGCAAATAATATAGTAAGTGAAATGTAAGGGCCAATTTGGACATAGTTTGTTACACGAAGATGATCGATGCCGAAATCACTGACCACAGCGATACTCACTCTGTGATGAAAGACCCAAGGTAGAGACACAAGCAGCATTAGATACAGATAGGTGTCACGTGGCAAAGGTGCTAAATTCTTTTCAAACTCTCCGACGACGGGAATTTCATTTTAATTCATGGAACGCGACCAACGCGTTTCTTCCCTGGCTTTGATCCCCTGCCGACGGCGCCATCTCAACTGACACAGACGTCCCTTGGCTTCTCTCTCAGAGGAAACCACTCTTGTCTCCTATTGTCTTGGCAACGACCTCTTTCACTAAAGGTACAAAGAGAGCGTACGATCAACGAAAGCTGTGGTAGGAGAGACAATACATTGAAACAATGAACCTCGTAACAACTCTTTCAATGGAAAAGTCCCATTAGCGGCCGTTCCACACCAATATCAGGTGTGGATGGTGATAGTCACAATGGCGATACCCATAAGGAGTTTTGAGGATCTGTGGGATTCCACTTTCTACCAACGTCCCTTTCTCTAACAAATTAGCTTGTTTGCATAATACACCATGCACGTGCCACAGAGTATTGGGTCATTTCCGTTTTATTTCAAGTGGTACCCTACCTTTGATAAAAATGTTTTAAAGTTATTCCAACACAATATCTCGTGTCTATCATTTTTACTCGAAATTGGACAAGATTCCAATGACAGAGCAGATTTGCGCTCTTTTTATGTTCTGTCACACAAATTTGTAACGCTGAGAACCCCTTTTCAACTCAATTCAAGTTCACTGCAAACAAAATGACATAATAACGGAACTCATTACATAAATATATCGCGTCAACGGTAACTTTGCGTATAGACCATAGTTTACGGTCAGTGTGTGAAAAGTTTTCAATGTCTACAATTATTGAAATTCCCACTTCACATCGCTGTACGTTTTGGTTGCTTTTTATTTTTATTGAACTTTAATTATTTTTCTTATATATTTGTACACAATTACCTGTTCCTCACTTATTTAATTCTGAATATCCAGTCTTCAACTTGACGATAGATTCAATATACCTGGCATAATGGTATAAAATAGTCGAGACTTACAATTCATTTACAATCCACTGTATTAGCGTAGAAAATAAATTGTATTTCAGCATGATTTTGGACGATGACAAGAACGTGTATTCGTCTTGATTAGGAAAAATGACGAACTATTTGTCAAGTGTTTCAGGTATATTTAATTTTCTGCCATTCAACTGTGATCTTCCGCTTTTCAAGCATTCCTTCAGTAAATACTTATCATTAAAATATTAACCAGAGAAAAATTAGACAACATATTGCATTTGCATTTGTAACATTACCAGCATTGTCCCACTCGACGCTGAATCCATCCAAACTCCAGACATTCTTTGTATTTGAATTTTGCGATAGTTACGAAACTCTCCCTTTCTTTTGTTCTATTTATGGAATCATTGCAAAACAACGTAAACCCTAGTCGATATACTGTGGGATAATCAAGGCTTGTTTCTGTAGCAGTGCTGTAGTAATTATTATGTGCAGCAACTTCAACGTTCGTTCAGGATAGCTTCAACGTTGTCAAGATATAGAAGGCCATATTTACGTTTAGTCATAGTCCTCTCTAGAGGGACTGTGGTTTAGTCATGGCCATAGTCTCCGTTTCCACTGTCTATGGTTTGTGTATTATCGAATTATTTGGCATGTACGAAAGTAACATTGGATTATTTTGACCGTTTACGTATCATTTCATGCCAAACAAGTAATACCATATGATGTGATAATTATTTTGGTCAACACTATTTAATCATGCAACTTGAAGGACGAGAAGAGAACTAACTTTATGCCAAACGATAAACTCCTGACACCGTGCATGGTATGATATATGAGTGGCACGGAGGTGGAAGCACTTCTGCCTCCATAATTTGGCAAAAGACAGAAAACGATGCCAGGGGGCACTGAAAGCTCATTTTTCACGTCGCGAGATGCTGCATTTATTCGAACCTGTCGCACCGCTCTATGGGTACGATCCAATCATGGATGTTACGCCTGCGGTCCACTCAAGGTGAACTGGTTTAGTCCACAGTCAAGACAATGACGAATTTGCGAGAAACTACAATGTCTCTAGTTGTGGAATAAAAAAAGTTACTCGTCTGCAGAAAGTACAAAAAGGTTAACAATAGTTGGACCTGGCTATAATATATTAAGCACAATACAGTGTGCCGAGAGACTGGCAAAACTAAGCGACAATGTGCGTAACTACAGAATGACTCCACGAGAATGCCATTCGCAACATCAACATTGCAAAGCGAAACTATCGAGAACATAAAACTTTTTTGTGTCAGGGATGTTGATATCTATTGTCTCTGTTTATATTCTATTACATGCTTGTTAAAGGTCCGTATATTATGATCGTGGTCGTTAGTGGCTATCAAAGCAGTCATATACCACTTAGCAGATCTTCACATCTGTTTTTAATTACGTGGAAATTTGGAAATTTGGAAATATTTAATAGACATTGTACGGGTAACTTCCAGGACATTTAACAGGAAAGTAAACTAGAAATGGTCTTTGCAATTTTCTTTCAAACCCAGACAGCTCCTTGTGACTGTTTAAGATTCTACCAATATGTAACCGCGACAACCATAGACAGTCGAGAAAGTCCATGCGACAACGAAGTCTTGTGTCTGCCGGTGTGACTATTGTTCCTGATGGCATCAATTAATCTCCATTAATTTGCATTTGATGAACAACAGCAAGCCTGATGTGGTTTGGGGACAAACCAAGTGATTTGTCTCAAACGATGCGTCTCGACAGTGAAACACCTAATCGCTCAAAATTTTCTCAAGTAAACTTTCAACAATTTTCTTTCAAAATAGAGAATATAAATCAAGGGTCACCATGCCAATTTTGGTACTAGAGAAAAAACACACCCAACATTAACCGGAATTTGAAATTCGAAAAGACCGCCACATCTGTATTAACTCTATTGGGGAAATTAAATTTTCGTTTTTCAAAAAAACTAAGACGGTGAAACTGTGTTACTCCAAGAGCTCCGAACTGAGCCCAATCAGGTGGTAGACCTAAAAATATCAGGATAATTGTAAGGTCCAAATATGTCTCCGAGACGCTTTTTACCTTAAATATATTAAGCTTGGATAATCGAGAATTAAATATAACCCTCGTCGATCAGATCCCAGGCTATAACTTCAGAAAGTGCTGTAAAATACGTCCTTTTAGCTACTAGGTAGCATCCAATTTTAACCAAGTATGTAGCAGTAACAATAGTAGCTCTGCAAATACGACGCTCAGTGTACTATAAGCAATCATTCTGTTTCTGACAAATTGATTCCTGTCGGGAAAAACCAATCCGTCAGCAGCGACATACGGCATTAGAGAGAAAGAGAGGAATTATGTTGACAAGTTGAATTGCTGAAAATTCAACGTGATTTTGAGAAGAGACAAATAAAAGTGTATCACAAAAACAGAAGACAAATGATAGAAAGTTACAAAATATGCAGCCATTAGAGCCAATAATCGTGATAGAACTTCAATAATCGCAAACATCTGTTCATGGATTGAAAAAAATGTTAAACGAATGAGTGTTTAAAATTACCATTTCTGATAAGCTCTTGACTCTGTTTTTTATTGTCTGACCCATAAGTGACTTACATTAATCTTTATTTTGTATCCGTTTTCTAATTGGTTCGATTGTTCATGGCACTAGTAGTCTAAGTTTGATAACCCGTGGAGCGTGTGTATGTGATCTAATTGAGGCAACACCTGCAAGCTGCTGCGGGTCTGTAGGGAAATATCTAGTCTTCATATAAAGCCATCATTTTGAAGTTTAGGTTCTCGCTTTGTTGTTTAGTCTCGGGAAACCGTAACTAAATTTATTTTAAAATAATAATTGCAACACTGTGGATCACCCTCCAGTTTGATACACCGAAAAAATCTCAAATTGGACTCAGGAAATTACATTGTTCAATTTTAA
The DNA here is from genome assembly GCF_041260155.1 of Ptychodera flava. Taxonomy (NCBI): domain Eukaryota; kingdom Metazoa; phylum Hemichordata; class Enteropneusta; family Ptychoderidae; genus Ptychodera; species Ptychodera flava. The sequence goes on along the minus strand of NC_091947.1, from coordinate 15,771,369 downwards.
TTAATGGCATCTCATTAACAAGAGCATGAATTAAGCGCTACATTTGCATTGTTTTAATCGCAGCTGTTGGGGGCTCTCCCTGGAGATTTTCAACAGTATCCTGCACTCCCTAATTTGCATTGTTAATTAGAGAATGAAACAAAAGGATGGATAAAAGTGGATTGCAATCATTTCGGGATTGCTCATTCAAGCTCACTCCACAGCTGGCAGCGATACCCTCATACGTTTCCTGAGAGCTGTCACTTCTAATCATGGTGCAAGATTCTACGCTGAAAGCGAGCAAAACAGTCTCTCCTCCCGTGGCAGAGAAGGGCAAGTCTGATCCGAACGACAGCGAGGTAGCTATGATTTTGACCGAGAAGCAGCGGTTTCAGCCGCCGGTACAGAACCCAGCAACCACTTATGTTCCATATGTTTCACAACAACCGATGAAGATGGCACAATACGTTGACAATATGCTGCAACCAGGATACCCGATGAGCACACCGGCTTCACTGCAAGTCAACCAACCACACCATGTTAACATGGAAAATCTATCCTACCGGGAATTACCGTCCATGCAAGGACACAGACCCCTCGTATCTCCAGCAGGTAAAGATATTTCACGATTTCCGTACAGCATTTGAATTTTTTATACCCAGGTATTTCGTGTTTATTGTCAACTATGTTATTTCTGTCCTAAAACAACCTAAAGAAACAATGCAAAACGCGGCGAATTAATAACGTTGACGCTGTATTCACGCAAGAATTTGTTTTCTTGATGGTGTGTTCGCATGGTGTTTTCCAGAAGAACATGTTTTTGCATAGACCCAAATTTTTTGGGTCTATGTTTTTTTTGTAAGTTTTCAAAATCCATACGACAACCACAGAGAACTGAATATGTTACATTACTATTTTACCATTCCTTTGTAATTCAATGGTTCTCAAACGCCTTACAAGTTTTCAGAACATAATTTTATTTTGAGATAATGAAGAAAGAGAGATCGTAAAACTATGCTATTATAGGCAATGTTGATGAGGTTTAATCTTTTTTACCTCTATGGTTTAATTAATGATTGACCACAGAAGTTTCGGCTGTATGCTCAATTGTCTAATCATAGACCCTCGAGGGTCTATGTCTAAATCTCGCCCCCTCTTGTTTTATGATTTACACGGTTATTTTTTGTGTTATAACCCTCGTCGTGCATAGCCTGCTCACATTGAACATGTAAATAATAACAAACGTATCAAGTTAGCAGGAAATGTATGAAATCAGCCCACTTTATATACATTTTTTTGGCCATCGGTACATTTTTAAGCCAACACTCTTTTCGTTATTTCCACTTTCAGCTTCTGAGGCTGAATCTGACAGCAGTGGCGAAGGATCCATTAAACGAAAGAAGGCCCGTACCGCTTTTACCCAGCAACAAATCGTCGAACTGGAAAAGAAATTTCGACAGCAGAAGTACTTGTCAGCAACGGAACGTAACACCTTCGCACAAAGGATTGGAATCTCCGACACTCAGGTAACTTCGCCTTTGTCTCTTTTTCACCTGCTATTCGATCACGACCTTTTCAACCTTTGCGTGCATTGTTTCGAGAAACAATGCAGTTGCATCAGGGTTGCAAAGGCGCGTCGGTACACGCTGTTGCTATGGGAAATCTAAAAATTCAAAAAAATTCAGAAGTCGTTTGATGTGAGTGCAGCTTACGATATTTTTGGCTTCCACTCAATATTCTAATGTACTTTTGTAGGGCGAGTAAATGTCTGTCTTCTGCAGTCTGTGATAGACAATGCTTCATTTTGGCCTACCAATGATCTTATCACTGTTTATTGACACTCAAGATTTGACACAAAGGTTTTCAAACTGAGAAGTGTCTATCCAAACTTTAAAAATGTCTCCTAAACATTTAATGAATCGAATAATACGATTAATGGCCAAAATGTCAAGATCAAACGATTACACGATCTGGCAGTGTCGAAATCTGTTTGATTTGTACGAATCCAAGTGATATCTCTAATTTGCATTACGTCTGTCTTTATGATAGAACGTCGGCGAGAATGTGCAATTCTGACAATGGATTTGCATTGCAGACTCCCTGCATCAAAGCATCATAGTAACCGAAGTGGTTTCAATATGATAATAATAAATTAATAATATGAAATGTACTTAGCTATTTGATAATTCTCACTGTAACGAGATCTGTCTGATCAGGAGGTACCCAGTTGTATAATATCAAATTTGATTTTTTCTTCTCTGTCTCTCTTCGTCAAGGTCAAAACTTGGTTCCAGAATCGCAGGATGAAGTGGAAGCGGCAGCGAAAAGATGACCCCGAGGTCAACCGCGTTGGCATGTACCCTGCAGCTCCTCCATACTCGACGGACTCCCCGACCTTTTCCGGCGCAAGTTATCAGACCATCGGCTCGCCGATGGTGACGTCACAGGCCCAGCCGATGACGACGGTCCGATTACCGCCTGGTTCGAGTCTCCTCCCGCCACCCTATAACGCTCAGCCTCCGCCATCCTATCCTCCAGTGACCAGTGTACCACCTGTTTCTTACGCTCCGACACTGCCGACCTACCATCCGGCCGGCTACAATGGCCTAGCGTCATCGCCGATTAGACCCCTGGCAGGACATTACGATGTGCCACATGTTATGTATGAGAACGTTCACGAAATATTTTCACTTTTTTATCATCCAAGGACAACCCATATCCTGGTTCTCCGGTCTCGATTAACTATGCGACTATATTTATTATGAAAGAGACTTGTGATTGTATCACGGATGTGTCATGACCTTACAGTATTTTATTCTGCTCTTCGATTTCGTCTACTTTGATGTCGAAACGTCGTTTCATGTTCTTGTTGTTTCTCATTTTAAATTAATCTACTTAAAAATAATTGGTGAAACATTAAAGACAATATTGTATATAGATTAATTTTGCCACTAAAACTTTCAATTCTTTGTTTTGAATAAAAATTTAAAATTAAACAATTGTGTTCTATCGTCATTGTTAAAGCTCGCTCGTCATTGATTCGGGCTATTATTCTCGTGCGATTATGCACTTTACAAAAAAACACACAGACGCTGAAAAAAACTTCGAATTCAGTCAAAATGGTCAATACAACCCTAGACTCTTGGGGTGGCGCACAGACCAAAGCGGCATGCGCAGAACGAAATTGCATCTGCAGTTTGTGTATGAACATACGGTACCACATCTACGTTGTATGAAAGTCGTGGAAATTGCGACACGGCATTTTAGCATGAATAAATAAAGTTGACTGATCCGGCATAATCCTGTTTGCCTTGTTTTGTTTGCTAAGAGTTACATGTCCTGAATAAACGAGCAAAAGTTACTCGTATAGATAGTTGTCCAAACATTCCACTACCAATAATTATTGGTACCCAATACATGTAACATATTGCACCTGAGCAGGGTTTTAGAACGCGCCCGGGGGACAGATATGCGGACTCTCAAATTCTTCAATTCTTTTCTAATCAACCACTTGTGGGACTCGTTTTATAGCTCTTGGAAAGCTGGAGAAACTTTCACCGGCTTAGTTTTTTAAAAATCCAAAATTTAATTTCACCTAATTGAGTTAACACAGGGATGGCGACCATTTTGAATTTCAAATATCACAAAATATTGGGTAATTTGTTTCGCTAGTACCAAACTTTGCAGTGTATCCCCCGATTTTTATTGTCGATTTGAAAAGAGAATGGTTGAAAGTTTCATTCTGAAAAGTCTGAGCAAAATTTTGAGTCTTTCATTTTCCTCAATCGCGAAATAGGGGAGTATCATCGGGATCCAAGAAGTGGTAATCCCTTATCCCAAGTAATTCCAAGCACAATCCCTCCACCTCAAAGAAATGTGGCCTTATCAATGAGGATATATTCAATCAAAACCTGAACAAGACTAAAATGAATAGATTCGGTTCTTTATTTTTATCGTACAAAGGACGAGCACCAAGCAACTAGAAAGCTCGTCAAAAAACGACAACTTCGGCTGGAGGATCTTCTGGCTAGGCTGCGCACCTACCTAAACCCTTCATCCAAATGTCTCCAATGCACTGAAAGCTTTTTTCTTACCCTTTCCGTTATAATGATACGTAAGGGTTTTTCTTGCACATTTGTTGATAAAAGATAAAAAAGCTGTACAGTGTGGTACAAATAACTGGTTTGATCTCTGACTAACAAGTACAACATTAACAATGATCTTTTAAGATATTCACAATTTCCTTTTTCCATGAATTTAGCATAGATTCTCCACGGAATACATCCCAGCGACAGAACAACCAGTGACGCGGGATAACTGTTCTTTGTGACTCGCCTACAACTCGTATGGAATCAATTGATTCTAAGACTACTAGGTGATTTTTTAATCAAAATCGAAATATACTTCCGATAGCATTAAAACAGAAAATTGCTTCAATTCAGGATTTCAAATTTCGGTGAATTAAGGATAATTTGTCGTTCAATTCAGACGATGGGAGGGATGCCAATGATTAATTTAACAATAATAGTAAACGCGGTTGGAACTAATTTGGGAGAATTAGATATTCATATTTTTCAAATTTCTCAAAAATGTTTGGTGCCCTATAGCTGAATGTTGCAATACTACAAATTGCTCACAAAAACTAGTTTATAACTTAAAAAAAGAAAAGAAGTAAGCTTTCATTTGGAGATAAATCCGACATTATTTCACCATCCGATTATCCCAAATAGATCCAATCGTGTTAATAAGAGCCAATGAAAGTTCATAAAGCTTTCATTTCCAAAGTGCGGGAAACCTTAAAACACATCTTTTGCGAATCCTTGTGTTCAGCGCAAACAGAATAAAGCCGAGCTTTGTTCCACTCATTGATTACCTCAACAATATATTGCATTAATTAAAGTGTTGGTTGTATTTACCGTTTGCTGGATTAACTATAATGGCTTCCCGGTTTAAGTAAATTTTGGACATTCTCTCTTTGTTCTGTATGAACAACAATATGCTTATTCATCAAGGTATATATTTGTGTCACTTTGTGTCTGTGTGTACGATGCGTGTCTTTTTAAGTAAATTCTGTACGATGAGTGGATTTTTTTACAATTTTTTGCAAGGTACATATATTCTCTTCAGCATAACGGCTTCAAGCAGTTCATTTCTTGCTGAGGAAATTTGATAAACAATAAACTATCGTTTACAAAAACGAGTTCAGATTGACATAGAACGCCAGACATTTTCTCCGTTTTTTCCGTTGGACGGTTAGCAACCCAACCGTTTCGTTTCACTCGTCATTTTCCTTCATTTTTTACAATAACTCAATGAATCAAAGATGAATTATGTGGATATACACAGTGTCACGTTACGTACTTTATCCTGGAAATAAATCTCATTTTAAGGTATTATGCGCCTCGAAAGTGAAAGACTTACACACGTTTTGCTCAAACTTTCCTCAAGGAATATCTCAACCATTCTCTTTCAAAATCAATCGGAGGCCATTCGTACAAAATTTTGGTATCTGAAATTCAAAATGGCTCCCATCCCTGTGTTAACTCTATGAAGAAAAATAAATTTTCGATTTTCAAAAAACTAAAACGGTCAAAAGTTTTCTTACACCAAGGGCTTTATAATGAACCCAACAAGTGTAGATGAGAAAAGAAATTGAAAAGATTTGAGAGTCCAAATATCTGTCCCCGAGGCGCATTCTACCTTAAAGTTCCATTAGCTGTATCTTCTGGCGATTTTTCCGTTAGTTTTGATTGAAATGATCACTGGCTCATGTTGAAGAGTCTGTCAAATAACAGAGAATCGCATATTATTCGGAAACATTACGTGCCCTACAACTAAATAACATGTGATTTTACAACGAAAATTTCAATTTTTGTCCGGACAGAAATACAAACTCTGTTGACACGCGGATTCCAACGTAGGCATTCTTCTGCACCTGCTCGAGCCATTTACAGCAATTTAAAAATAAATATTCATTACTTATGCCCGGTACTTACGTCGTAGTCCATTGTCCGAACAGGTTGCGTGCCAGATGTCTGGCAATCCACGACGCAATGTTGTTTAGATCCCGCAATAAAGGTGAACTTGTACATCTCGCGTGATCGCGGCGTCACCATATCTGCGTTCTCCCTAGCACGCTGAGCATGCCAGACGTCAACAAACGAGCTCGGAAGGGAAACGCGTTTGGACAAAAATTAGCAGTTTTATGCGGCTATAACATCACTAATCATGTTTGTTTCTTCGTAAAACAACATTTTGCAACAAATATGAGCCTCCAACATGGAATTTTCCGGTGTAAAAAATGGTCAAAAGTTACAAATAATGGCCCTTTAAGTTTGCTGGTCATGTATCTGTTTAAATACAGGTCATCATATTCATTTTTTTAAGTATTACCGGCAACCCTAAACACTCTAAGAGTCATCTGTGTACCATGATGTACACTCAAGAGCGATAATTTCTTTTTTCTGAGGATGTGCATCAGGGCGTGAAGTAGATTTCCATTGTATATAATGGTCATAATTACCGGGTGTACTATGCCTGACATCTTGCTCGGAAACCACTTAATTCGTTATTGTCATTTTACAACCTGTGACCAATTATAGCCAATTGATGTAACAGCCGGTAAAGTGATTAGTCACGGTGAGTAAAACACATCTGGCGACAACGGTACGACTTTAGATTCATGCATTGACATATAGAAACTGCATGCAACGCCATTGGCATGTAATTAATCGAGTGCCTAATCCTTTCATTTTCTGTACGGTAGAATAATAGATTTGACTGAGTAAATACCAGCATCGATAATCGGAAAGAACTTGTTGAATAATAACAAAGAATTTCTATGTGCATACGGTTTGGACAGTTGTCAGTTTGAGAAAATTTAGTCATCACGGGTCTATGAATATTTCCCTGGAACAGACTGGAGTCGGATACGAGTACTTGGCCGACTATACTCAGTTGAATGAACTGTTTGCCGATCTGAGCACAAGCGGACCCTTGGGAGACATCGAAGTAGCACAGATGTCTTTGGTCACCGCTGGTCAGTTGCTCCGTGGTCTGTAATTATCTTCTGGAGCAAACGAAAAGAGCAGGAAATCGAAATGAATGATACATTTGGTGTATAAACACTGTAATTACAAGAAACGGTGACAATTGAAGACTGCTTGAGTCTTAGCCAATCAATTAGTTTAACCATAGACCGTAGAGAATCTGTGGTTTTCGCGATTTAATGTTATTCGCTTCATCATACAGCAAAATGTAATTTTCTGGGACCATGGCTGCACCAGGATAGGTTTATTTTTCAATGTCATAGAGCATCTCTTTGAAACAAAGGAAAATGCATATTTCATCATTTATCAAATGACATCAGCGAGTTGTCATTTCTGTTCTCAGCTTGATATCGTTGGGTCTTCCGTTAGCTCTGAAAGTTCTGAACTTGGGCGATTGAAAGTTTTTTTCTTATCGTCGTATCATCACTGAAGTCTCTCTCTCTCTCTCTCTCTCTCTCTCTCTCTCTCTCTCTCTCTCTCTCTCTCTCTCTCTCTCTCTCTTTGTTTCCCCAGTGTCTATTCATTGGCTTGTCCACGCAACATCATAAAATGTTATTGGTTTCAACATTTATCAGTGATACAAAAGAACTTGAATCATCTTGGCGCGCGGTGGCAATCAACCCAGTGTGTGAAAACGCGCCCTCTCTGTTCGGTATCGAATTGTGAAACCCGCCCTCATCTGTTGTGAATAGAATATAATAAAGTTCGGAGTGACTGTCAGAATCCCACAGTTTGAATCTAGCAAATTGACCTTATCAGAGTATTGAATAAATTGCACAACCAGGCGTTATGATGACGCGTGCTGCGGCGTCGGCAAAAATGATCTACTAGTATCACTGATAAACAGGAGAATAAACCACATCCTCTCCTGAAAGAACTTTCTACTGCACCCTTTGCTACTATAATTATTTTATTCTCTTTCCTCGATGTCATGAATGCTGTTCAATGAGGGCGATATGAAGGATAAAACTCTGTGCGCTGTTGATGGCAATTTACAAATACGTTGACTTTAATTTGCATCGATTAATCTATGTTCTGTTGTGTGCTTCAATGTCAAATGACTTAAAAGGACAGTGTCGGTCAATTTCAATTTTTCTTACTTGCATTTCAATTGGGGTTTCGATAAGCTTGGAAAGTACAGCAACGGATGTCTCGCTAGGGTTGTAGTGTATTATAGAGCTAGGGTTGGTTCTAATGATTATGCGCTGTTTTGATATGTGGCGTGAGGTTGACATGAGAAAGAAATTAAAAAGTTCACATCCTTGAATAAGCGAGTCGATATATATGTTGCAGTTCCGGCATCCTGAAATTTCGGGAGTTTTGGCGGAATTTTTGCGCCGTTGAATAAGTTCAAATTTACTGATTCATTTGCATATCCATGACGTCACACTTTTAATGTCCAACAACCGCGAGTCTGAACACTGCGTGCTTACAAAATCGTACGTTAACTTATTACTGCAGTCATAAAAGGTGGCGTTTTTTCGAATCTTTCGAGCAGCCGGCGTCGTCAGTTGGAAATATCATGAAGCGAAACATGGTGCTTCATGCATTGACGCCATAATACTTCCTCATCGCCCTAGGAAAACCCAATCGCCTCATAGCGGACACCGGCTTGCTTCGAGTTCAATCTGTTTATGGGAAAACAAAACAGCGTAACAATAAATGTCTGCAGACAGCGTCTTGTATCCACATTTCCTCGATGATGGACGGGACTGTGCGCTATATCATCCAAGTGTCCGTGTTTTCGCTGAAGCCGTTCAAAACACAATTGTTACGGCAACTGGTGTTGTGTTTGCTGATTTATTACTGAAAAGACACGCGTTGAAAAGAAATGCACGAGAGACCCGTTTTTCCGCGGAAAACAATAGATTAACAAATCCCCCATGTTGACTTGGTGGCGCCACCGCCAATGAGTGACACAATTCATGAAAGGCGAAGTACGCATGACTCGAAGGCTATGATTGGATTTGAATACCGTTGTCACCTTCTTGAGAGTGGCCATTAGGTTGATCCATTGCAGTAGTGACGGGTATAATTAGAAATCCATGGTAATTGTAGGGTATTATTTTGCCAACCGGATGTTAACAGAGATCACCATCTGTGACACAATCTGATAAATTTATTAACAAGCTAAAATATTCGGTATTGAAATGGGTTTCGTTTCATTCAGGGGATAGTGAACTACTTGTATTTGAGTGATGGAGAGAGACATGGAGGCACGCTATGGTGTACGATTACACCTTTATGAAAGGGTTAAAACATTTGCATCGCTAAAAGTTATTAGTAACAAAGTCTTGATGACGTAAACAATCGTGCGAGGAAATCGTGCCTATACACACCACGTCATCCTCCGTGGTGACAAATTCATAAATAGCTCTAAACAAATGATATGTCGGCTTCAAAGATGGGTTTTCCTCGGAGTGCATGTACAGCAACCGGGGGAAATTTTCTCACAGTTTATGAGCTGTTACCAAAACTACAGAGAGCGACGAAGCGTCGATCCACCTGTCCAAATGTCCACTGCTTTTGAGTTGAAGCTTGGGAGCCTCAACGTGAAACAAAAACAGCCTTGTGGTGGGTTTCAGATGGGAACATTCATGTGTAAATTTTAATCACAAAAAGTTTTTTTGGGGGATTTTGGAGTTTTTTTATGCCTACAGGCATTCTACCAGCATATACGTTTCTGAGTGTGTACATACTACCAGCAAGATTCAAGGCAACTGATGAGAGGGACGGGCTTACCAATATTCACAAATGTTAATAACTCCGAACAAGTATCGCTTTTCCCATTGTCGTCCTATGTCACCACTATTTCACATGGAAAGCGTTTACATCGTGGTCACGCAACGAAAATGCCCTTCAGATATACAGCGCAAAAAGTGCACGCGCGCGTACGCCTTTGTATCACGTGCTACCAGCACTTCTGATGTATGCGGACCGATTGGGCAGTCCACGCTGAAATTGCGAAGAGACAGTTTTAGACAGAGCTAGTCGTATATGACCAAGTGTTTTAGGCAATGGACCTCTGTTGTATGTCTGTCTCTGTCTGCATGACCGCCTACCTCTCTGTCTCTCTGCCTCTCTCCATCTCTGCCTTTCTCCCTCCCCCCCCCTCCCCCTCTCTCTCTCTCTCTCTCTCTCTCTCTCTCTCTCTCTCTCTCTCTCTCTCTCTCTCTCTCTCTCTCTCTCTCTCTCTCTCTCTCTCTCTCATTTCTGTGATCTGTGATAACCGACATGGATCAATGATGAACACAATTTAAATTTTAGGTTTCGATCATTGCATGAAAGCAGAATAAACTGCATTTATAATATTTCATCATTTTCCAAAACTATATGTAATATATTGGTCATACTTTTTGCCTTTCTAACATTTAGCACAAAGTCTGGTGGCAAGAAAGTTATAGGAAAAAAAGCTAAATGCACTTGAAGAACTAGAAATAGTATATACACTAATTCGGAAAACGGTGATTAATTAGGTACGGACCAGAAGCCCTATTGTCTGAATGCTTGTGTTTCCAGAATGGTCATAGACTCAATCAACAGCGAAAACTAAATCGTTACATTTTGATACGAATTAGGACCTACGCCACCTTTTGTTTTCCAACATTCCAATTCGAATAGTCTATTGAAACGTGAAGAAAACTAATTTTCAGAATATTTTAAAACATTTTTCATGACTAGAAATGATTCACTAACACCTTTAATTTCATGTCACCTTATGTTCACGTGCACAACCAATGATGTCAGTACTAGTCCTGGCACATATGGACTAATTAGAAACGATAATTGATATTCAATCTTACAAAACACAACAATGTTTAATCTTTTCTTTCCGCATGGTTAATAGTTTAACGGTAATTTACCCACTGTTTATCACCACTGCATTTTCAAAGCAACCAGCGCATTGGTTCATTACACTGGGCTCATTCAGCCGTGGACTGTTGTACAACACAAATTAAGCTATTTGTTATGGTAAACTCGCTCCACGAAACAGCCCTATATAAGACTGTATGCGACCCGCACGTATACGTTACTTCTCATTCCGACGGGAAACACACGGACGCAAATTCAAATCACCTGGCATCAACGAAGATGACCCAAGAAGCGCTCATGTCCAGACCGAAGCACGCCGATGCACGGGCGGAGCATGGCAACATTGGCGAAGTGACCCTCGCTATATCATGTGATGAAGCACACGCGGAAGCTAAGGAAAGAAATAGCGCATCGTCTTCACCAACACGTAAGTATCAAAGTATGCCACCATGTGAAAAATGACGAGACGGAATTTTCAATCGTCTACAAGAATGATGTCCTTTTTTTTGCAAAAAATGATTTGAATCATAGACAATACTGAGAAGGGAGACTCGCTTTTACTGTCTGGGTATATATACCGGTTTTGCCGAAACTGCCCCGATTACCCACTTCACGTTTACAGCATTTCAAAAGACGTGTACGTTACAAAGCATTTTTCAAATTTCGGTTACTTTGATCTTTTATCAACCAACGAGCGAACTTATGTTTTTATCTTTTCGCTTTCCTTTTTTGCAGTATCCGAAGTGAGTTCAGATTACAGCTGTGGCGAAACAGTCGGACGGAAACGGAAAAGGGCGCGTACGGCATTCAGCAACGAACAGATCATCAAGCTCGAGGAGAAATTTAACGAACAGAAGTACTTGGCCCCGGCCGAACGAGAAGACTTCGCGGAGAAAGTTGGACTTTCGGAAATGCAGGTAAAAATTTAACCTTTCTTGTGTGAAAAGTAACAGTGAGACAATCCATGGAGGGTCGTTTTTTTGGCTCCACGAGGGACTATGCTCCATCATAGCCCGAGTCACTCCACACTTTGTGGAGTAGCCGTAGGCTCCACGAACGAGCAAACACCTGATTTCCGACACCAATTAAAGAATTTTTCATCTGAATAAACAACATATTCTCCAAAACAAAGATATATCACTTTTGTTCAGCTATGGTGGACGAAGCACTATTACTGAAATGCTGATCGAAAAGCAGTAAACTTCATAAATAGCACTACGGTGAATATAATGATAATAAACAGTTTTTTTTATCTTTTATGTTACTACGTAGGTGAAAACCTGGTTCCAAAACCGACGAATGAAATGGAAGAGACAACCTAAAGCGGGCGCTGACGTTCCGAGTGGCGATGTACACTTCAGTGGATATTGCAAATCGATGATTTATCCCGTTTCAACCTATCCATCCCATCACGCCATGTTTCCATCGTCACTGGCGCCACCTGTTATTCCTGAGGCACAGCTGCAAGGTCCCCAACCGATGACGACAGTCCATATTCCACCGATCCCACTGCCCAGGCGAGAATACTATCCATCGCACTACCCTATGCTCACTGCCTTGCCGCACTACGCACCGTTCACGCTCTTGCCACGACCCTGCGTGCCGTTCCCAGCGGACTCGATTTTTCAAGCTACCGCGCAGTTCCAACGCCGTTCGGACCACTACGCGGACACTATACAAGTCTGCAGTACTGAATTAAACGTCACAAGTACTTTATCGAAAGGGGGAGGGGAATTTCGATCAACATCAATCGACGATTTGTTATATGTCGTCAAAATGTTCACTAACTTCAATAATTTAAACGGCAGTGGTGTTCTAACCACGCAAGTACTTTAAAGAATTCGCATTAATTTTATTATCTGGAAGTTGGTTGATGTAGCAAACGAGATACCCTGCCATTGTAAATATTGTGAATACATTACAATTTTATATACGTATATTTACTTATCATTAATAATTAAATATCGGAAAGGATAATTTTGAAAAAAAATATTTTTGAGATGTGTCGTATGGTGTGTATTTAAAGTGTGTTTCGGTAGCTGTGTGTGCGTGTGCTTGTAATTCTCCATAATGTACATGCTGCTTATTGTTTCTTTATAAATTAGCTTTCTTCCCTTTCAACATATCCTATTACATTTATTAACAATTAATTAATGCAAGCAATTGATATATAGAATTAATATTAATATTGAATCGTCGAATTAGCTAGATAGAAAGGCATTGCTTTGCATTTACAGGGATACCAATTAAATGGCTGTTCTTGTAATCTTCGGTAATTAAGTTAACTATACTAACATCACAATTCTGCGATTTTGATCGAAATGTGACCCAGATATTTGAATGCCACGCAAGACAACAACGGTCCCTGTTTACGAAACCGGGACCGTTGAAAATTCCGTCGACTTGGCTGCCATTGAAAAAAGTTACATTGCACTAATAAGCGTTGGACGAGCATAATTTAGGAGTGTTTGTGAGTAGTCTTAGCAATAGCTTAATTGTGGGTCAACTTGTTAAGTGTTTTAAATCCCTGAAAAGGGTGTAAGACTTCTATTAACGTCGCAATTGTTCTTTGGATCACCGAACAATGAAACAGGGCGGTATGTTGTCTTCACTGGCGCCAGCGGCCTCACAAAACCATCGATGAGCAGTCGAAAAACAAAAACACGAGATCAAAATCCACGCTGGATACTCGAGTCTCATTGTCCAGAAGCACCTCTCTGGGTTTTGCACATGCTGAATAGCGTTCCCTTCGATCAACAGATGTGCAACGGTTGAAGACATCTCAGAAACATAACACTGCACTCCGCTCTACAGAAATACTACCGACCTACCCTACTTTTTACCTGCCGCGACCCTAAACTTTTAGAGCTTCGTAAACACGGAGGTGAAGAAAAGAAAGAAAAAAACCGTAAAATCACGCGTAGAGGGACTGTGCTTAGCATTTGATTTTGCTTGAACGAGGATGTCGTTTATGTTTGTTTTTTTTCTTTTATATGTGGATAGGGACTGTGGTAGGATACATTTGGAATGTTGTGGGCAGTGTTTAACCGCCGTGAACCCCTGAAAAATGCATATTTAAAAAAAATTGGGAAAAAAATCCTGTCGATCTACTTTATTTTTGAAAACCATGTTATCGGAACAGCATAGTTTATTTTTTTTCGCCTAATACAAAATTGATCTTACATGATCCGTAATGATCTTCCATGTAGTGTAAACACGAAAATAGAGCTAGACTACATTCATGGTGTAATGGACTGGTCAAATTACCCAATGATACAGAGAACTAACAAGAATTTTGTTGATGAAAAAATAATGCTGTTGCATATCTTTCCTAAATAATGTAAATGAGAAAGTTGATTTGTAGTGCTGTCGCGGATGATACCTTCTCGGGCTTCAGCAAAGTCTTTATATGACGTAAATACAACAGTGATAAGAATTAGTCACGGTCGTTGAGGAGCAAGCCCCTCGACTTGCGTGCAGTGTTGAGTTCGCCACCAACAGCGACCATTAGTGAACGAGCCGTGACTTAAAGCATTAGTTTCTCCAGCTCCAACAGTTGTAACTTGTAGTGTATTTTCAGTTGTCTTTGTCCTGTTTGTGTAATACAGTTTCTTTCTGTTTTTTATTTCCAAATCGCGCCGAACGCTCAGTGTTCAACTTGACAACACACCCTACATGCATGTGGTGTTCAATGTTATTGTTTACAAACATGAGGGGTAGCGTCTCCACCAATAAATTACCAATAAATTCAAGTCCGGACTGGGATTCGTTCGTCAAAAAAAATAACATCGCATATTGTAAGCAATCATTTGCGCATACAGGGCTCATACGTTATGTTTCAATTACAACCTTTCTACACACTGGTTTCAAATAAAAGATGTACTTCTTTTCTTAAAGATGTTAGACTGCCCCCCCCCCCCCCCCGCGCCAGTCGCCTGGTTTTCCTAGTTACTAGCTAGTCAAGGAGTTCACCACACGATCTACGCAAGAGCCCACCATTAGCGCGTCGGTCTGCTGATGTAGTCCTCCGATTTTTTATATGTTTTGATACTTATATGCCCATGCGCAGACTTGGAGCAAGCCGAGGAAGATGTATATATAATGACAATAGTACATTCCTTGCCATATTTGACAGTATGCGAAAGGGAGTAGTCGTCGCTTATGTCGATACAACCATAGACCACAGTCCCTCAGACCATGGATGTAAAAATAGACCATGCTCAGACCGGAAGAAGAAAGCGTCAAAAACATTCAACGCCCGGGTGAAGGTATTACCTCTGAAATACCTGGTCTGTAAGATTTCATTGTCAATGTTACCCGGTCACTGAACACGAACTCCTGACTAACGAAGGTTAATTCGATAATTCAATGTCTTCAGAGACGTTTGAACGCATGTCTTTTACCCTGTTTGTGATTTACACATCGCTGATTGTAAACGTGAGAAATT
This sequence comes from Ptychodera flava, assembly GCF_041260155.1. Lineage (NCBI taxonomy): Eukaryota > Metazoa > Hemichordata > Enteropneusta > Ptychoderidae > Ptychodera > Ptychodera flava. The sequence goes on along the minus strand of NC_091947.1, from coordinate 15,756,081 downwards.
CTCTAATTAATCGCGGAATCCCATCCTTTCAATTTACTTTCGGTCACTCACGTATGCAAATGACCATCCACTGGCGCCGGGAAGACGAAAGTCTTGATCTTCGTTTTGTTCTCATTGATAGCCATTGAAATGTAAAGTTACTTTTTGAACATGTTGACGGGTTTCACAAATCTTTAAAAGAATCGTAAGGCTAATGCAATATCGCACTACAATTAACCTGTGAATTAGTAAGGAGAAAGAGATTGTTCTTGGACTCAACTGCGCACATAATGCCTCACATTTATTTATCCAAAGAATCACGCGTATGTTACAGAGGTTGTGAATTAACCAAGATTTTTAACACCACTTTTGTACGTAGGATCAGGGCCTACGGCAGTTCCTGTTTGTTGTCTGCTATATATTCCCAACGTGGGAGATGCAACGTGGGTGTACTACGGTAAAACCCAACTCGAAAGTCACCGTACTATAATGTATTTCCAGCGTATGCAAGATGCACACAAGCACACTTGGTCCAGGCACGTCCGAAAAACACGTTGCCACATCCTCCTCAAGGTTGAAATCAGGGCCTGTCGAGGGAGGGGGGTCTTGTTTAATGGTGAAGAAATACAAACATACTACCCTCTGAATTTAGATGTTGTTGAGTCGCACCTCAGCTTCGTGTGGGCCCACTGTTCTACAGTCGTACTTTGGCATGTTCAGTCCATGCCTTGAGGTATAGGTGTACTACCTACCTCCATAGTCTGTGTGTACTACCCTGCAGGTAGTAGGCGCTACCTCCATGGTACTGGTACCCCAGTGCATAGAGGCATCTATTGTTTTACATCCATGATAGAGGTAAAACCTCGACCTCTATGCTCCGTGTTAGTCTATTAGGTCTCGTCCTACTCGTGTCAATTTCATTATAATCTTTATCACAGCCTGTATTTTTTTCGGCACCCGATCCACCTATTCCCAATTATAAAACACGCCTTCCCTGCACTGACTGCTATCAAATGAATTATATTCACGCAAATTCATAAATTACAGCAGCTGAGGAGGCGCATGAATATGTCGTCGGTTCGAGATGGTCGGTTCAAGACTGAAGGAGTTAGACTGTTAAGTTATTTTCACACACGTTCATGTAGAATATTTTAACTATGTAATTTTCAGTACGCACTGTTCGTTCCAAGCGCTAATGGGTATTTTAATATGCCCCCTTTGGCCCTCAGTAATCTGTTTACAATCGTTTTATTCGCACATTACTCAATACGAGACATGACACCAGTGTGATGGTACATTTTTATGAGGTGCAACGTCCTCCCACGTAATTTATTATATGTTGTCCGGGTCAAATGAACCACGGGCAAGATTCACGTCATGTATAGCTTTGCTATCTCTAGCAATTGCGGATCATTGGAGCAGCATATGAAGGGATACAGGAAGTTTTCTTTGTGTGCGAGGCAGCTGTGTGTAAACGGTATACCCTAACACGCAATAGACATTAGGCTGGCTGTGGTGTTCTCGACAAGTCATGCAGCATTCTTTTGCGTGTCCGCGTATGATCAAATGGCGTGAAATTGAATTGACAAAAATGGGTTTTATCAGAAACTTGACCGATTGAACAAAAATAAAATTTAGTGATTTGTTCTTAACGCATCGTACACATCGTACCACTGTTACTTATTTCATCGGTTTTAGGGCGGACTCTCTTTTCCTTCTCTTGACGCATTAGATACGGGCAGAGTGGAATAATGAATTTACAAAAGACATGGCGGTAACATATAGTTGTTATAACAATTGTAATGACTACTTGAAACTGATTATGTCGCAAATAGTTTAAATTTAATTGACACTGTTTTGGCTAAATATTAGGTTACAATCCGTTTTTAGGTCCATGATATATCATATGCTCATACTTCATTCAGCAACGACACAAAGTAAACCTACAGGATATATTTTATCAATCAATCGTGTGAAAATCGTCTAAAGTTATTAATCAGTGATGTTGATATTTACAATGGCGCCAACAAGCCATTGAAATAAACATCATGGTGTCATTGTCCATGCACGTCATAAACCGTGTAATCGCTTAAATGTTTAAAAAAGCGCTGAGAGCTTAATAACCTTCTGGTGCCCGCATATCAACTAAATCCCGATAAAAATTCGATTAACATACAAATACAGAATAACAGCAATTTGAGCGTTCGGACAATGGATTGTATAGGTTTTCCATGTATTCAGTTTGGATGTGTGAAATGTGTTCCAATCGCACTTTTGACGATCGTTTGGCGCTCTTGGTAGTGTACAAGGCACACATTTAATTAACGGCGCCAGTATTTGTAACACGTCGCGTGCACCGATAACAAACGAACTTAAGATTTGACATAGGTCAACGCGATTGTACACATTTTGCGTTGAATCAATATAGCATATCGAGGAAGCACGGCCTTTCGTAGCGTTACCACGCAAAGAGGTATGTATTCATATGTGTGCAATACCTCCATGAACATTTTGTTGCTGATGTAACTATTTGCCACTTCTTCGTGGTTCATAACTTGTTCGCTGACGCGACATTGTCGATATTAAATAGCAATTAAATTTCACCACCATGGTTTAGCTCAAACCCTTTGTTATAAATGTTGATTGTGGACCTGTGGAACTGGGGTTGAACAGGTTGGACCAGATGACGTGTACAGCCAAGATAAGCCACAGTCCGTACACTACATTCGGTGCATGAACCAGATCGATTTGCCCAATACCCAACGCCTTGATATTGTATCATGGCCCACTCTGTAGAGGGATCATGGACATGTATCGCAAGCTAAGATATATATATATTACTAAATTTGTATTAAGATTTTCTAAAAACGCCAAGCAAAGCAATATAAAAGGTGTATTAGTGTATCAATGAAAGTCGGCAGTTTTCATGTTTCGGGGAAATGCGGGAGTGGCCTATGCTACAATATAGAACAGTGTTTTGTTGTTGGTAATCAGCGTCTTTTCTGATATATCTTTCAATTAACAAGTTCTTCATAAAAAAGTACCATTACACTAAGCTATACCTGATGATCAATTGTCAAGTTTCTTTCGCTACTCAATTTTTTTTTAATTACAACCAAATAGTCGGCGGATCCTCTGTGATACAGGGCTGGCGCCAGCAAGGTGCGATTGCCGTGAAAATCAATAGAAAGTGAAAGCTCTACCAATTGTCATTGTAATGTAGCTTTCTTCTGTTCACACGTTCCTAACGAAGCGAGAAAAAGTACGAGTATTGGGCATTAGATACCGGACAATGGAAACATTTACACCTCTATATTCACATGATCGCGGTTAATGATAGCTGGATCCATTCCTCGCACAGGAAAAACAATTTAGGATAGAGTAAGAAACAAGGGAAAAATGAAACTGGTCAACAAAGATTACCGTACTTTTTTCCTTTGCGACCGACTTTTACCCGCGTAAATCGACTGAAGCGGGTAGGGGGCGTTTAATTGAACCATGTTTCTCTCTACAAGATCCGCATCCTTTTTCCTTTACATACAATACATGTACATGAGTTTGTACATAAACAGCTGCCTCGGGTCTTGTCATTACGATGTTTAGCGTGAAAAGCTCCTAACACCCCATCGATCAACGATTTGACACCGATAGGCGCTGTCCGGAATTTCTCGCCATCGACGGATTCCTTGCTAACCTCGTGTGGTCCCTTTGTTACTCGGTTTGGAAAAAAAAATCATTGTCAATATTGAGGGAAAGTGTAAGACACAGTTAGGAAAACAATGAGGATCGTTGTCGATTTCAAAAGACGAGGAGGTTTGTTTTCACTTGCTGGCGCCACCGGCATTACACACAGTCGGGACAGGAATTTAAGGCTCTCTGAAAGGTGTGAAGTGGTTTAACACTTCTTTATTGCCGATTTAATGTCTTCTTTTCGCAGCCCAACACGTGTTGAAACTGCAAACCGCCCCTGCCTCCCCGGGCACAACCGTATACAGCGACTACGGTCGGCGGCACAAGTTACCAACCTAATAATAGAAACCGTCTGAATTTTACTGAGTATGGGAAACTAGTCGTAAAGACTGCATTAATGAGTGAAATTGTTCAGTGAAATACTCCATGAAAGGGAAGCCTTTGTGTGCAATTCTCTATGTGCATGCATGGTGTGCGGTGTCTAGTACCCGCAGCTTTCAGATACGTTTTGTCATGTGAGCTACTTCTGTGCTTATATATCCCCATGAGGAAAGGGGTAGACACTGATCAGGAGGGTTTCTCTCTTAGTTGTCTCTACAAACGTACCCTGAGGGACAATATATTGTGATCGTTATCTGCAGATCTTAATGGATGATGTCGCAGATAGATTTCAACAATCGCTGCAGATAAAAGCCAGCATACAATGCCTATTTGTACGGGTCGTCTGTCGTATCTGACAATGTCGATGAGCTTCCGAAAATTATTCTTTTAAAATCTGAACGGGTATTTTTGTTTCGGCGAGAGTCGCTTCTGTGTCGTGGAGCTGTCTCAATTCTGATTCCCATCGATGTTAATCTGTGAAAACCCTGGCGCCAGCAAAAGAAAACACATCGGGCAGTTGAGAAAAACTTTCTAGCTCTTCATTGTGGTCAGAACTATAGGCCTATCGGCTATGTGTAAACTGGATTGAAGTTCGATGTAGGTTGACAATGATATGGGCTTTCATGTGATATTTTTTCCAGAATTAACGCGTTGACACATGTAAACAAAAGTAGGTGAGAACCTGTTGAGTCATTATCACTACTCCACAGACCCCATTCACAAGTCAATAATACTTTTTCACACATTTCCCCGCAATGTGATTGGTCCATACGTACCATGTCTATGCAAATTAGCTCAGTGCGCAGATAGTATAAAGCGTCGCTATTACCTTCAGTACACTACTTTACTGTGTACTCTCACATCCATCACAGCTCTCTACGATTACAACTATGGTTACGAAAGGCGATATCTCAAGCGACGCAAAAAGACAGGACTCCAGAAGGCCGTCTGACGTCGACGATTACGAAGTTGCCGTTATTCTTGCGCAGACGTCCGCCATGGTCGATGGCAAATTCAAGAGCTCAGACACCAGTAGCGTTGCCGGCTCCGAGACCGAATACAGTGGTGCAGAGAGTGCGATCAGTTCCCCGACACGTAAGTACTAGCCTACTTCCATCCCTATCGCAGTTTAAAGGCCAGACGTGCCCTACACCGAAAGAGTATCTGTCGGTCACGTCGTTGCACCGTAAAATGTCGTCTAAGAGGTGCTGTCGGGCTAAACTCTAATCCATACATCCACAACCATCTACCTACGTTAACAGATCCAGTGCATAAAAACATATCTCACTTTGTCGTTACTTCTTGAATATAGCGTGAGCTTCAACTCAACTTCTATTACATCCTCAGTGCAAAAAATAGTAATTAGATTTTGTTCGTGCAATAAACAATCTTGCGAGCCACACCTTATGTTATTGCTGTACTTTCTCCCAGAACATATTCACAGTGAATAACCTGTTCTTTTTTTATTTTTTTTTCACAGCCTCTGACAGTGGGTCTGACTTGAGCACCAGTGACAGTTGCTACAGTGCGTGCTCGTCAAGGCGAAAGCGGGCACGCACGGCGTTCAGTAACGAGCAGGTTTATAAATTGGAGAAGAAATTCCGTGACCAAAAGTACTTGTCACCCACAGAACGTGAGGAGTTTGCTGATAAAATTGGACTTTCAGAAACACAGGTGTGTAAACGGTTCGATTTACTTATTTGCGGGTTGTTTGTCATATAATATTCGAAATACGGTCCTGCTCTTCTTAAAATTATGTCTTTCTTATTCATAAAACCATCATCAAACGAAACTAACGCCTAACATCTAAAATGGCTCACTTTGTAATTGGTAGTATCAAATTGGACCTACCGTGAGAGAGAGAGAGAGAGAGAGAGAGAGAGAGAGAGAGAGAGAGAGAGAGAGAGAGAGAGAGAGAGAGAGAGAGGTGTTTATACCTGACTTCAGTGACTAAATGTGTGTACCTCCTTCAAGAAATTAATGAGATTTCCTTTTTTATTATTGCAGATAAAAACTTGGTTTCAAAATCGCCGCATGAAGTGGAAGAGACAGCGCAAAGATTACTCTGACGACGCAGCACCTCTCGATCCTCATCCGTATTCCGCAGTCGTCAATCCCTCCTACCCATCACCGCTCATCCCCTCTCCACCAGCTGTCTACCGCACGCCGGTGATGTCATCCCCGCTACAACCAATGACAACCGTCCACCTGCATCCACCGACTCAACCCATGGTACCGATGCCCTACCACCAGGCAGCAGTGCCGACGTTATCGTACCAAACCATGCCACCGATGAGGGCGGCTTTCGCACCAGCCATGCATCTTCACCCAGCAGCGAACTACAACATAGGACCCATAGTGTCGAGCCCCTACAGGTCATTTCATGGACAATACTCGCTACCGTACTTTGGTTGAAGAAGTTTCCTTGATAGAGATTTATTTACTTTTAAAATGACAGAGACACATCAATGCCGTCTGACTATTGTTTCGTTTCATTGCATTCTTCCGGTACCAAGTACCCCCAGTTTCGTGTTCTTTGACTTAAAAATTTCAGCGAAATTTTTGTATATACAGAATTTTTAAACTATTTATTTCCTAATAAACTTTCCATTCGTTTGAAATTTTGCTTCCTTGGTTTTGTTCCTTTATGTTTTTGCCCCCTTTTCAATAATGCACTCACCACAGCCCATTTTACAAGGAAAGTGACAGGCTTCGCTTCTTTCAAAAAAAAAAAAATAAGTCAACAAAAGTTAAGTCCATTGTCCTGTACACAACACACAATAAAAAAGTGCAGTCACGCATGATGCTGAAGATTGGGTGAAAGAATTGCAAAATCCTCCACAACCCCAAATTAACCTCCATTTACCCCTTTTAGTATTCGTGCTTATATAAGTGAAATCACATGGAAAAAAAATCGATTTTGCCTTGTGTTTTCAAATTTGAAAAAAAACAAAAATCCCATAGAGTTGCTTTTTACTCCATCAACCAACTGTTTAGACTTGCCCAAAGTCTGTGGGCATATAAATACCAAAACAGAATGGATTAAACTTCACCAGACTCGCGCTAAGTGGTAGGCTAGTGCGTTGGGTGAACCACGGTCCCTCCACAAATTTGTAGAGGGACCGTGGGTGAACGCCATGGCCAGCCAGTTACTGCTGCCGAGAAAAGCCAGACGACTGGGGGCCAGTTTACCAGCTGCTGTGTGCAGACATGTCTATGATACGGGCAAAATCCTGTCAAGACCCCCGACTGCGAACGAACGTTGCCGAACAAAGCGAAGGGGACAAGGTATTTTCTTCGGCTTATAGGGGCGGGGCTTCGGCCGCCCTGCTCTCGGGTGTCTATAGGCTGGATTACCAACTGAAGAAATTATTAATCCCAGATTATTTATGAGATAACCATACGCCCCCGCTTAAGCCATCCGTAATAAACAATGTTTTCATGTACCATACGTCACATACTGCGAGTCCTACACCCTATTTTATTAAATCATGTCAACGTCCCATGGGTGGATGGAGGGATGGTGTTGTGTCTTGCAAATGAAATTAAACAAGCTATTTCATAAATCATTGGGTTTTGAGAATGGAACTCGCAAAAATCCGGGGAGAGAAAGTCTATAGTTGAGTGACGTAAATATGTGTATGTATGAAGAACTTGGCAAAACGAAAGTCTGCGTAGTCACGATTGCTACAGTGCGAGGGCGTTGCTACCTTCGAAAGTTTTGAACTGATCTTCGTATTGGAAAAACCCGACATTTGGTACAGACAGTGCATCATTTACAGAAAGGGGATTGTGTTACATTCGAGCAATTCCAAGCACAGTGACTGCACTTATCAACATTATTTCATTGATACAAAAAGAACGACAGCAATAGTCCATCTCTTCCGACAAACAAAATATTTGTCCTATCAACGATCGAGCAGGCCTCACCTCTTGTCATAGCACAAGCTGCCATCCACAGATCGATATGCCGTATAAGCGTGTCTCACTTGCATTGCGCTCGACCCACACGTGACTGCGTTTGATATTAATGTCGTTTTGTTTTTCGTTTAATTTACTACATTTGACGTGAAAACCTCTAGCGCATGTTTTCCGATCCACAAGTGCCACTGGCAAAAGGATTAATCACAGAAATCCGTTCCAGTAGTAACTTTTTGAACGTTGGTTTACATATCCAGTCTGTCGTTTGTGGACTGACATCAAAAATCAGAATACACCGCTTTACTGCCTGAGGCTCTAAAACCTGCTGACCGTAGCAAAGCCAACATTTCCTAGACTTCTGACTTGAAACACGCGTGTTCTGCGATCACTAGCCTAGAATCCTATTCGTCCGCTCGCCTCCGTACCTCCGACCCACTCCTCCCTCGGGGTCGGAGGTACGGAGGCAAGCGGACGAATAGGATTCTAGGCTGTGCGATCACTGGATGTCGACGTAAACACTAACCTGTACTCTGACACGTCACACTCATAATGTAAACATCCAGGATTTGTCTTCCAACGTTTTGAAAACGCCAGAGATGTGAAACGAGCGGAAATGCTACTCAATTGTAAAAGTTTGAACCGACTGTTTGTTCGCCTCTCTGAATACCAATCAATAGGAGATAGGTCCTCAATGTTCTCGTTTATTTCTTCGCTCTTTTAATATTTTCAATATCTAAATTTGTTAGGTTTTTGGTTTTCAAACAATGCTTATTTTCTCATCGACGTCACAGTTGGAAGTTTCGCACATAACAGGACGACTAAAACTCTGGTCACTCTGAGCATGGAGCTAGAAACTGAGCGTCGACCCTTCCCCGATGGTGCATGGCCTTAGGAGGAATTTTCGCATCCGGCGAGAATGGTGTTCTTCGTATCAAACCGACTCAGTTGAAAGAGGTCATGACAAGGTATAGAATGCGAAATCATTTTTGCGATTAGGCCTAGATCATATTAGAACCCACTGTTATTGCAAAATTCCACGAGAAAAAGGTTACTCTGCTGTGTTTGCCGCGGTTGTTTAACGTCATATCAGCTGTGACACTCATACTCATCAGTGATGCCATTCGCATAGTAGGAAGGGTATACATATATGTACCGCGCTTTTGCACCCCACTTAAAGCATTATGTAGACTTTTGACCGAGCAAATGTTTACAAAACGTCGACTTTCAAGTAAGCACTTTTTGCCTGCTTTTGAAGAAAATGTAGTTTTAACCTGCTTATTTTGCGAAAATATAGACTATTCTGCAAGTAGTGGAAAATTGCAGTTATGCTTTGTAGTTAAGGCTGCGTTCACACAAAACGTTTAGAGGGGCTGGAGGAATTCAGGGGGATTCGAAAATTTTTAGGTAGTAGAGCGTGGGGGGCTAGAAAATTTGCTCTTCCTGTAAGGGGGGGAACTTGAAAATTTTTCGGTTCCCTTTGTGTTTTAGAGTTTCCAATTCCAAGTTTTTGTAGGTAATTCAATGAAATGTGAATACCATTTTATGTCATCCAATTTTTGTAATGTTAGTAATAATTTAACAAAATCTAGAACCATTTTGTCACATTTCATGACTTTTATCTCGAAAAAATCTAAACGTGTGATTTGTCATAAAAAAAAAAAACTTGAGCCTAGTAACTGTGGGCAGAAGCTGCAACTGTTGATGATTGTTGTCAGCGATACAAATGCATGGTACACATACACAGGCTGTGATAGCAAGCTGAATACTCGACAGTTCAACATGCTGTAGGGAGTAGAACAAGAACTCACTTGTATAAACTGAACAAAAAAATTGTCAAAATTATACATGGTAGTTGAAGAAGAGTTTGGGTCAAATGACGCTCATTACTTGTACCCAAGATCAGGCCAGAGAGCAACACATGACAGACAAGGAGATCGACTTGAAAAGTTATCAGGGATTTTTGAATTCTGGCATATGAGAATAATCAAATATTAAAGATATTTGATGGAATATTGTAACTTTCCATTATTGTCAATTATGAGTAGCATGTAATTTATATATGTCTTATACTTTTGAAACATATTTTTTGGTAGGTCACTGTGCTCAGTTTTTTACAATATGGCAATTAGCAAGAATTCACAATTTGCCTATACTCTCTCATAATTGTCATTTTGTGTGCTCTTCGGCAGGAGCAATTGATCTGGCCAGAGTTGGATTAACTCAAGTTGGCTTAGATTGATAAATCCAAAAAGTTCACTGATGCGTTTAAAAATGAATCAATTTAAGAACTTGCCTTAGGAATATACTTTAGCCTACAAAGTGCTAATAAAAGATAGTCTTGAACACCTGTGAGCGGAACGGCGCATACGTGTTTATTTTTTCTGCGTACACATCCTTTACAAATATGTGGGCTTGTGATAGTTGGGGGGACTTGAAAATTTTTGATCATATTGAGGGGGGCATTTGAAATTTTTTTAGGTATTGAGGGGGGGTCTGAAAAAGAATAAGATTTCAATCGCGATTCCTCCAGTCCCCCCCCCCCCTCCCAATCGTTATTTGTGAACGCAGCCTAAAACTGTCCGGGGTACACCTCTACCAAGATCGGGTTGAGTGCCCCCTCTATGGCGCGTAATCAAGGCCAATATTCTAACTCCCAATTTTCAACTATACAACTCGACATTCAACATTCAAACTCCCCATTTTCCCAATTTTCAACTATACAACTCGACATTTAACATTCAAACTCCCCATTTTCAACTATACAACTCGACATTTAACATTCAAACTCCCCATTTTCAACTATACAACTCGACATTCAACATTCAAACTCCCCATTTTCAACTATACAACTCGACATTTAACATTCAAACTCCCCATTTTCAACTATACAACTCGACATTCAACATTCAAACTCCCCATTTTCCCAATTTTCAACTATACAACTCGACATTTAACATTCAAACTCCCCATTTTCAACTATACAACTCGACATTTAACATTCAAACTCCCCATTTTCAACTATACAACTCGACATTTAACATTCAAACTCCCCATTTTCAACTATACAACTCGACATTCAACATTCAAACTCCCCATTTTCAACTATACAACTCGACATTCAACATTCAAACTCCCCATTTTCAACTATAAGCTTACAACTCAACATTCAACTACCGAACTCAACATTTGGGATTGCTATTCTCCCTAGGCATCCCTAACTTGCTTCATTGTAGTTACCCACGTTTTCCTTCTGGGCTATACTACGTCAGAACGCGTCATAGATACGTCACATGACGTTTCGGAGTTTTAGAGTTATTCCTATGTGATGTTCTAGAGGGTCCAAAAATATGGACCGGAAACACTTGTGATGCTATCAAGATTTACGCCGACCTCCGCCATCACTTAGGCCTAATTCGGTCGCTATCATGTCGTCTAATCAAGAGCATGCATGCGTGGCTCGCCATGGCTTATTTTAAAATTAACAACTCGCTTGTTAATTTCCACACTATTACAGCCAAAACACAACTCAAACACTAAACTAGCTCTGCATGGCAGGGCTTAGCCCTGCGTACGATGCTGTGTGTTCCGCTACAGCTAATCGCCTGGTGAGCGGGGCGATTAGCTGTAGCGGAACACACAGCATCGTACGCAGGGCTAGGCAGGGCTGTGTGTTACCGGCGTTATACGGCCTCCCACCACATGTAGTGGGAGGCCGTATAACGCCGGTAACACACAGCCCTGCAATGCAGAGCTAACACTAAACACACCAAAGCACATACAAGACGAGATGGCTGATGTGTGAAGCCACTTTCCCTTTATTACACCGTGACCACTATGTTCAACATCATGTATTTCACGTTGAGCGGCTTGCACCAGCTGGACAATATGCTCACTACACATTCAAATGCCACTTAACTGTGACAAAAGTCTAACAAGACTCTCACACCTACGTGACACATCTCCCCGTCTGTCGGGCTGGTCAAGGTCAAGTAGCAGCCTAGACAAACTACCACTGATGTGGTCACTAGCGAACCCGGTGTCGTCCAAAATTAACACGATGCTGAAGTTATTTTCGTATTCGTTTTCGTTTTCGTATTCGTATTCGTATTCGTATTGGAGTCACTGACAAAATTTTTTATTTTTAGTCCAAATTTCGTACGTATTATATAAAAGTTCTGTCTTTACAGAACTTAAAGTGCTTTTTATATGACAATATATCAATACTTCAATATTTGAGAATGTAAGTTGAAAAAGATCCAATCTTTTTAGGCCCTAGATTGAAAGATGTCGTTGCTATAATTAGAGGAGAGATTTTAAAAACAAACAGCCAGTACACAGGCACTCCTTAGCTGGGTAATCTGTTGAATAGATCGATTTCGGTTCGATCTATCGATCCCTTAGTCGATATGCGCGCCATTGTAACCAAAATACACACTAGGTTACAGTGGCGGGCATACTGACCACGGGATCGATAGATCGAGCCGAAAATCGATCTATTTAGCAGACTACCAAGCTATAAGCGCCTGTGGGCCAGTAGTAGTCTTTGGAGGAAAGATTTTTTTAACAAACATCATTTTCGTATTCGTATTCGTATTCGTTTTCGTATTAACTTTATCACAACAACCAACTTAAACATTCTGTTGACATCATTAGTATCGATAATGGACATTTAGCTGACCCGCCCAATTTGACGAGCTGTAAACTTAAAAGGTAATTTTCTTGTTTTAAACTGATATCTCTGAGAAGGTGATCGTCATAACGACAGTGAATGCAGGGCTCAACGTTATCGCATGCCCCTAAGTCGATGACATGCTATATTTAGACTGCTGTCGCAAAGAAAATATCATCTCATATGATGTGGGAAAGCGTCATAAAAGAAAACGAGATGAATAAAATGGTATCATAGGCCTATGTCCCGATCGGTACATTTGTTTCCCTAATAAAGATTAAATTAATGTGTGAGCTGTTGTCAGAGTCTTTATTTCAGTACGGCCCATCTCTTTTTCTTTCCTTGCGTTTGCGTCAACTGTCATTGCCAGAACATGTTGATCAACTTGCGTTATGATAAGATACACCAGAATGCATGGAAAATTAATTTGTATCGCGAAATATCGAGAAATACCTGTATTCTATGATAAATAGACTTCAGCTAGTCTAGTAGCTGTCGCAACTGGCTCGATCGGTTTCCGTCATTTGTTACTGTGCGATCCAGTTTCAGTGTTACGCAGTTTGCCCCGCTCTACGGTCACTCCAAAAACTTTCAGCAGTACTATTTTGGGGACCAATTAAGCCGCTAGCCGTAGATAGCTACTTTTTTCAACAAAAACTCTGAATAGAAATGCAGCAACTATCAACTTTCGATAGATATTTTGTAGGCAAGAGAACAAAACTCAAACGTATATGCGCATTTAATCCTAGCTGTGATATCGCAGCGGTACTTGTGGCGTGTATCGAACTCGCTCGGGTCATTGAGTCATCGCCACAGTCCCATCCATGGTCGTCTGTTCTCTACTACCTCCATGGTTCTACATAATTGCAGTCGCTACCCGGCAGATTTGCCATGATATTTCAACAAAGTTGCTTGCTATTTAGATCTAGCTGAAAACAAAAACCTTTATGAAACAGGATAATCCAGTCCAAGCTTGATGAAATCGATGCTTTGATCTGCTTTCCAAAGGACGATTTCCGGAAATGGTCTAGCCGGTCACATGCCACTAACGCAAATATTCATTACGCACGTGAACGCATGAAACATGTTGCAGTTACTGGTTGCTTGTTTTCCCTTGTCAGCTATATTTTGATGACATTTTATGCTGGGATTATGATTGGTTCATTTGAAATGATGTGACAGCACTAAAACTGCTTCTGATACTTGATTGGATTGTAGTAAAATTTATCATTAAATTCAGTGAGATATTTTGACAGATCATTCAAGATAACATCAGCAGACACATTGGCAGCGCTGTGCAGAGGAGAGAACGCGCTTAAACCTTTGAGTAACTCCGCTCAACGGCTATGCTTATTCAATGCGTATTTTGGGGTCGTGGCCTTTCAGGACAATGCTCCGTGAACACTGAGCGAATATATGTTGTATTTGATCACGTATACGGTATGGAGAAATGTCTTGAAAAAAATTCAGTCGCAATCTCATAAATTTGGTCGCCTATGCGACTGAAAATGGTCGCTACTTTGAGCCCTGATTGAATGTATATACATGAATTATCGGTCGGTCCGTTTTATGTATAATATTGCTCACATCTTTACTCTGAAAGATAAACTACCTATTGTCATTGATTTATGTTACTTTCTCCCTTGAAGCAGCACGTACAACTTAGTCGTAACTTGCAATTTTGTAATTTTTGCCTTACCGCACTCCCTGAGTTTTGTAAAGTATTGTATTGTATTGTTATTATAATTTATTTCCGGTTTACGTAGAGCCATATCAAAATCAAGTAAAATACTTGAAATACAAATTGTAAATGGATATGATCATTCTAAAGTGAGTCCAAAAGGATGACCGGATATAACAATTTTCACATTTTTTTATTCAGATGGTTGTCCTAGACAAGTCCCCCGTTCATCATAGCTTTCAACAGTCACCGTTTTGCAGCGCCTCACAAAAATCTGCCCTCCCCGCAAAACAATGGTACAGTCCAGGGCAGCTCCTTTGCATCCGCTCTCACGAGTCCCATTACTTGGCACTGACCACCTGATTTCGGGGTGCATCCAGCTGCCCGGTCAAGAGACATTGGCAAGCGAAGATGCTGCCTTACCAGATCCCAACCGATTTTAAGTATTTTTTTCAAATAAAATGAAGTGAACAAAATTCTTTAAAATCTACAAATGCAAATTTATGTAAATTTAACCAAATTTGGCAGATGAAATTACGAAACAAATTATCACAATATTTAAACCTCAGTAAATATCGTATATTGCACGTTTTATACCTGAAACCTGGACTAAAATAACAATTTCTGTCAGTGACTCCAATACGAATACGAATACGAATACGAAAACGAATACGAAAACGAATACGAAAATAACTTCAGCATCGTAAAATAAACTGCGAGGTCACCATATGTTTGGGACTCCCTAACAAAGTGATAAGTAGTTTCATGTAAAATGACACCGACGATTTTTTAAAGTCGTATTGACTATATGTATGCTCATTTTGGCTTGTGTTCGCTGGCTAGTGGTCTAGGGGACCTATGACTTCGATAGTTGAAAATGGGGAATACGAATCCAAAATGTTGAGTTCCATAGTTGAAAATGTGGAGTTCGAAAGTTGAATGTGTGGAGTTCGAAAGTTGAAAATTGGGAGTTCGAAAGTTGAAAATGTAGAGTTGTATAGTTGAAAATGGGGAGTTCGAAAGTTTAAAATGTGGAGTTGTATAGTTGAAAATGGGGAGTTCGAAAGTTGAAAATGTGGAGTTGTATAGTTGAAAATGGGGAGTTTGAATGTTGAATGTTGAGTTGTATAGTTGAAAATGGGGAGTTTGAATGTTGAATGTCGAGTTGTATAGTTGAAAATGGGGAGATTGAATGTTGAATGTCGAGTTGTATAGTTGAAAATGGGGAGATTGAATGTTGAATGTCGAGTTGTATAGTTGAAAATTGGGAGTTAGAATATGGCCTTGATTACGCGCCATACCCCCTCTTCCCGACTCATGAGAGGGTCTCTTCTATTGTGTCATTCATGTCAACGTGCATATTTAATATCATACTTTTATTGTTCACTAGAGCAAACCTGTTTCCTCGTCACTGAATCGGAAGGCGATCAACCCAGCGCACGATACTCCGACGGCTCCCTGACTGCCTCTGACTCCGAATATTCATAACATATGCACTCCTCTGCTCTTCCTTATTCTGTGATAGTAGCGCCCTCTTGCGACACCAGTTTCATGCAGAGTTGACAAACAAACACACGGTATCGCCATATTGAAACCTCAGCACGGATGAAGTTTCACAGAAAGTCTTGTAATTCGTGATAATATCGCCATCAAGAGGGGAGTACGTCACACTTTAAGGATGGATGAGCCCATGGAAGATCAGTGCGGCGAACACCAGCCTAATGAAGACCAACAGCAGTCAACGGCTGAAGCCGAACGTAAGAAGTTGCCATCACTTCTTAGGCCAGTAGGTATGTGTACACTTGCCGCTGTCTGACGGAAACCATTCCCGTGTTCATATGTGTTTGTGTTTGTTTTCCCGTTCGTCACAGTAGTTTCGAATCGCTCATTAAAAAGTTGAATGTTCAATTGACACGCATACATGTGGCACTGTCTATTTTACAGTGAAAGTCACGCGAGCAAATGCTGTGGTGCCGTGTGGCCATGGGTCGACATCGAGGTACTGCTAACTGGTAGACCGAGATATTGCTTTTACTATGGAGGTAGTAGAGATCCATGCTTTTACAAGATGTCGGACTTTTAAGATCAGTAAATTATACTACGCAAATATTTTTCAATAAAATAACAACTTAAAAAATCCCTGGATTTGTTTTTCCATCATCTCAAAGCAGTCATTAAGCCGCTTTTGCCACCTAAAATCGTGATCTTTGCATGTCAGCAATGACTTGTCACCCGTCCTTCCTGCCACTAACCTACAGTCAAGGGCGACTTCCTGTGTGAAGTAGCACCTGTGGCGCATCGTACCGCGACCAGGAGAAAGTTCTTCAAGAGAGCCCCAGTGGCCACAGTCTACAAAGCAATCGTCACATCACGTGTTGTTAAAACATGTTTCAAAATACCACAACGTTCTTTTTGAACCGTTTAGTTGTGATTCCTACGTGCACTTCGATGCTGGTGTGTTGATTGACAGTCTCTCCCATGGAGGGACTGGTTGACCCCATTATCAAGTTGTTGTCGTATGCTTATTAAGTTGACATCAACATGTTTTTGTTTGCCATTGAAACTGCTATTAAATCAACTATTATGTGTCATAATTAATCCAACACCCAATATCAGCCTTTGATATTTTGTCATAACAAGCTTCATGAAAGAAAAACTAACACAACCATCTATTGCTCTATTCTAAGAATCAATAATAATACCCTGACCTGGCCGAGGCTGTCATGTCATAAAATAAAGTAACAAGTTTTGTATGAATGTGTTTGAATGACTTCATGACAACAGAACGTCCACCAAGTGAAATTGAAAATATAGGATGCCATGTTTCATATGTACGAGTACTAGGATAGGATTTGTTTCCAAATTTGTCTGCGTTAATATGTTGCTGGTGTCTGTCCCCAAAACGGCAGACACAACTTTTACCTTTCGTACCATTATGGTAGGACTTTGTTTCAAAAGGTGCAACTTAAATAATATAATTGTGTTAAATCTATCACTTTTATGCATTAGTTGTTACACATGGATTAAGTATCAATGCATTGACAACCCAGGTGTTATACATTCCAGACATGACGAAATAGTTTCAATATTATGTGTTGTCTTAATTATTAGATTTTGGTCAAATTTAAACTTTTGTTTATTTCAGTTATGGGTGCAATAACAAAAGAAGAATATGAAAGCCAGTATTGGCCCAAGTTAGAGAGTGCTATCACTCAACTCCTGACCCAAACACCGGGTGATTACATCCCAATATCCTATGAACAGATGTACAGGTGAGTTGATTTTTTTGTCAAGTGTTAAATTTTCTTGCTGAAAATTGAATGAGCATTTGTGAATTTCAAATGGATATGCATACAGGAGAGCAAATGTCCTACTGAAAGTGCATGACTTTACACACATGTGTACCAGGAGTATTAAATTTCCTTTTGCTTCTGGATAATAGAGAATTGCAGGCACTGTGGTCTATGGTATGCAGATAAAATATAGCAAGTCAATTAACTTGCATACTTGGATGAATGAGAAAGACAGTTGTTGTCCAATGGTTTGTCAAATCCACATTTACATTTACAACATGCCAGGTAACACTTGCATTGGAGATCAGGGTCATGTTTGATGGTGATATCTCTATGTGTGGCAAGGTTTCCTTACATTCCTCATGCCCATAATTGATGTAAGAGAGTGGCATTAAAAAGAAACTTAGGGAAACAAAAAATTAATGTTCAATTTGGTGGCTATTAATTAGCAGTAATGGAAAAGGTATTATGGTACTGCATTTTTTTTCTCAAAAAAGGATATTTTTATACAGATTTCAAAGAAATCTGTTCCTGTACTTAGAGGGAAAATAGCTATCAGATTACAATTTTATTGTTATTACTTTTTGTTCTAGAAACCAATGCATTTTCTCATTCTTCTCTGTTAGCTATATTGAAATATAATGCACAGCTCTTACCATGACAATGCACTGTGTGTTATATACAATATTACTATTGAAAAATGAGTTCTAGTTTGGAGAAAAAAAATCAGTTGTCAACTATTAAGCTGTAATAATTCCTTTAATTTCCTGTAATGATTCCTTTTTGCATGTTATTCATTCTTATTTACATTTTGACTTCAGTGATGATCACATATCGATGATGATCAATGATAGCCGTCGATGGCAGAGAAAGATTGAGGCAAATTTATATCAGTAAACAACATTGTGGTCAATCTTGTCTTTTGAAAATGGCCTTAAGAATTACTTGAAGATAGAACCAAATCTTGAATCTGGCTGACACCATGAGACTGAAAGTGCTTGCTACTACACATGGTATCCAATTTAACTGAGAAAACAGTAGTTTACTTCAGATACATGTGTATGGGTTGTTTGTATCCTATTTAGCATCAGCCCCTTCATTTTGTAATTGAAAGGATCCTCAATACAACATTTCATACATAGCTACAGTAACGAGCATTGTGTACGTATGTAGTGTATTGATTTCATGGTTATGAACAGTGTATTTCTTGGTCATATCAAAACTCTTCCATTGAAGAGACAGGATTCCTTGTTAAAAATGCATCAATTTACGCCTTTTACTGTCAAGTCAGTAAAAATTGCATTAAGTGTACCCATTAGCTGAAATTCAATGGTTACTATCGCGTCAAGTCTGTGAAAATCAGTGATTTCGATAACCAGCCAAGTCCAGCAATACACACTGTGTGTAGGTAGATGTTTAGGGTGTTCAAATTACCAAACTTCACACAAGTATGCTACATTCTTAGGTATGAGAGACATGTCAAGTAGGTGAAAATAGGGTTTGGCATAATACTGTATTCTACTGACTTGGCTGGTGCCTGCCCCCTGAAGGGAAAGGGTTGTAGTTAGAAGCGTTCATTTACTAGCAAGGTAAAATGCATGCATGGAACGCATTCATACCAAGCTCTGGTATAGTGGATGTTATCTGTAAATTGCAATGCTTCCATGACTTTGGTACAGCATTGCCAACATCAGCATTATTCAATTATTCACACTCAGTATTGCTAACAGTAGATTGGATTCTGAAACCCCCTATTCCCATGATCATTACCCTGGCTTTGCGATTCAGATCATCAGTAAATACTTTTTTTAAATAGATATTAGCTGTATTCTCATTTTATAAGTATCCTTCATTCAGGAAAATCTTCATTCTTGAATAGCCAAAGTCTGTAAAAATATCAGGTGTTCTGATCAATCAAGCTTTTTGCTTCTTTTCTTCTTTCTCAGTGCATCAAATTTTTGCAGACCTGGCATAGCCCTCAATTTACTCATAAAATCTAATTATACGGTCAGTTGTCCATCATGTTAAATGTACTTATCTTTTCCTGGCCAACAAAACGCTGATTTTATTAGTCCAGCTAGACGTAGGTTTTATTTGATAATGCAACACTGTATTTCCTTCACAAAATAATAGAACAACGGGAGTTTCTGTGATTACATCAGCAGTTCAGTCTTTGCTTGCTAGGATGCTTCTAGGAAATCAAACCTTTTAAAAAAACACCGAGGCTTTCATCGTTGATTACTGACATTCTGACCTCAAGAAAGTGGAAATCATTCCTTATAGCCGGGTAAATAAGTGGTGACCTATACTCTTGTCAGTTTAATTCTCAACCAAGTGTACTTTTGTATGGGTTGAATGTTCATTTATAGTTACACCTCATCAATTCGCAGTTACTGAGTAACTTACACTGCTCTGACTTACCATGGTCACCAAAGTTTCAATAGAATTGTAATAACAGAAAAAAAAATGCCAGCTTATCGTGTTGCAGTTTATGAAAGGAACACAAGATGCCAGTCCAAAGAAACATTTCACATGGTATATGAATTGTTATGTGGTAGAACTGAGGCAGGTTTGATAGTTGCATCAAAGTGAAACCTGTAATGCTCTGTGTGGTATTCTGACCTGAGGTGACCCTTCAGCAGTGTGTGATTGGGCCACTGTGTCAATTACCAAAACTATTATACATGGAAGCATTTGAAAGTGATTAGCTAGAAATGAATGTATTCAAGACAACGAAACACGCCATCCCCCCAGAAAGGCAATTGACTTTCGTTGTGTAAAAAGAGACAAGGTGCCGGCTAGAGGTAAACATTTTGTATTCATGTTTTGTGTATTCAGTCTTTTTGTATCACAATACCATTACCCTAAGGATGATATAAGTAAATGCTGACGATTGCATAGTGGTGTGCATATACACAACAATATGGTGAGGAGAAAACAGATGCTTATTACCATATGTGCCGTACTAAGTTTTCACAAAGAAGATCAGCTTGCTAATTAAGCCATACCACTATTCAAATGTATAATTAAAAACAAAAATAAATTCAAATGTATAATTAAAACACAAAAATAATGAAAAACTCATAAAAAATTACAACTGTTGGCCCGTGAAAAGATGAAAACACCATGAGCAACTCACTGTCGTTGCACAATTTTTTTTTTCCATAACACTGTCTAACCCAAGCCATAGGACATGTGCATACATACCGAAGATACTGTAATAGATTCAAGATTTGCTCAGCAAACAAATCAACAAAAGAGGCAAATACATTGTGGAGAAATTACGAAGGAAAACCAGCGTTACAAAGGAAAATCATCGTTGCAGATGAAAAAAAAAAGTCTTCCGAGAATCAAGAGTCAGATGAAGAAGAAAAACTTTCAGTAGAAGTGAAACTGTTTCCACATTAAACAAGAAGGAAGTGGGCATACACCTTACATCATAGAATTTCCCCTAATCAGAAAAAACAAAATGAAAAGGAAGTAGACCCTTCACAGGAATTTGCGTATATTTTTATCAATGAACACACGACTATTTTATCTTAAACTGGGAAGTACATTATATAGTGATAAAAAAAGCTGTGCAAATTATCCTCTTTAAATGTGATCATGATTACCCATAACTCTGTTACGTCAGTACCCCTCTCTGCACAACCAACATCTCAAAACATGCATTTTGCTGGGCATGAGTCAAGTATGCCCAATGCTAAGTTTTTTATACTCCCCAATGTAATTAAATTATGTTCAAGTTTTCCCTTTGTAAAATAGAGCCTGTTATTTTTCCAGTCAGATCAAAGTCTTTTGCTGAGTGCATTTCCCCAATATAAGTACCCCTGTACTCTTGTTCTCATTTCTTGATTGCATCAATCTTACAATAATGTTCGTGAGTTCCCATGGCTACAATTTCAGAGATGAATTCATTATTGATGTGAATAGAGCTCCTTATTACAACATACACAAGTACATGATTTGGACATTGTGTCATTTTCATCTACAGTATACGTACCACCAATGGTATTTCACATATGATTCGGGATGTGGTTATCATATAACAGATCCTATCTTTTTCCATGAATTCATCCCCCTTGACGTCAGTCAATGAAATTTTGAAATCCTGCTCTTTGCTACTGCAGATAATAAAGGACAATGCTCACCTATACTACATTTTTTATCTCACCTTTGACAGAAGCAGAATATCACAAAAAATAGGTCAGAGTCTTTAATTTAAAGTGGAGTTTGACCACAGTCATGATTTCAACTTACCGGGAGGTTAATGTGTGTCCAACTGATATGCCTTAACAGGTCTACCCTACATCTTGTACATTTTCTAATCACCCTGCATTGAGTCTTTGTCTTCAGGTGCTGCAGTGGCAAGGAAGTCAAAGTCATCTTATAAAAATGCCTTCCATTTAACAGGTCAATTGTGACTTTTTGAAGAGAGAAGCATTAATTAATCAATGGATATTTTTTATTTCTTGACATTTTTCAGCTGTGTTTACAAGTGTGTTTGTCAACAACATTCAGAACAGATGTACAATGATCTACTTACAGTCATTAGTAAACATTTAGAAAGACTGTCACTGGAATTACAAGTAAGTGCTTAATCATGTTAAATGACAGTGACAGATATTTAATTATTGGATTTATAATGAGTGTTTCCATGTGTTAGGCCTGCCAGTGTTTATGGACTTCTATTTCACTTTGCTTATATATCTCTGGAGTTGTACCAGGCTGCAACAGAAGGGTTTATCTTAGATTAGGAGTCAGTTACCTGTGTTTTGGAACTGTAGCAAAACAGTGTGAAAATATTGTACATCTAGTACATGTATATTCCCGGTGCATCTAGTGCAAATTTGGTAAAGTGATGTTATTTTAGTATTTGTTTATGTTTGTTGGTAATGACACTAAAATCAGATTTGACTGTGTCATTACATTTGATGTTTGAATTGTACAAAAGTAGAGTAAGTTTCATCAGAGCCACATTTAGGATAAATTTGTTTCTCGTAGGCAGGTCCAGAATCACCATTTATAACAATAGGTCAAGGCCCAACCATGGTAGTGAAAGGAAAAATAATTTGAAGGCACTGATAACAAGAATTATGTGCCTACGTTTTTGTCATACCCTGATTTAGACTAAAGCTGACTGGCTTGTTCTAACCCTTTCACCAAAATGGTTTTGCCCGCTCCCACTGTTTTACATTGGTGAAGTTCGACTGCAATACTCGGAAATGGGGACGAAAGGCTTCAAAGAGCACTTCTTATATTTTTCAAACTTGCAATTCTTAATTTCACTACTGATAGTTCCAGACACCAAGTCTTCAAAAAAGGCCAATCAAAATGTCCAATTAATGGCAAATATCTGTGATGAGTCAAGTGCCAAGAAATTTAAAAAAAGAGACATGTAAAGAAAATAATTTTCTGGATACTAATGATCTCTTTTCGGAAGCATAATACTGTAATACTTCAACAAAATTAGAATTAATGCATTACTGCTTTCTGTATTCCAGTCTAGTCCACAAGAATCCTACGTAGGAAGTTTTAACTTTGCACTAAACCAATATACACAAGCTTTAGGAGGTATTGTTCCAATTTTTAATTACATGGTAAGTAATTATAGCAGCACTTAAAACAATTGTCTGAGTTGTATTTTGTAAAGGAGACGAAATTGACTTTGACTCTCAAAGGGTTAATTCGCGCGGTGACTGTAACTGAAAATGTGTGGATATTTATACCACTTTATCGACAAAATTTTGTCATTTTACTTCTGAGCGCTCGTTGAAGAAACGCCCAGTATTTGGCTTGCTGACTCAGTGCATACACACCACAAAAAAAATACTTACCCCAAGCACTGACCCTGTGCAGCCCCTGTGACAAAACTGCAGTACTCCAAGTGCAACAAGAAGTGAACATGATATTGTAGGCAACACTGAAAACCCATGCGCGGTGTAACACACTGTGATACAAGAATCCAACTCTTATTATACATTGATGAGAAGAGATGAATTGATTTCTGCTTTCAGACATTAATATTAGATTAGCACATCTTGATTTTATTACATTTCGATACTACTGTCTGACCTTTCCCTTTTTGTTACAGAATCGTTTTTACGTAGCAACAAAACTCAATACAGATTTAAAAGATGAATTATCTAAGTTATTCACGATATATGTAGCAGACAAACATGTTCCATTATTATTCAGTAAGTACCGTCAACATATTCAAACAATTTGGTTTTGTAGTACCATCCACATATTCAAACAATTTGGTTTTGTAGTACCATCCATGAGTTCAAACAATTTGGTTTTGTTTTCCCTGTAGGAAAACGGTTTTATGAGGTATACTGTTTGGTGCATTAAATTTTCAGCAGAACCCACTTACAACGTAATTATATTTGTTCCTAGTAAATATCAGCAAGTCAATGCTTGTAATGTTTTAGTCAAGCCAGAAATGTAGTTCTAGTATCGGCATAAAGTGCAAATTTCTTTATGTTGATAGAGGTTGGAGGACGTTTGCGTCATTACCTTTGCAGCAAGCACTGCCCCGTTGCTGTAGCATCAGCTTTTCAAAAGGTCAACATGTCTGTAGAAATTATCCATAAACAGTTCGGTTTGTCATTCTATACCTTCCTGATGCAGCAATATTCCAATTTTCCATAAAAATACAGAAGATCCGTCCTTGAGCTAATACTATTCATTGTTTTATTACATGATGTAGTATTCCAATGAGATGATTTTCAATGAATTCCTGACATATCCATCGCTTTCCCTACATTATACAATCCTTCTGTTGTGTTTGCCAACATGTCAATACTGTAGGATCTGAGCATTTTCAAATATAACATGTTTGAAAACCTGTTCATGCAATATCCCAAGTGTCAAAACTGTTTAAACATCTGTGTGCATGTAGATGGCTCATATAATCTGTGCAGCTTTAATCATTTACCAGTCCATTACAACTCTATTGAAAGATATCAGTTTATCTTTGGCAATATCTTTCATTAGTCAGTGCTCCAAGAGATAGCCAACCATGCTTCTAAACCCCTGAGAGGAAACTGAACTATTACATCTTTGTATCATGTGCCGTAGACCTGAAATCGCGACTTGTGTGCGGGGCTTTTGATACCAGTGCATTCTGATTTTTCGAAAATTTTGAATAATTAATAAAAGAGTCAAGTGTATGAGATTTGACAACTTAAAACTTATTTCAGCTCTTCTGTTGAAGCACTTCATATTTCATTTTAGTTCTTGTGTGCCTGTATTTTAGCTCAGCTGTTTCTTGTACCAGCATCAATATATGTGTAGCTGAAAATTATCTTTTTGACAGTTTTGACATTTCATTGTTATCATAGGTTTATTAGAAGAAGCACAGACAAAGCCATTTGCAGTTTCGCCACCAACCATGGCAAATATTGTCAAAGGCCTTTATCAACTCAAACCAGGTATGATTAAGAAGTCAGTCGTTTTCTTTCTTTTTCTAATTGTGTCATTATCCGCCATTCTGTCTCTGCCTATCTCTATATATACATCATTCGCTCTCTCTCTCTCTCTCTCTCTCTCTCTCTCTCTCTCTCTCTCTCTCTCTTTCTCTCTCTCTGTCTGTAAACCACACGTTACTGACAGATGTACAACACCACAAGATTTTATGTGTCTTGTATGATCATTTTGTATTTTTTATTTTTTTCAGAATTGGCACAGCTAAAACCACATCTATTTGCAAGATTTATTCCAAATATCTTTCCTCCGGCAAAAGAGGAGCTGCTTGAACAGTATATCGTAGAAACACAACAGATGCAACGAGAGCTGGAAAAATGCGGTTACACAAGGTAGGAATGTTGTATGATTTTTTTTCACAAGTGTAAAAGACATTTTTGACTCCAGAGTGAAATTGTACTGTGGGCGCTGTCAGCCTACTTCGTGTGTCACACACTAATTGGTGAAACTATTGATATTGCATTGTAAAGCTAGAGGAAACAGGACATATAAAAAGCAAATGTTTTGCATGATGACAGCAATTTTTGTTCCAATATTATTTAAATGTTAATTTTTGGGGTCTGGTTTAGGCAGTGCAGCATGTTTTGATCAAAAACCAGCAATTCAAATAAGCAAGCTCAATTAAGTACAGTTGAGTTCCTATATTTCTGCTGCTATAGCTGCTTTTCACTGTATGTGTATTTTCACTTAATGATGAGCTTCACCACCTTAGGGGTACTTTTTCACAAATCTATGGTTTTTTCTCAGTCTTTTTGAAAAAAGGAATGTAAAGGTGAAACTTGTGTGTTCAGAAGGGAATGACATCTCGGAAAGACATTTAAACCATGGCTTTGCAGAGAAGAAAAAAGATGGGTAGGTCTGAAAAATTGGGGCAACATATGTTGCAGTAAGGAAAACAATTCTTACAGTCGCTAACTTCAAACGCCAGCCGATGAAAATGACTGTAGGTGGAATAAACTGAAATAATGGTTTCTCAATGTTGTTTTTCGACAGGGGGGACCAAAGCAGGAAGAGGCCAGGAGAAGACAGTATACCCAGTGAGTTATAATAATACATGTACTAAAGGGCCAGCAGCTGTAACGTTTGATGATTTTTTCACAGTTTTTCTTTTTAATGTCAACTACAGTTTCTTGTTCTACTCCCCAAAGCATGTTGAGATACACAGTGTTCAGCTTGTCAAATAACATATTGTTGTTGTTGACAAGTGAATTCTGGTTCAGACTAGAATTGAAATTTAAACAATAACAGTGTATTCTACATGGATAGATGCTGTTCTGACAAGTTAAATGAAGGTGTTTCAATCCGCTGCAAGGATTAGAACAAGAATTTGCAATTGATAAACAGAACAAATATAGCGAAACAATAATTATCTAAAGTTAAAGGTATTGGCATTTGAGCATATCATATTTGAATGAATCAAGTCGATACTGAAGACCTACGTTCTAGAAGAAAATCTCTGGTACTGTAAGAAGTCTGAACTGTAACATTGCTGCTCTGTTCTGGACAGTTTTATCCGTATTGGAAGTGATTGCACATGAAAATTTGCTGTCGCTTCTTATAACCAGATTTCAATTTTGCTCACTCCATACGTGATGCACATTGTGTTTCATACGTTGTCCAAAGTTTTTATGTCGTAATAATTCAAACAATTTGAAGTGCTCTTCAAATCATAGGCAGAGAGACTATACTTGATGCTTCAACTGATTAGTCTTAAATTTCAATTAATGAAAATTGCAGCAGTATTACATTTTCACAACATTTGACCATCAGGTACTGTTAAAACCCTGACTTGGTCTAGCATATATCAGATGACATAAATGGGATGTATTTTTAAACTGCTCAATGATGAGGGCATGCCATCTGTTTTCATTCTTGGCGGAAGGTGTAAGTCTCTGTCCCGCCTTAAATATCTTCTCATCCAGTGAATTGATCCAAAGTCTGACTTTTTTCAAAAAACACAGACCTTTACAGCAATCTCTGAAAAAAAAATCCAGGTCAGATAAATTAATTATTGTCTCTTTTCTCTTTCTGTTTCAGAAAATTTACCTTTAAGCTTTATGCCAAAGAACACAAGCAGCTGAAAAGCGGAGAGATATTTTTTCCCTTTTTTTTCTTCTGGTTATAGTAATAAACTTATCACTTTACCATGACTTGCCAGCTGATATCCAAATTGTGATAGATACAGTCAAAAGAATTCTGTCTGCCTCTTGATGGAGTGCTTCTTCAAGTAGAATATGCTTCGGGGGACGGGATTCTCAGACGCTCAATTTTTAACAATTCTGCAATGGCTTGCTGCTCCTGTGGACTTACTTAGAAGCCCTTGGAGAAAAGAAGTTTTCAATATCTTGGTATTTTTTTGTTTTGGTGAAAACCAAAAGTTTAATTTTTTTCCACCTGTAGAGTTAACACAGGGTATGGCAGCCATTTTGACTTTCAGTATTTATTGCTTTAATCCCAAAAATTTCCAAGGTGACCCCTGATATTTATTTCTGATTATATGAAAGAGGATGGTTTCAAGTTTCCTTGAGGAAAGTTTGGAGCAAAAGTTTAAATCTTTCTATTTCAAGGTGAACATTGCCTTATGTCAAAAAAGTAACTGATGTTCTAATATTACTGCTACTGTACTGTGTACTATGATTGTCTCCATCCTGACATGTTTTTAGCAAAATCCAGGCTTCAGGCCTCAGGTTATGGTGCTGGTCAGGTAGGACAGACTTTCATTGACAATTTCATACATACTGGAAGCCACAATTCCTGAAAGTAAAAGTAGATGTAGTATCTTACCAAGTCGCCTATCTGTACTACAGAATGTCAGTATGATATTCAAAATCACAGCTTGTAAGCGGATGTGACCCCTGACCCCAAGAGGTAAAAGTTCTTAGCAGAGTCCCATGCCGCTCTCATTCTTGTATGCAAATCTGCATTTAAACATTCTGATCATGTGATACATTTACACAGCATACTCACACACACACACACACAGCATCAACATGATAAAAGCTTTTCTACGTAAACTATGGTAGTTTAAAATCCGAACACCATGGTAACCTCTCTGCAACACCCAATTAGAAGTTTAGGATAGTCAGTTCCAGGCATTCAAGATATCATCATAACACCGAGTAGATCTTAGATTTTCATGCACATTATCGTTGCAAAGCTTTGTCATTGAGGAGGGTACAGGTTGGCTGAACTGTTTGACATGTTCATGAAAAAAGGACAGACAAAAACATTTTCATCAAGTAAAAATAGACACAATAACACACATTGTAGATACTTTTTATGTCCTGATCATGCTCAAGTATACAAAATAGTTGAAGGTTTTTCAGCCAACAGATGTAGTTTTTTTTTTCAGAGTTCAAAGGTCAAAGTCTGAACAAAATCATAAGATGATGGCACAATGTTGTCAACCTTTCATGGCTCCAGATGATAGCCTGAAAACGTTATCCAAGATTTGGGAACAGCTTCTATCATAATTAAGAATCCAATGTTAATATCCTAACTTCACTAGTGAACCTCAAAACTTTCAGCACTCAATACAGTATACTTCTCTTCTTTTTCCTGTTCATTTTTTTTTTCACTAAGGGGCAAGAACTTCCTTTCTCTTGCGAATAAAACTTTTTTGATTTACTGGGAAACAGGCAAATTGTCGCACAAATTGTCGCATCAGTACAAAAACCTTGCTGCAAAGACATTTCAAGAATTTTGAATTACCGACAGAGCTGTGGCAAGGGAGCCACACTATTGCAATATGCTAGGATGTTATTGCATATATTATAGTATTATTATAATTACCAGGACTAAAAATGATTAGAATTTTGTGATTGTAGCCATTACGTTAGACACTGTCTCTTGAAGGGGTCAGAGTTCAAGATGCAGAACTCTCATAATCAAATATTTAGTTAAGTTAATTTGAATGAATGCTACAGTGTGCTTTGATAATAACCTCAGAAACATGGTTATATAAAAAAATAGGAGACCCCTTTTTTTGAAAGTCCACAAATATTTGTATCTTATCATGTGCCAGTCAAAATGAGATTGGTGTCAAGTGGGCACTGCTTCAAGCATTGTGCTGTCATGTGATTCATTTCCATGGAAACAATGGCTGGCTGTCATTATACAATATACTATAATCTGGTAAAATACCAGGGTTAATTTATGGAGACCTCATCTTTTGGCCATCGTCCACTTTTTTCACTTTTCTTAACTTACTGTTGTGTTATATCAGCTTTTCTAATAAACTTTGATCTGGTTTTGAAATAATTGTGGTTGGAGTTTGTGTTCTCTGTCATACAGAGTGAAATAGCATTTTTAACATTGATGTTGGTTGTCAGTGTTTAAGGTAACAACATCCAACATGTCTCCCAGTTGAGGACAGACCATTTATTGTACATAATTGGAGATAGCGATGGCAATTAGACAAAACAATGTGGGACATAAACATAATTTTGTATTTTCCTGAATATCCAGCAAAGAGTTTCAGAATCCTTCACGTTCTAGCAACACGGTTGGAACTTATTTGGGATAATTGGATTTTCATATTTTTCAAATTTCTCAAAAATGTTAGGTGCCCTATAGCTGGAATGTTGCAATATTATAAATTACTCATAAAAACAAGTAACTTAAAATGAAAAGCAGATGAGCTTACATTTGCAGATCAAGTAGACCTTACTTCGCAATCCAATTATCCCAAATTAGTTCCAATCGTGTTCAGCTTCATGATCACTGGGTCTCAGGCTGAATAATGAACAACAAAAACAATCAAAATGACAAACAACATGCAGACAAAAGAAATAAAGAGATAAGTAAATAAGCAAACACAAACTAAAAAAATGACTAAAAATATATGAGCAATCGTGAAAGAAAGTGATTACACTTACTGTGCTTTCACATTTTAATCAGGAGTCCATGTGTCCCGATCCTTGCACTCGCTGATATAAGTCCATTTTTAGAACAAAGAGGATGTGGTGTAAGGAACACGATTGGAACTAATTTGGGATAATTGGATGATGAAGTAATGTCGATTTAATCTACAGATGTAATCTCATCTGCTTTTCTTTTTGCATTAGACACTTTTAGCTACTATAGACTATAGTCTATAGAAGCTATTGGGATGGGTATCCGTCCGGCGTCAGTCTGTACGTATGTATGTATGTATGTATGTATGTATGTATGTCCGTTTGTGAGGCGTCCGTCCACTCAAATATCTTGAGAACCGCAGTACTTACTGATTTGATATTTGTTGTGTAGATGAAAAATATGATTTTGAGAAACTAATTTTTTTAATTTTTTGATATTGTTGAAAATAGGCAAATTAATGCCAAAAAAGGTGTTTTTGGTAAAAAATCTTCTTCTTCATAACCGCTGGTCAGACAGCTTTGTTATTTGGTATACAGGTCCCTAGGGATAACCCAACTTAGATTTGTTCAAATTGTGATGAAATATGCAAATGTGTATTTTTAAGGAATTTTTTTGTCATTTTTGGTCAAAATTTGACTTACATTGTATGTAATTCTTGTACTGTATAAACCCTATCAATTCACCCAGAAAAAAATAATTAATATGATTTTAAATAATTGAATTAATTAGGAAATCATCAAAGCCAAAATAATTTTAGTGTGGAATTATCAGAAAGTTCAACTTTTTTTGACAGTTCATAGTGAAATGCTTACCATCTTGGAGGATTAAAACATGTAAAGGCAACTTTCCTGAATCCCAACTTTGATATATTCTGAACTACCATTTATGTTATCTAAAAGAAATTGCTCATAATAGTTTGTCATGATAGGGTGGTCAAATAAATAGAGATAGAGAAAGTTCTAATTTCCATTTATGGTTGACTTGGTAAGGATAAAATAAGATTACTTTTGAGGAAAAAATAGAGTGGTCAATTAAAAGAGTGGTCAAAGTGATAGGGTTTTTATGGTAAAGCTGGGCTGTAAGATTCCTCATGTGCTATTTATAGCAATTATGCAATATGTGTAAACAGTGCAATGAAAGTGTAACATGATTCCTTATAATGCTTTTGATGACCTTGAACTTCTTAAGTTACAAACATTTGTCTCTTCAGTGTGCTTTCTCTGAGTTCGACAGTCTCAACTTATTCAACAGAACTTACTTACAATGTTAATTTGAAAGTTAAAATGTGCTTGGTTAATAGGATGAAAATACTGATATTAAAAGAAAGCCAGCTCAAGATTCTTTATAACCTGACAGATATGCTGTTTTACTATGACGTAAATCTTGATTTAAGCAAGTCTTGTTTACTTTAATTAGAATGTAATTAACTCTCGTTTATTTGCTATTATAGACTAATATAGTCTGATGAAATATGCAAATCTGTATTTTACAGGAATTTTTTCCATTTTTGGTCAGGCCATCCTGAAATGAGCTATCAAAGATATCCACCTTCTTCATCAATACATGTGTCACAAAAGGTTATTCTCTACATAACACAGCAGAGCTCTGTCAACTTTTGAGTCGCTTGTTTTTTCAAAACCGCTGGTCAGACAGCTTTAATATTTGGTTTACATGTCCCTAGGATGACCTTAGTGAGATAATTTCATACAGTCAGGAAATACTTAATTTTGTATCCATGTCTATAGTAGCTTCAGGGACTTTGGCCCTATGTTTTTATGAGTAATTTGCAATATTACAACATTCAGCTATACGGCACCTAACACTTTTGAGAAATTTGAAAAATATAAAAATCCAATTATCCCAAAATAGTTCAAATCGTGATAAGGCAGAAAACACGAAAAATTACATGCAAGTTCTTAGGTACAGATGACTCCTTCCCACAGAATAGTTTTCCCATTTGGCTTAATGTGTCTCAGGGGCAATATTCTGACTCACAAATTTTACACCGCTCTAATCTACGACTCATAGGGACTCATGAAGCTTGTTTCACTGTCTTCGTTCGGGAAAGTGAAAAATTAATTTTTCTTCTGAGGTAGACACAATTGCAAGGATAGCTGCCCTTTCGAATTTCAAATGTCGGTGAACTTTCGGTATCATGTTTCTCTTGTACCAAAATTTTCAGGGGGTCTTGTAGTTTTATTCTGGATATGGAAAGAAAATAGTTTTAAAATTTCTCTGAGCAATTTAGCAAAAGTGTAAGTTTGTCAGTGTTGAGGTGTGCACTTCCTATTTTTTACATCCGTAGGTATGATGGTGGCAGCCGGATGAGCGCCCCCAAGCGCAGTTTATGTATTAGACACAAGTCATGCAAGTGTGGCCTCATTTTATAGCCAACAGAGTAGATAATGCTTTCGAATTCACTGTCTTCTTTTTTCTTGGAACTGGTAAATATTTCGTTTACCTTGAATGATACTGATCATTGGGCCTGTTTTTGATATCTATTTCCTTTAAAAAAGGGTATCTCGGCCATTTTGAATTTCAAATATTTATACTTTACCTTACTTTACTTTATTGCTCAACAACACACTCAATGAGTGTTGTAAGGCAAAAATTACACAACTCAACTGAAAGATACAGACTCCAACAAACACTGGATGAAGCTGCTACTGGGGGAGGAACTAAAGTACAAGAAATAAATTTTCCAAGAGGTAGTTTATCTTTGTGAGCAAAGATATACATTAACTTTTCTCGGTCATTCAAATCAAGAAAACCAGAATTATACAAAATTGCGGATGAAAATAGAATATCTCGATGAGTTGTACATTTTATGTCTACACCACCAAAATTTGCCCAGTGACCCCAGGTTTTTGTTTTTGACTATGAAAGAGAATAGTTTAACCCTTTGAGTACCAAAGTCGATTTTTGTTGTCTTTATACAATTTAACGCCAACAATTTCTTTCAGATCTAGATAATTTATTTTCAGATTTTTCTCAAAATTTTGGTCAAAATGTGTAGCCCATGAACATTACTGTCTATTTGGTCCAAAATCACGGAAAAAAATTGTCCTGTCATTTTCGGGGGGGGGGGGGGAATGACAGTGCTCAAAGGGTTAATCTTTCCTCGAGGAAAAATATATAGGAGCATAACTATGAAACTCGGTGATTCGAGGTGGCGCACGAGCCCTTATATTTCCTTCGTGTTTTTATGCTCCCTACAGGGCTCGAAATTAGCGGTAGTCCCGCGTCCACTGACCACCAACTTTTCCCAGGGGCTACCAAAGACCATAAAATGGTAGCCCACACGGACTACCAAAGCCTGGGACATGAAATTCAGTCGGTCACTCAGGGAAGAGCTGAACCCAGCTAGTTAGACGGACACAGAAAAGCAGCTATGACTTTGTTATGCAAATTGCAAAGAGGACAGTACAGTGGAATTTTGCAACAAAGTTTTAATACCTGAACTGATGTACTTGGTTGACAGGCACAGGAAATGATGGCCAATGGAAATGCATTTTCACTACATTTACATCATTATTTTTTCCTCCCCTGCACAGAAAGTCCATGCTCGATTATTAGCCCTGTGTTTTACAGTGTATGTCTTATGCACTGGGCTGAGCGAAAGTCGTTGTCATGGCGACTATCAAAATTTGTGTACAGCTCTGAGTATGAAAGGGATTTGTCAATAGCTAACCAAACTTTTGAGTGTCACTGCTGTCACTGCTGTCCAATTCATACGGTATTACTGGTTTCCTTTGGGTATTAAAGGTGGGCAAGTATTCAAATCAAATGAACAGAAAATTCACTTCATTGGCAGAGTCTTGAAAAATTGGTCTTTTCTTGCCTGGTTATTAGGGAAATGCATGGGCCACCAACTTCAGAAAATGTTAGCCCATACGAGGCGCCAAATGTAAAAAAATTAATTTACACAATCAAGCTTTTTTTAGAGATAGAAAAGGTGGAAAATGTATAGAGAGAGAGGAATTATATATATATATATATATATATATATATATATATATATATATATAAATATACATACATATATACATATATATGTGTGCGTGTGTATACACACACATACAGATACGTTGCCCCACACATATGTTTGCGTATGCATACATATACATACATATAGAAAAAATACGCGCACGCATATAGCGTATTCATTCTTACATGTAGAATACATACATACACACATACATAATAAGTACGCACATACATACATACATACATACATACATACATACATACATACATACATACATACATACATACATACATACATAGACTATAGAGCCTGGACAAGGGTCGAGCCTCGACGCGAAAAAAATTATATACATAGAACCTCGTTCTGACTTACTGATACAGCTGGACCTCGTTCTGACTTACTGATAGAGCTGCAAAATTTTATATACATTGAACCTCGTTCTGACTTACTGATAGAGCTGCAAAATTTTATATACATAGAACCTCGTCCTGACTTACTGATAGAGCTGCAAAATTTTATATACATAGAACCTCGTTCTGACTTACTGATACAGCTGGACCTCGTTCTGACTTACTGATAGAGCTGCAAAATTTTATATACATAGAACCTCGTCCTGACTTACTGATAGAGCTGCAAAATTTTATATACATAGAACCTCGTCCTGACTTACTGATACAGCTGCAAAAATTTATATACATAGAACCTCGTTCTGAATACTCAGACTCGATGGGGAATTTTACATACAGCACGCTGGGAAGTTTTATACACAGATTCGATGGGGAAATTTTACATACAGCACGCTGGGAAGTTTTATACACAGACTCGATGGGGAAATTTTACATACAGCTAGCTGGGAAGTTTTATACACAGACTCGATAAGAAAATTTTACATACAGCTAGCTGGGAAGTTTTATACACAGACTCCGTGGGAAACTTTTACATACAGACTCGTCTTGGATTAAGTGTAATACCTAGTGATGCTTGTGCTCAGAAAGCGTGATTGAACTCTGCCCGGTATTGTACGCGGCTAGACCCTGGCAAGACGAAAGCTAATACACGCATAGTGCTGGCGCTTGTGCTATTCAAGTGCATTTTAACTTTCCGGTTTATTTTGATCTAGTAAGCTAGCCACAACAATGATCGTGGTATTGCTATCAGGTGAGATCACCACTGATCTGGGCTGCTCGTAGCCTAGCCCCGTGTACATGTCTGTGTGTTCCCGGCTGTGGTGGAGGCCGTATAACGCCGGGAACACACAGATCTGTACGCAGGGCTACTCGTCAACCATACAACGGCGTCATCCATACAACTATCGTTCACTGAGACCGCTGCAGTCCGTCAGCTGTGCAACGAACTTTCGCGGTCTGCACAGTTACGAGAATAAAGACAAAAAATTAATACTGAAATCTTGGAGCGAATAAACCCATGCACAATGATGGATGAAGATAAATTTGAGTAAAAAGACAGCAATTCTTGGTCTTGGACTTTCCTCGGGTCATTTGACACAAGGAGCATGGAGGTACACGCGAGCATGTAGCTAAGGGACTGGTCAGTTGCTTCAGCCAGGGGGCCGGTGGATTCATGGGGGTCACCCTGTTTTTGACGTTGGTGATGGGGGTGGTCACCATGTTTTTGAAATGCCCAATAGGGGGGGTCAGTGTGTTTTTCAAGTTCAACAAGGGCTCATACTTGCATAAAATGCATTGTGCCAGCCACAAATTCCAGCATTGAGTTTCATTTTTCGCGCGCCCTTGGGCGCATTTCTTTAAAATATCAAACATATTTTTCAGCACGCCCTTCATATGAAAAGCATGGCAAGTTCCTGATACTTTTCTGTTTTCTCTATGAGAATTTAGTATAGGAAAGAAACATGCACTAATATTTCAATCACATTTTCCTTACAATAGTTCTGGACATCTGCTTATGCATAAAGAGAGTTGGAATACATACAGCTCGGGATACTGTACTCAAGCTTTAGAATTGACACTTTTAAGTTCCTATCTTACAACTGACATGACACCAATTTCATTAAAACACAGAATGACTGATTGTTGAAAATATACCCCTAAAAATTATATATATATATATATATATATATATATATATATATATATATATATATATATATATATATATATATATATATATATATATATATATATACTGAATTATTCAATTTATATTCCACCTTTTGTTTTACCTTTGTTTCACAGAGGGGGGGGTCACCCTGTTTTGAAAAGTTGGAATGTGGGGTCACCCTGTTTTCGAAAGTTGGAATGGGGGGGGGGGGGGTTCAGCTACTTTTTGAACGTCGGCAAAAAATAATCCAACGCCCCCCTAGGCCAAAGAAACTGACCAGTCCCTAATACAACGGTTGTGTTTACGAGAATTAGAAAAGATCAGACACTCAAAACAGCAGTAAATCAGCGACGCTCAAACCGACAGAGTATATGAGATTCATGAAAGACGGCATGGTGGTCGCAAGAGATCTCTTTCTACCTCCATGCCATGTTCAATGAATCTCATATACTCTATCGGCTGAGCGTCGCTGATTGACTGGTGAATTGGAATGTCTGATCATTTCTAATTCTCGTAAACACACCCAAGCACCCTGCTCTGTGTACCGCCGTTCTCCTCGCGTCGAATGCCCCGAGAAAGCCCAAGACCAAGAATTGCTGTCTTGTTACACAAATTTGCATTCATCCATCATAGTGCATGGGTTTATTGCACCAAAATTTCCAAATAAAATTTTTGTCTTTATTCTCTTCACTCTGTAGACCGCAAAAGTAGGTTGCACAGCCGACTGCAGTGACCTGCAGTGAACGAGCACTGTGTGGTCGACGCCTAGCGCATGTCCTTTCTTCTACGAACAGCCAGATCAGTGGTGATCTCTCGTGATAGCAATACCACGGTCATTGTTGTCGCTAGCACAAAATAAACCGGAAAGTTCAAATGCACTTGAATAGCATAAGCGCTAGCACTATGCGTGTATTAGCTTTAGTCTTGCCAGGGTCTAGCCACAAAAAAGGCAGCTCACGGCCGGCGGCTGGCCGGGCTGTGCGCGGTCTTTTCCTAACGTGTTGCTGTGAAGCAGCAGCCGCTACAGGCCAGCACTGCAAAGAAAACAGGTCAGAAAAGCCAGCGCATGGCATATGGGCTACAATAATTGCACCTAGCCTGAGTCATTCTCAGCCCTGCCATGGTACCTTCTTAGACCATGGCCCTGCGGACGATACTGTGTTTTCCCAGCGCGGCGCGAGAGGCCTACCGAGTTCAATCACGCTTTCTGAGCACAAGCATCACTAGTACACTTTAATAATCCAAGACGAGTCTGTATGTAAAAGTTTCCCA
The DNA here is from genome assembly GCF_041260155.1 of Ptychodera flava. Classification (NCBI taxonomy): domain Eukaryota; kingdom Metazoa; phylum Hemichordata; class Enteropneusta; family Ptychoderidae; genus Ptychodera; species Ptychodera flava. Next base: position 15,718,783 of record NC_091947.1, on the reverse strand, counting down.
TCGAGTCTGTGTATAACACTTCCCAGCTAGCTGTATGTAAAATTTCCCCATCCAGTCTGTGTATAAAACTTCCCAGCTAGCTGTATGTAAAATTTCCCCATCGAGTCTGTGTATAAAACTTCCCAGCTAGCTGTATGTAAAATTTTCTTATCGAGTCTGTGTATAAAACTTCCCAGCTAGCTGTATGTAAAATTTCCCCATCGAGTCTGTGTATAAAACTTCCCAGCGTGCTGTATGTAAAATTTCCCCATCGAGTCTGTGTATAAAACTTCCCAGCGTGCTGTATGTAAAATTTCCCCATCGAGTCTGAGTATTCAGAACGAGGTGCTATGTATTGTAAATTTTGCAGCTGTATCAGTAAGTCAGGACGAGGTTCTATGTATATAAAATTTTGCAGCTCTATCAGTAAGTCAGGACGAGGTTCTATGTATATAAAATTTTGCAGCTCTATCAGTAAGTCAGAACGAGGTCCAGCTGTATCAGTAAGTCAGAACGAGGTTCTATGTATATAAAATTTTGCAGCTCTATCAGTAAGTCAGGACGAGGTTCTATGTATATAAAATTTTGCAGCTCTATCAGTAAGTCAGAACGAGGTTCAATGTATATAAAATTTTGCAGCTCTATCAGTAAGTCAGAACGAGGTCCAGCTGTATCAGTAAGTCAGAACGAGGTTCTATGTATATAATTTTTTTCGCGTCGAGGCTCGACCCTTGTCCAGGCTCTATAGTCTATGTATGTATGTATGTATGTATGTATGTATGTATGTATGTATGTATGTATGTGCGTACTTATTATGTATGTGTGTATGTATGTATTCTACATGTAAGAATGAATACGCTATATGCGTGCGCGTATTTTTTACTATATGTATGTATGTACATGTATGCATACGCAAACATATGTGTGGGGCAATGTATCTGTGTGTGTGTGTATACACACGCACACATATATATGTATATATGTATATATATATATATATATATATATATATATATATATATATATATATATATATATATATATATAATTCCTCTCTCTATATACATTTTCCACCTTTTCTATCTCTAAAAAAAGCTTGATTGTGTAAATTAATTTTTTTACATTTGGCGCCTCGTAAGCCCAAGTGGACTACAGGGAAAAAAATATAATTTCGAGCCCTGTCCGTATAAAGGGTGACAAGGTCTGACTTCTTTTACTTAGGGTTTCTTTTGAGTTACTTGAGTATAGTTTATTGTCTGTAACACATAATACGACTATGTGTGTTGTATGTGGTATAGGATCTTCATACCTTCCAGCTCCATGTTTATCATATTCTGTCAGAACAAATACAGTCATTGGCAAATCGCAAGTCTGCCTTTTGCCAATTGTAAAACAACGCTTTTGTCAAGTCATCTCCGCATTTGTTTTATTTCTTAGGAATTTTTAAAAGTGAATATTTATCCATGAAACAAATCACGTATACACATGTCCACTACCATCGTGAACATTCATGTCAACATAACTGTAAATAAGCAAAGCATTTTCCAAAAAAATAAACGAGAGAATTAGACTTTCAAAGGAAGTGAGAATTAATATAATTCAAGGGCATCTTTTACCTTTAAGTCTCTCTGGGCGCGAAAAATTAAGCCTCAAAAAACATCGACGCTACTCCTCAACTTATCAATAAAAAACAAAGTATTCATCAAGAGGAATATAAAATAGCACTGAAATAGCCTCGCTGTCGGCAGAAGTTTTCGTTCTATGTAGTTCGCCCTCTTGAGATCACCGCTGTAAGTATCTTTGTCTTTTTCTCCAGTGGCTAACGTCTTTGTCCGTCCATTCGTTTTTAGTGAGTGGGGAATCATGCTATTTCGTGGGGATCGGGAGTTTAAAATTTGACGAGCACGAAATGAGAACTGATGATAGAAGATTCGAGTAGCTTTGCAACACTGAAATGTCGAAAACTATCACACGAAAGAGATTTGAGTCATATCATTGTACCTTCTCTGTGAACGAAGTTTCGCGAGTTTTACTAGTACTGATACGATGTTCGGTTCAATTATTCAACTACACCATGAAGATTGGTCTATACGGGGAAAGCTAGTTAATATGGCATTCCCCTCCTGAAAAACGACTCAATGGCGCAGTATCATCAGCAACTTGGAAAAAACATGAACTTTTATGTGCTGGCTTCGACCACCTTAATCTGTATAAGGCATGTAAAGGAATACAATAAATACTGGTATTTCCATTAGTACAAGTATTGCAGCCGGGGTGAATTCCCTGGTACTGGCATACCCAGGTATATCGATCAGCGAAGAGAGCAGCCATAAACGATTTTGTATCTGTGTATGCGCCTGCTTTTGCCTTTATTATATCTGAGCCGGTATAGGCCTAATCAAGTCGGGAACTTTTGTATTTAAAAGCTCATCGTGAAAGAGGGTGAGTACCACAGTCATCTTTTGAAAATCACATCTATTGCCGGCACTATCACCTTACTACAAATATGGGCATGGAACACTTATGTATCGAGCTGGAAAGTCAAAGAAAGTGTAAGCGTTACATCTTTAAGTTTTTTATGAACGACGAAGCAATCGACATAAACGCATGACATTCAGGGAAGCCACTGTCCCCAATACAGAATTCTAGTTACACTGTTACAGTTACATAAATTATTACCTGTCTTGTTCCTCGCAAATGTGTAAGAGGGGGTTCAGTTATCTGATACAACATTGCTCAAAAGTTTACTGAACAGTTGAAAGGAAGTATAAGTTCCTTTTTTCGGTTCTCAAATCCTGCCGCTGCATTTGTTCCTTATCAGAAAGTCACATAGAACAAGTGCACTACAGGAACAGTAGGATGACTGAAGGGTGATAAGAGAGAAATATATCCCAAAACTATATTGTTTTGTTTTTCATTAGGTGTAGATTGTATGTTCTTTCATTCTTCCTTCGCCTCGAATATTCCTAATGAACTCATATTTGTTAATTTATGCAAATGTCACCAATAAGTTCCAGTCGTGTGTACACTTCGTGCCTTTCATGGCTGCAACTAATGAATTCAAAGAGAACCCGGCCGATATACAACCCGATATACCAAACAAACGTAGGTCGCGTGATTCTCTACTCGTTTGCATAATCATCATTGAGATCTCATAAGTCTTCATTATCTGCATTTTTTTCCCGAAAGAGAACAGACAATAATCAATTGTACTTTGCCCTCCCTATACCCAACCGTATAATTAGTGTGAAAGCAACGTGCCCCGAACATCAACGAAAGGATGGCACTTCAAGTATTTCTTGTCTGCTGCGATCTACATTTCAGAGCATTCATTTCGATTTTCGGAAGCATATCCTACAAGAAATCAGATCTTCGATTTAGTAGTATCACCAGTAATTTTCGTATAAGCAACATCTGCCAGATATATAAAACTTACAGTCTCGACATTCAGTGGTTTCCCAAGCAAAGAAATGCCCCTTGAAAAACAAAGATGCCTGCGGCAAATATATCCATCATAGACAGTATATCATGCACATGGTACATCAGATTCTCCTCGACCCAATTATGCATAGATCAGGCCTGTCTAGCTATGCATTGTACATACATAGAGGCTACAACATCTACATCTTACATCTTAAGTGAAACTTACATCTGGAACACATTACCGTTCATTAAAATATAAACAGACTATCGATAAACAGCACGTGAATTCACTTCATCAAAGACTGTTGTCTGAAGTTGATCCGGAGCGACATTTAGGAAATATTTTAACGATTTAGGTACCGTTCAGTTTTTACGGCCGGGGGGGGGCCGGCAAAATCCAGGGGGGGGGCATCAAAATTTTGGAATCCGCAAAGGGGGGGTCATCGCTTTTTCACTGGTAGGAAAGGGGGGGTCACCACATTTTCAAAAACATAATACCAACAATAAAGTTCACTTTATGCCATTGCCATGATCGACCCTCTTTACCGGCGGGCCGCCTTCGGCGGCCACTACAATAAATATACATTATGTATTACCCATGACCCCCTTAACGGGCAGACGCCTTTGGCGGCCCACTCCAATTAGGTTTACTTCATGCAATGGCCATGATCGACCCTCTTTACCGGCGGGCCGCCTGCGGCGGCCCACTCCAATAAATTGACTTTATGTAATACCCCACGGCAATCTTAATGGCCGTGCGCCTTCAGCGGCCCTGTCCAGTAAAGTCTACTTTATGCAATAGCCATGATCGACCCTCTTTACCGGCGGGCCACCTTTGGTGGCCCACTAGAATAAAGTTGACTTTACGTTATGGCCCATGACCATCTTAACCGGAGGGCTGCCTTTGGCGAACCACTCCAATAAAGTTCACTTTATACAATGTCCTGGACATGAGTTGTCTATGGAAATGAAGTTAAAAATTGCCTTACAGTCGTCCTAATTAACAGACGTTTCAATGGATGTGGCTGAGAAGTTTGTGCACTGGCATCTCTGCTACACGAATAAAGTGCGCCGCGTACCGGAGTTCAAATCCAAACCATGCGGGTAAATTTGACATATGGGTTTTAGTTATTTTAAGCAGGGGGGGGGGGGTCATCAATTTTTTTCGTCTGACAAAGGGGGGGTCACCTTTTTTTTCACGAAAAATGCAGGGGGGGGGGTCTATCTTTTTTGAACACCGGCGACAAGATTTTTCGCCCCCCCCCCCGGCCGTAAAAACTGAACGCTCCTTAGTTCCTACTGGTAAAAGGGTTGCGGTATACCTGTTAATTCGTCATTTTGAAGTAATACACTTATCAACACAATGTTATGGGTGCATTTGAAGAAATCCGGGCACTCCCCTCCACAAAAATGCATTGACATTTTCTATAGGTTTTGTAAAGAATATCTTCGGATAAGCCATATAGGGCCTAATGTCGTGACATTACAGCCAAATGTATTCAAAATAAGGCTTTCATTGAAATTCCAGCCTTTATAGACTCTGATGATGCTGGTACTTTCAACATAAAGCACAGACTTGTTGCACCTGTTGTGCTACCTGAACATCATGTTTGATGGATTTTGGCTCAGGTTATCATCTGGATGTAGGCCTATCTGTGTGTAGTTTTGTAAAAAGTTCGTTTTTTTCACAGTTTAACGTCTTACACTTTATGCAATTTGTAAACAGAACAATTAAAGTTTCTGCAACAATAGTCTCAATCGACGATGGCCAAAAATGAGGGCTAATTACATGTAATTACGGTACCCATTTTTTTCTCTCGATGATATGTGCTTGCTAAAATGTTTAACATTTAGAACCCCTTTGAGAACTATTCGCAAGTTATTTCACTTTATGTCGCCCTTGCTTGCCACTCGCTGTTGTAACACGATTATTATTTCATGTAAAATATATTCCTCCACTGTATGCTTTTCTATTCATTTATCTTTTCCGAAATGAAATCTCACAAATGCTTTACGTTTCCGCTTTTATTGTCATGGTACAATCATTTGACACGGACGGACTCGTTTACTCGTTCCCAGAGTGATTCACACTTTGCATAAACTACACTGATGTCGACATCTGGTCATGAAAGGCAATTACCGACGTTCCACGCGTGTTAGACTGCCACTGTTCGTGCTTATTGCCTGCATTCTCTCACGCAGTAGTCTCCCACCTCCCTGTTTTTAAAATAGTTTGCACCAAGTGCTTTTCTATTATCTAGTTGATTTGCATGACAATAATAATGTCAAATGATTGTAAAGCATGAAATTCCAGAGTTTTACACCAATCAATTACGAGCTGTTGGTCACGTGGTGCAACCGTTGTCGTCCATGTTTAGCTGGCCGTTCGATTTTCGCGATTTGGGAACCGTGTATAATTCAACATCGCTGGCCTGAGAACGCGAAAGGAAGGCGGTTACCACTCTATAATGGTACAGCCAAATCGCCGGTTTTATGAAGACGTTATCACGGCTTGGCTAAAGGTTCAAAACGTGTCTGACAGTTTGGAAAACCCAATGTTGACACAACCTGCACAGATGTTTTGAGTCGGTAAGCAGGTAAGCAAAAGTTGTTGTCGACCTGCCAGTGGTGTGTCGCAAGGATAATGACGTAAGTAGTATTGCTAAGAGTCGGAGGAAATTTGAAAATTCGCTTGGATAAGTTCAACGTAGTGGGTTTATTTCTACTGGTATGTAACGTACGGAATGTAACCGTCGACGCCTGTGTGAATGAGAATTTGAAACGTCGCACTCTACTCGTGTAACTCGGGTGTAGGTGAACACACCACACCGTCATGTCGTACTCTAACAAGAGTGATATTGATTGATCGATTGGCCAAACTACACTTTCGCATGAAAGATGCATCAAACTAGAAGAAAGAAGAAGCGGCCAATCATGGCAAACTTAAAGACAGTTGAAGTCGCCAGGGGACGGAACGGGTATGGGTTCACCCTGTCGGGTCAGTCACCTTGTATTCTTAGCTGTATTATGGGCGGAAGCCCTGCCGAACTGGCGGGTCTGAAGGCAGGCGATTATGTGATGGCCGTCAACGGGAAAACGTCGCCAAGCTTTCGCACGAGCAAGTGGTGAAACTCATCGGAGTGTCGACCGCAGTGCTGCGACTGACAATAGCCGAAAAACAACGGCGCGACCACAGCGATTCCTCGGATGACGATTTCGTCGTCAACAGGCCCAGGCCGAGATCTCACCCGAGAATGAAAACCAGAACGCCTCCCACACCGACGAACGATTACCAGAGTCAGAATGCGAGTCGAGTTGACAAAGTCGTTGAGGACCTCTTTCCGGGGAACTTCTATTCGGAAGTGCAGTGTCTACAGATGCTGTCGAGGAGATTGACGAGGACGAGGAGAACGAGAAAAGTGACAAGGATTCAAGGCTGGCTCCGGGACACCTCAGTCCCTACAACAAGTCAGGTAAATTTGAGGTCTTCTTGAAGAAACCCCATAAGTTGTATGACCGCAAAGTGTGGACTGGGAAGGGGTTCGATGATGGAAATGGGAGCCAAAGCTAAAAAGAACAAACCAAAATACTCAGAGAGACACCAAGTTGCAAAGCAGCAGATGCAGTTTATGTATCAGCAGCAGCAGCAACACCAGCAACAGCAGCAGCAACACCTCAGCACACACCTGCAACAGCAACACCTGCAACAGCAACACCTGCAACAGCAACACTTGCAACAGCAACACTTGAACAGCAGCACTTTCAACAGCAGTATGACCCTGGGCGTTTCATGTCTACCCCAGACCCGGCCATGATACACAGACCGTTGTCGCCTTTGGAGGTTTCAAGCATCCTTTACCCATCACTGCAGCCCCATGTTAGTGCTGCTATACCTCTTGACATTGAGCATGAACTTGATGAGGATGACCTTTATTTAAGTGTTGTTGTTGGATACTTGGGATCAATAGAAATTCCAGCGGAAGCCAACCTCCAAACTGCCAGTTTGCAAGCCATCCGTGGATGTGTGAGGAGGCTGAGGATTGAACAGCGGATCCACACGCTTGTGTTTGATGGAGATCACCATCAGGGATGTAAGACTAGTTACCTCAAACGGTGCCATCGTTGTAGTTTACCCTGCTGAAAAGTTGGCGTTTACGGGAGTTTGTCCGACGATAAGCGCTTTTTTGGCCTTGTAACTATGCATGGACTTGAAGACGCTCATGAGATGGGTGCTCTTGACAAGGAGAATTTGGAAGTTCTTGTCATGTATTCATGGTAGACCCTGAAATCTGTGCTCACAATGTTCATGCAAAGAAAGCTGCCAAGTTTGGAATCCAGTGCGCCGTGGATCCAGAAACCAATGGATGTCGAGAGTTTCCGCGTTCGGCCAAACCCATTCTACGGACACTGGCAAAATTGTACCAGGATCGGCACAACGGTCTATACGTCAACGAATTACAGCGTGCTCAGGTATACATGAGCGGTGAGTATCCGCTTGATGCAAGACGAAGCAATAGCAACAGCAGTAACAGTGACAGCGGGATAGGATATTGCCGAGATTCGGAGGGTATGAATGGATCAGGCTCTGGTGATCGCATAGTTGTTGATAATCCCAAAAATATGCATGGATCCTATGATGGACAGGGTACTCCAACTCCCAACAGACTGTTAGTAAAAGCTGATGTGATGCACAATTCATTTGATGTTCCATATCCCTCGTCCATGAAACAGCATTTGTCCGCAGAGGCCCTACATAAAAATGTGACTTCAGTCGATATGGCATCCCGACTTTCACCTCGCGTACGAACCCATCCTCAGGAGTTAGATCGGCCAGTATCAAGGCTAAGTATGAATGTTTATTCAGATTCTGTAGATTCCAATGATGCACAGGAATCTTTGAATAGAGCACAGCATGTATCTGAAAATGAATACAGTGATGAACCAAAAACCATGGCCAGGGCACCCACAGGATTACCCCCAACTGGAATTCACAGACATTCCATGTATGCCAAAGTGGATAATACTGGCAGCAAAAAGGATGCAGCTGAGAGAGAAACCCAGGGTGTTAGTGCCAGAAGAATATCGGATGGTAGAATATTACTGAAGAATCAGGTAAGAAATAACATTTTCTGAACGAATACATTATATTTAGACAGGCGATTGTTCAGTGATGGTCAAAAAAATGCTATGTCGTCAGTTGACAGTTTCCAGTGAAGGTTCTTGCCCTACATCGGGTACACAGCGTACGTGCTGTTTTCACTCTCCCCACATTCTGATTTGGATGCTGCAGGTCAGAGGTCAAATATCCCCAGGTAGTAATTTGTATGCAGGTGATCGCCGCATTCATGTCGACATTATTGTGATGAGATCTGCCTGATAAAGTTAATTTTAATTTATGCATGACAATGGAGGAAAAGAAAAAGGTTTGAAAGCGAGACTTTGGACAAATTCATTGAAAAAGCAGAAGTTTTTAGATCGATGTTAGCTCAGCGTGGTAATGGCGCCCAAGTCGGTATCCATTACCAGAGCTTAAAAGTGTAATCCATCCATCCTAGGGGCAGTTGCTGTAAGACTGTGTAAAATAACTACACACACTGAAAATGTCTTTGCCTAAGGGAATCTAGATCTGTTTCCGAAAAGGTAGGCATCAAAACTCCTGTGTGAATGGTAGAACTATCAACACTCGCCTTCAAATATGCGTTATTTACTTCCTCAGTAAGATCTGCAAGAATCTGTCTCTTGTTTTTAACTGAAAATTAATAAAGTTGCTGGAGTGTCGGGCAAGTTTGTAATCAATGTGTTTGCGAACAGGGAAGTCTGTGAATGGTTCACTTTATATACAGCGTACACAAACTCACCTTGACACACTTTTAACACCTGTTTCCATGTCAGTAGCTGAAAAACAGGCTGCTATCTTAATTAGGGGGTCTGGCTTGACATGACAGGGACGGAGAAATCTAAATTGAATCCTGAATTGCTCTGTAGTGGTACGATAGTGCTATTGTTGATGTAATATAATGTGTTGATTATTCTTGGTAGTGAAGTGGAAAGCAAGGAGTCTTTTATTTGTTTGCTGAATCAACATACATTTTCAAAGCATGACATCTCTGGTACTTATAGTGAAACATTTACATGTTTATATAGTCTGTTCAAAATATTTCCTGTAAATAATGTCTTTGTTCTCTTTTTTGTCATGGAAACTTCACATTTTAAGTAAAAGTATCTATTTTGCATTATTTTTCTCAACTGAGTTTACATACATGGGATGAAGTCCATCAAAGATACATTGTAACAAATTAACAATGCTAGAGGTGAACGGCTTGGGAGAGAGTTCTATGGCGCTTTCAGAATTTGTTGAAGGGATGAGCCAAGATGCATGTTCAGACAGACTTACTTGGTCCTTATCCAATTCTTCAGAGCAATCCATCATGTGGTCAGTCAAAGGAAAGAAATCAATAAGGTAGTTTTATGGATGTCCTACCTCCACCAAGATTCTATTTTCTAATTTAGCATGAGTGACTTTTGAGGTCAATTTATGCTGTGACAGGTTTTGTTTGAGGTCAGGAAGGAGGGTTGTCTTGGTCCTGCTGATGAAAATTATGGCTATTCTTTCGGGGCAGTCGTTGTTGTAAAGTTTGGGTTTTTGGGTTGATGACTCCCCGATTGTGTGGAAAGCACCTAGCGCATACTTGAGTGCGCAATCTAGCGTAGTGAAGACGCTGTCGACAACTGCTCAAGTGGCCAGCAAAGAACCTTTCCTCTGCACTGGCAGGTTTCGAAACAAAGACGAATTTGTATCGCATTGCCATCAATACAGAATGTGTTTCACACTAAAGTCGACTTTGAGGATGTACCAAGTGCAGAAAATGGTAAGTTTCATGGCCGCTCGAATCAAGTGTGTCACGTCAGTGCTGTCACTTTTATCATGCGCTCAAATTGGCCTTGGATCGTCTTCCCATCAAGTAGTTCTCCAATTTTCTGACAGACACCCATTTCCCAACCCACTGTGTGTCTCAGGGGTTTTTGATAAAGGTTTTATGTGTAAGCACAGTTGATGTCTCTCACCAGAACAAAGCGATTTGCAGTCGTAAAAAATGCAAATCGAAGTCGAGTTTTATGTGCGTCTGCTGTATAGCTGTGAATTGTGACAGCGCTATGTCATCTTGCTGAAACAATTAAATACTCACAGTTTGTTCGTCTCAAGAAATGTATGAAGGAAACATTTCACGTTTGTTTACCAAAATTGACTTGTTTTAATGGTATGTACATGTACATGGGAATGTTTTCACTATGATTTGACTAAATTATGAATATTCGTAGCAGTGTATTGTTTCGTAGTACCATTTGTGTACATAGCCATTTGTAATGCAAAACTTTTTAATTTTGTAAAATTTTGAATTGTTCATGGTTGCCATTTATACCATCACACATAATTTGATAGTACAAGTGTCACTGTCACAGAGGGATGGCAGTGTTTGAATGCCCAGTTGTCATTATTTTTTATGAGACGTTTTATAATCAATTGAAGCTGTCTTTATGGTCGCAGTATCTTTGAAAGTAAAAAACAAGGATCCCTTCTTGGACCTCATACAGCCTTTTGATACCTAAAATATGATAGCTTGGTAATGGGATTAGAAAATGACGGACATCCATAGCGTGTGTGTTTCAATTCAAGTAGCCAGTGAAGGCAACCCTTGGAATATTACCAATTGTAATTAAAATTCTTGCAATCACAAAGATCACCGGTGCTTGAAAAGATCACCATGTTTATGTTTTCATAGGTTTGGTCCGGTTGATATTGCAATGTTAGCACACACACACAGGACTGTAAAGGTTGGATTTTATCAAATTAGTGTGTATTGGTTCTTTTGCTAGTCAAATCAGAGAATGGACTTAGAAGATGCACTTCTAAGAATCATAAACGTAAGGTCGTATAAAATAAAACATTAAAGTTAATGTCATCTGTTGTCTTTATCTGGTTTTGTTTTACTGATTGGCGTAGGTAAATAGTCAATATTTAGTCATTATTCACTGTAAAGTGCGAAGGAGATATATTAAATTGCTGACAGTGACATTGATGTAAAGGGATATATGAGAAGAATAAATAAAGCAATATGATCACTTGAACAGTTTCCAGGTCAAGGAACTCACGATCTTCATATTGGCTGTGTAATTTATATGATTGGCAACAAGGACAAAATCACAAAGAAAGTGTGTACGTGACTTGCAAGTGATGATCTCATCTGGTTCATCAGGTTTGCTTACTCTTATGTTGTCAATGTTACTTATTGTCTTTCGCTAGCAAGAACTTAACCACGCAATCTGTGATTTACGTGGGGCCCTACTAGTTCATGGTACAAGCATGGAGCTAGTTCCGTGGTACAGGATATTGGCATAGGCAAAAGAAACTTCTTGGTGATGTGAATTTTAAGTTTAAATTTCTCTATGATCAGTTTACAAGTAAATCCTTCCAGACTAACTGAGTTAACGTTATTTGCAGATACCATAGTTGATTGATTGATTGATTAACTGTTTCACAAATTCTTTTTTCTTTCCCAAAACTCTTTCATTATCCTTTTAAACTGACCGTGCTTGGCTAGAACTCCACAAGCCAGCCATTGTGCTGGTTGTAGGGGGCATTTCGCCAGCAAAAGCCGTAAAAAGTTCAGCTCAGATTGATGATTGGTGTGCCTTGTGTACAAAAAAGAATGGCCATTGACGTGCTCCAGGCTACAAGGGCTGTCTTGGAAGACAATTAGCCGCATACCAAGAAATCAGCCACCATGATAACGTTCCACCACCTTATGTTGAATCCCTTGGCAATGTGGAGTTGCTATGTCTCAGATATGTGTGCAGATGGTATTACAACCAACAAAATAATTAGCTAAAGTGGTTTTGTTATTTTGGCAACACTCAAGACAGTAGGATAGCCGATCCAAGCAATTAACACTGTAATTACTGTTGATTTGGTACTGCTATAAGTTTGAGCTTGTTTCTTCATTATTTAACTTATCTTGGAATATGTAAACTTCAAACAAACAATCTGATTCTTCTAACACCTCTTATCCAACAATCGACAATCTTTTGGGTGGGCATGTTTTGATTTATAACCTTTGACCCCCTGCGACTGCTGCGAGCCCAAGCTCTGTCCCAGTGGGCTTGATGTATTTTAAGTGGGACAATTGACAACAATAGGGAGAGGTAATTTAAAAATGGACTAACATTCAAAGCAGTCACACTTACATCCAGTGTTGAAGTGTAAATTTACTGGATAAACCGAGACCTGAATAGAACTGTTGGGAGAGTTGTTATTTACCGGTCCAAAGTCAAGTTTGCTCACATGTGTATCACTTGAAATCTTCCATGGTGATTGCCAAAGAAACACAATCGCTGCTTTGTTCTTTTGCTTCAGGTTGGGGTTGTAAAGGTGCAATCAAACAAAATTCTGCAAATAAAGTGTCCTAGAAAATCTCTTTCCTGTTGCTAGCATTTTGCCCCATTGCTGTTACTCGGTCACAACACATGCTTTATTCATTTGTGGTTGGCTAGAGAATTTTTCCTCCAGCGTGTGACTGTCAGGTGATGGTCAAATCTGCCAAAATGAAACCAGATGGCTTTATCCTTGGGAAAATGTGCAGATAAAAAATGTGTGAATTGGTTGTTTTGTAAGGAAAGCTTGATCAGTGTGCTAAGCTGTGTGTAGTTTTCCTTTCCAGGTGCTATACTTTAGAAAACATGGAGGACTTCTGCATAATAAGTGGGGCCTTTGTTTCTTGAATGTGTTTGTGCCTCCTCCTCTTGTCATGGTGGTATTGACATAGAATTGGTTTCAATTGGATTAAGTTGTTCCAGGCTGGTGCATGGCACCATGCAAAAGCCACCATAAGTCCATGCACAGTCCCTCCATGTGGTCCATGTGAATGACAACATGTGTGTGAATATTTAAATGTGTAGTGAGAGTGAGTCGTACTTGTGGTCCACAGTCTCAAATTTTTGATATCATTTCCGTTTGACAGTAACAAATCAAGAAAGTGCTGATAAGCAGAAATCAGTTTGTGCTGTTGCAAAGGTGTTTATTTGAACACACTGTAAACTACCGGTAGTACCAAGGAGCTACTGTACTCTTTTGGTAGCTCTATGCTAGTACATTGTCACTGAATTTATTTTCAGTTTGGAACTGAAATACTAGAACGTTTTTTGAACAAAGAGTTGGAAATTGATGTGCCACATTTACGTTTTCGGGAGAAAATCAGAAACCTAGTTACTAAATCAACTCAAACTCTGTGAGGAATTTTGGACTCTGGTCTGTCAGAATTCACTGCCGCTGAAAATGGTTCCTATGCGAGACCTGTATTTCCAACAGTCACGGCTTTTACATTTGCACAATCCAGATATTGATTATTGAACAGAGCTGTCATTATTTAGCCAGTGTTTTGCCATGTTATGTTGGTAGATGGATTAAATAAGACAATTTATCTTGGGTACAGGGATGTGTATAGGCAACATAACTATGAGATGGCTGGTCCCTATATCTAGTAACCAAAGGAATTTACATGTGGTGATATTACATGTAAGTTTGAAGGTTTCTTTTCAAATGTACGTGGTCAACCAAATTCTGATAATCATAATTTGAACTCCTATGTAACCAGAGCAAATACATATAGTCTTTGTCCCATAGTCATGTTTTCACTAGCGTTTCTTGCCCTTGAGTCGCATTGCAACCCTTTGTCTTGTGATTGACATATGGCTATAATCAATTTCATATTTATCACAATATTGACGTGCTCGTCACTGTAACATATGTTCTTTTCATTCATAAGCCAGTGTTCATAGCCTGGATAATTGTGTGTTCCGCCAGGTCAGGTTATACTGTCTGTCATGGCTGATTTTGCCCTTATTCTGGTCCTCAAGATGGTCGCCATGATAACTCCAGTCCCCTTATTGAAATTTCTAGTATACAAAGAAATTGTATTGTTCGATATGGCATGTCATGTCTGTTGGCGTAATTGAGTCTTTCATCTGATACAGTGATAACATTGAAAAAAGTCATGTAAATAATGGTTGCTTTCAATTTTAATCAATCATTTTCCTAGCACAGACAGCGTTCAGTCTCCGGGTCATATTGGTCAAATCAGTGAAGTACAACATGTCCTGTAAGGTGTACTTTATAAGACTGGACCATTTAAAATACCAGTACTTCAAAAATGTACATAATCATGATTTCCTCCTCTAATTTGCCGTGATAGAGATGTTGTATGTCAGCAGTGTATGTCACATTGACCTTCTTGGTATTAAACTTGATGTTTACTTGTCTGATTTCTTTAGCTTTCCTTGCAAAGTGTTAAAACGAACCAGCGGAAGTTACATAAAAGTTACCATTTAGCTTTTTGTACATTGATTTTGTCGAATAGATGATGTGTAAATCTTAGCGAAAATGTGCTAAAAACATGTCAGTAGAAAATAAGATTTTGTACATTTATATGCATGTCGGCTGTTGTGTGAATGTGTCATAGAATCATCCACTAGAAACGTATGAAATCTGAACATATTTATTTTGTGAAGTATGTTGACTCTTGAAAAACAGATTGAAAGATATAAAGCAAATGCAGATGTATTTTCTACAATTTTTTCAGTTTACTAAAAATGGACATTTTGATGACAATTGTTCACCTTTACACCTGATGCAGTATGATGATGCTGAGGCTATGCAGTCAGTCAGTCAGTCAGAATAACCAAATATAGATTACAAATCCAGAATAAAATTGAGGTGGATTTCAGTAATCCTTCCTAAGCTGTCCAGGCTGGTGATGCGTGTTTGATGAAATCGTAATGCCATCGCGTTTAATTGCCACTACTATAACCCTAACATGTTATACACATCTTCAGAGACCTATCGAGGTGTTGTCGTAGCAACCACCAAGTCACACAGTACACGATATTGTTTCTAACTTGAGGGTGGAGGTAGGGGGTTAGCCGCAAAACAATGGAAAGCACTCAATCAATGGCATGGTAATTTGATAAACTTTGTACCTGCTTACCTGCCAACAGAAGTGTTTGACTACTGAATTGACTTCTCCCGCACACAAAACTAATAGTTGTACAGCAAGTAACTGTCAGCAGGGCTCACTTATCAGGCTTGTTTGTGCCTTTGTCTCCAAGCAAAATATTCCTTGTTTGATATTCAAACAAACAGCAAAAATCTGCAATTTTGATTCTGTTGTTGTTCATGATTAAACTGAATTTATTTTCACTGATGACGATAACTAAAATGCTACGTTAGAATTTACTTGCTTGTTAGTGTTATCGATATTAAGATTTCAAGGGTGTTTGCTGTGCGGGTGAGTGATGTAACATAATTAAGTAGACTTTCAATGGAATGTCACACACAAATCCCGTGATTATAGCCGTAAAGCACAAATGAAAATAACAAATTCTTGGTTTCTCAAGTCAATGGTGTCAAAAACCACACAAGATAAAACGCCAAAGTGTCAAATAATTACTCTGTGTATTAGCGCCATGGGTTGTTGTGTCAACACACTTGTTTGTGTAACTGTCCCACACACTCAACTCAAAGACAAAGGCTTCTCCCAGTTTGTCTGTTTATTTTTCAAGAGAAAACAGGAAAAGGGACAGGGATTGAGAAAGGTGGGAAGACAAAGCATTTACCCCTTTAGGTTCAATTAACACCAGATCAGAACGTTATCATTGACACAATGCCTGCATTCACATCACAGTATTTGTGTTTTATTGTTGGGACCCGCTGAGTCTCAACTTGTTACAGACTTCCTGAGAGTTCAACATTTATGTTTAGTGAGTTTGTTTGCCATGTATATAGCACTGCAAACCATGGGATTTTTACCTCCGTGAGCAAACTAACCAGGTTGCAGACACATTAAGCAGCTCTGTGTGTACATATACTCCAAAGCCAGACTCCAAGACATAGTTTCTTGGTTAGGCATTTCATCCCTGTCAGTAATTGATGGGGAGAAAAAATAAATATTTTTGTGATGTTCAGTGTCCTTGCAATAGACATTCAAACAAATGCGGAATAGTTATGACTGATTTACTTTTAGAATTCCAGCCATTTATGAACATTGCAATGCGGTGTTGGAGAGAGTAGTGGGTGGTACCTGCATTAGAAAAGTATGCAGGGCTGGTAACTTGCTGCAAGGAGAATTAGCTGAATTCACCTATGTCAAAACCCCCGTGGAGTGTGGGCAGTGTATTGCTGCAGGGGGACTTATAAAGTGTCAAATCTTACATAATTACATGTTAGCCTGTAATTTGTTGGTATTGAAACCCAGGTAGGCATTACTCGCTGTGAAATCCACACTTTCACATATATTTGTGTTGAAATAAAAAATAGTAAAACACGTCTGAGACAAAATTGCATTAGGAACATTCACTTTAGTCATTTAAAAAACAAACTGATGGGATTGAGACATTTGGAAATGAAAGTCAAGGAATCTGGGCCCAGACTTTAATTGAAATCCCACAAGTGGAAAATAACCAGTGTACAGTCAGTATGTATCGTGGCCAAAGGTCAGAGCATACTGGCCTGAATTGTTGAAGCTCCCATAGACACCGCATATTTCATAGTCGCTAGAGGATTATCGCGCTGAATATTTAGTTTAATAATAGCTACGACACCATTTCCAAAGGGATTAAGCAAACAAAAGAGCTAGGTGTTGGTGAGAGATCAAAGTTGAGCAACTTTCAATGATCAGAAATGCATGTATGGTTGTGTTAACTCCGTGTGAATCTCTGGTTTACAGTGAATGTGACTGCGGATAGCATTGCAGTTCAAAAGATGGGAGCAATCCAATTAGAAAACCACAACCTTCAAGGCATTGAGACCACCAGATTTAGGGCCTCAAAGAGACCCATTCTTTTGTCTTAAAAAAAGAGAGTCATTGACACTGGGCATTCAGCTCTGAAGTGGTGGGAAGTTAACGCTTGGAGTGGTGGGTTTGTTTAATTACATCCAGTTTTAGGTATCAATACTGGGACCTGGTGCTGTTTTGTGTTGAAGTGCTCCACCCATATTGTACCAACAAGAGGTCCAGTATGGCACGTTATCAAAACATGGCAAAGCACATCAAATTTTATTTGTGTTTGAAGCCAGTATAGTGTGCAGCGGAGAGACCATTGTTGCACTCCCCATGGTGCTGTTGAGCAGAATGCACAAATTCCATCTGTTTTTGTTCGCCTCTAAGGTACCTCCTTTGGATAGTGATTTACACTGCGTCAAGCGTTATATTGACACTACAGATTCTGATAGAATTTTGTGGTTGTTCAGAGTCCCATAGGTCATTCACTTGAAACGCTGACATTTCTACGGAATAAAAACCTTCGAGAAGTGATCATAAAGGTGTAGAGTCGATGATGTAACTCAAAAACTCAGGCTGAGGAAGAAGTGAAAAGAATAGCGGAGCAGAATGGTCGGTTTACGGCAAGTGCCCTTGAGAAAGTTGCATTGAATATTGGAACATTGATCAAGAAGAATTCCAGCGTTCGCAATTGACAAAGAAGGTGATGAAATGATCATTGTGTGTGCTTCCTGTGTTTATGATCACGTTTGACAGCCATTTCAAGTCGTCATGGTCATCCCAGTAACTGGCATTGTAGAATGAGAGCTTTGCCAGCCAAATAAAATTTTAATCAGTTCATTAGAAGAGACTGGCATGGAGAACCATTGACGAGAGAGTACATCTATGGTCATTTTGTCAAACCTACATTTGTCACCCCATTTATGGTCCTGTCCAACCCTAACAAAATGGAATGACCTATTGTGATTACAATGAAGTTACATTATGCAAATATCTGTGACTTGCACTGGCGTTAGCTGGACTATGTAAATTGTAATAATTTTGCTTGTTATCAAGTTGATCATATCCACTCAAGGTTAGCAAAGATTGTTGTTCCAAATTGATTGACAAGGTCGGATGAGGTCACCCTAATTCTAGGGTTGTTGGGGGCAGACCAGGAATGAAACTTGAAATAGAATAATTTCAAGAGCGGTGTGCCTTTGCCAAACTTTTAATTAAGATTTCTGAACTCTCTTTTAGTTAGTGTAGAAAAATCTTGAAATTTCCCAGAGTAAACCTTAGATAATACTTGTAATGTGTCAAGTCTTTGTGAGTCGAAGAGAAGACAGGTGTCACAGGCCACTGATGTGTCAAACTAGAGGCACAATGTGTTGAACAAAGCCATCCTTCTGTGTTTGTGTTGTCATGAGTGGTATTCTGATGTATTCCATGTGATGGCTAATATCTGTTTAAAATATTCATATTTGCTAATTACCCACCAGGCTAAGTCAGCGATACGGCTATTACCCCCACAGTGAACTTGAATAGAGGTGATTTGTAATTGCACGGTCTCATTTTGCATAATTTGGCTTTTCTGTAATTTCAGCAATTAGCTTGACTTGTCCTGTGATTTCTGTTCAATTAATACTTTTTCTCCAAGTTGTAGGTATCTCCGTGATTTGTCTATGGAGCCTGGTAGAAAGAGGATTAAATTGTAGTAAAACAAGCCTGTTCCTTCATAATTTATCATCAAGACCTGTATTTGAAAATTAAATGTCATCAAACTTTTCCTATTTTTGTTCAAATGACCTAAAAGATACATTTTTCTCATCCACAAATCACTGCTTGTATTTGTTACTTTCTAGGACAGTTACTACATGTGTTTCTGGTATTCTATCCCTTTAATGAAAAGGAGCGATTCGTAATTTTTTTTCGTTATAACAAATGTTAGACGGATCAGTAATTTCACCAGCACTTTTCCCCTGCAAAATGATTGTGTCTGTTACAGTACTGGTCAGTTGTCTGATTGTACATGTTAGCATAATGTCCAAATTGCCTGTACCTTTTAACCTTCAAGGGCAAGACAGAAGTTATAGTGTTTTCTGTTTTCCTGAGGCCTGTCCAGATACCATAATGGGTACGGTTCAGAGCATTGAGGTGCATGTGCTTCAAATGTCGTTTTTATGTGCGTCACCCAACTCCAAGTTTATGAATGTATGGCATCAGCAAGCTGTAGGTGACATGTATTCCAAAAATTATACAAAATTGAGTTATTTTGCTTTTCTTTTAATTAGAAAGGTATATGCTCTCTGTGATGTCACATTTCAAAGGGATATAAACCTACTGTGTTTGGACTATTGATGTGTAAAATACATTTTAGTATGCCACTTTACATTTTAATTTCAAACCAGAAGTTACTAAATTTCAGAAGGTATAGATACATATTCACATCACAAATCCGTGAAAAGAGCAGTTGTTAAGCAGTCATTAGAAAAGTCAGCAGCACCTCCCGACCCCACTTATCCAATCAAGGAGGGTTGCATTTTGTATAGCGTAATCAGTCAACAGTGTCAAAAGCACTCCTCTGGAGTGATGCCGCTGACTCTGTGATGGCCATCATGAGTGTATACCAGCTGATGTTTGTCGCCATCGGCCACAGAACTCTTTCAAGTGTACAATCGCAATTGTTGTGGATTGGTGGTAGTTTTTCTTTCCACTAACATAAAGCCAATACATTGCTATGTTGTGTAAATTATTGCCCCAAAAGGATTTGAAAAGTTTTTGATTTACTCTTTGGTAACCACCATTGTGCTGTATCCCAGGAAATGCGGCGTAAAACATAGAAATTAGTCCTATCCAGTCGAATCCCATCTAATCCCCATCCAACAATTATATTGCTATTGTTGAGATAAACTTTGACTGCAGAAAGACCAGTTGTATTGGTTATCAGAGCCGTTATTCATACAAAATCTACATTTTATCAGTCGGCGTACTTTTTCAAATCAATCCATTCAAAGGCACCGTTTCTCACTTCTGTTTGCTAGGAAATACAGGGATTAAGTCTCTCGGTACGGTTGGAAGTGCTGTTGTGGAGTCATCAACACACACAATGTCTTTACTGTGGCGGTTTGGACAACGTTGTATCATTTCATTGTGCATACTGTAAAAGTGAAGGCTTTGAAGTTGTTGACGGAAAATGTGTGACACTTTTCGGTGATTTCGAAATAAACATTTGTAAATATTTAACTCGCTCACAAGCCAGGTCATAGCGTATGAGGATTTCATTTGCTAGAGTAGCTGGGACGGCATACAAAGTAAAAAAATCACAAAATTTGCTGCTTTTTCTGTTGCAGATGGTTTTAAGAAATGGGCTTTCAAATACGTCAGATTCCAATTGGTTATTATCTTGTGAGCACTAATTGCTACTTATCAACATTACATAACAATAGGAAGTCCCTTTAATACTCACTGGTAGTTTTGGCAAGGGGGTTAAGATTTGTGGGAATTCCAAAGTGTAAACATGTCACAACCAATCCCAGCCCAGTCTCGTAAATTCAGCCGCATTCAGATAAATTTCTGGAGAATTCGCCAACAGAGCTAACCCTTCTCCACAGAGTTTCTGAATTCAATACTTGCGATTGCGTGGTTTCTGTGACCTTTCAACCTGTAGACACTTTTGGTTTTGGAGTCACATATTTTCCCATTGATATCATTGTTCATTTTTTCACATCTTCCTCCTCTAATCCTTTCTTAATATAATCCACCACCCTAGGGCTAGGATTATCTGTCATAAGACCTTGGAATGCATTGTCATTTTAAAATAATCTTCAACACTGTTCTCAGTCCCATGTGGTTCTGCAGAATTCGTCACCTGTTCGCGATGCTGAATTTCACAAACTTAAGAGCTATCATTTGCAAAGTTAGTGCTGGAAAAGTATTGTGGCAGACAAAAAATAAATGAAAATTTGATAAATCCAGCCTTGGTATTGATAATATGTGAAAAGAATTTGGGATGTTGTGCACAAAGATCAGCAAAGGATATAATACAGTGTATTTCTGTACAGTGCAATCAGGCTACCAAGTGTAGTGTGGCCAGTTTTTAGCAAAAACAACACGTAGCATCACATTTCTCTTCACAAAGCCCTAGCCTTGCTCCATTTCCAAAATACCACAGAAAGCTGCACACGGCACACCACAGATACCGTTGTATGGATTTCATAGTTACAAGCATAGGCTGCATTTCAAGCAGAAATTTTACCAATAGACAGCATGTCAAGTTATGTGGAAATATAGCACTCACATTGGGAACCTGTTCAAGACATCCAATACCTGTGCACTGAAGTCATTGCTGTGGTATTTTCAATATGGCCGACTGTCCACTGTGTACATCCATTCATGTATGTCCATTCCATTGTCATCAGCAATTGTTCTTGCCTGCAAGGAATTTAAACCCCATCTTCCCCAAGCTTTGGTAAATGCTCATTGTTATCAACAGGATGGATGGATCTTTAAATTTTAAAATGGGGGTGAATGGGTTGTTTTTTTCATGTGAAATCATGTCAAAATATATCTGGTAAATTGGTTACATTCTACTAATTCTACTAATTAATTAAAATACGAAAGAAAGTAAACATAATATTTTACCCATTAGGTCAGACTGCTTTGTAAACCTCAAGTTGTTCATGTTAAAATTGAACAGCACTCTATAAAACAAGATATCATCAATTTATGTGAATATGGTGGCTGTGATCAGAAAAAGTGAAGTCTCCATTGCATATATATGGTTTTCAGCACAAATTTATCTATTCCTTTCTTGAGTTTTGAATGATACAAACCTTCATTTGAAGTACTTAACTTTTAATATTTAAAGTTATAATCACATGTCTACAATCACCACCCTATAAAACATTAACAAATAACAATAGTTTAGATCTTGATTTATCAAACTCTGTCATGTTCAGCTAAGTTAGAAAATCCATTGTAAAATTAAGCAAGAAAGAAATATTTCTTGTCTCTGTTGTGAAATATAATTAAACCATATAGTGCTACGCGCAACAGTTTTTACTTCCAAAGAAAAACTGCTCCCTTGCTGTGAAAAATATTTCAATCAGTTGTGGTTTTAGAATCACCAATTATCTCAGTTGAGACATGCTCCGTACTGTTGGTCATTGGAATGTGTAGTTTGTGTCCTCCAATGCCATGCAACAAATTTAGCACATGTCTTTGATTAGATTTGACAGAGCAGTTCAATGACATATCTGTTACATGCAAGACCAGGAGGAATTGATTACTCATTTAGAATATTGCATCTGCAGACTGTGTATTTTAGGCACGATTTTATAGTATATTGAAATTTACAATGTTTGGCAAAATTGACATGCCTAAATTCAACTTTTCTGTGCGAATCATTTGAGAAAGATGTTTGTCCGGAAAGGGAGGGGTATCATCCACTGATTTATCTTTCAAAATTCTCAGCAGCACGTAGCACTGATCACTAAGAGATTTACTCTATCATGTATACAATGCACTTTACACAGGAAGATGTGAATTGAGGACACAGGTGGTGTCATCAGTCTTTCAAGAAATTACAATAGACAAGTGGCAATGTGTGTGGTGCTCCACCGAAGTTTGTTTTGCAATTTGAAAAAAGATGGTTCAGTCATCTCCTTTGTCTGTGCTGTATACAAGAACCTTCACTGCACATTTCCGAAATAGTTGTTGGGCTGTATGTGGGTTTTTTTGCAACTTTGAATAAAAAACAGACAGTGAAACCACCCCTATTAAACCTTCTCTGACACATCTCCAATTGTACGGGTATCCTTCCATTACCATTCTTTAGATGTCTCCAATTGTACAGCTGTGCGTGACACAAAGTAATGGCTAGTGCTTCGGGCTTCTTGACATCAGCTGCCACTTCATTGACCTTAGGTTGACCTTTCAACTGTTATCTTAGCTTCTCAGGACCAATGTTGTGTGTTTGTCATATTGTTTTAAAGTTTGATCTCAGTAGAGAAAACAGTGGAAAAGTATGAATGTTGTTGTTTCAACACATGTTTACTCTGCATAAGCTTTCTGTTGAGTGGTTGTCCAGACTGAGACATCACACCTAGGCATTATTCCAAGACACTATAAGGGTAAAGGGTTTGTTTTGTCGATGAGAAAGCTTATGACCTCTGACCTTGTTATATTTCGTTTTGCATTGAATAATTGTTTTCTCAAAAGGTGTAGAAAAAACCTTGGTTGATAAAATACCACAGACGAATTAACTTACATGAATTTCTGGTTTTCTGTCGTTTCGATGTACAGGATTTAAGGAATGGAAGTGGGAAAGCATTAATGCACAGAGGAATGAAGAATAAGAAGTCACCTGGTTTGGTAAAGAGTCTCTCAAAAGAGGTAAGACAGTCTTTCCAAAAATACACATATGCACAAATTCACATACATGCAGGTCAGGTCTGTCATGTAACAAGGATTCCCATTGGTTGATTAGTAGTTGTCTTACAATCAGCTAACCATTCAGTGCATAGATTGCAAGTGTCAATTTGTTTGGCAAAACAGTATAATAAAAACCAACAAACCTAAATTGGAATTACAATTTACAGTAGGTCTGATACTGTCCAGACTCCTGTGTTGGATGTAATAAATTGTTTTGATAAATTTTTTCAACTTTGCAGACTTTGAGTTGGTTTCTCAGAATTTCACATCCTTGAAATAATATTACAATTCATGCATAGAAGAGTATTCTGGCTTTGAATAAACTGCTTGTCATAAACCATTCAGCATACACAGACTTTATGCACTATTACATGTGATGGTTTGCTTTACAAAAGCATTTTTGGAAAGTATTTTTGTAAAGGTATGTCATTGGTCAGTCAGGAAAGCCTTATAGCTAGATATGCGGACTTTTCAGTGTCCAAAATAGATGCTCTGAAATGCTCCACATTCATGTCATACTACTGCCTATACATTTCAGCTTCATGGCAGAATTAACCCCTACCAGCAGATATTGGGTTTCTGAAATAAAGAAAACGAAAACATTCTCACTTTCCTTTGTAAATATTATAATTAGCATCTCGGTCCACTGAGATGGGTTACACAGTGTTTGAATGTGTGATGCAGCATTTTCTGTTCAAACCGTTCTTATGAATTGAGAATGCTGATGAAATATTCATGTTGTCTGGGCATGGAAACAATGAGAGCCCCCACATGTAAATATTGATCAGCATGTCCAAATCGCCATTTCTGCGTTTGTTGCAAACTGGCAGCCATGGCGAGACCATTGACCTGGTTTTTCTACTGCAAGAGAAATTTGAATTTTTTCGGTGTCGAGTTTTGAAGTATTACAGCTGCTTGGTTCTAGATATATCCCTTTTCCTGCCGAGCGCCCTTGTCCGTTATTCTCCCAAGTCAGTAGAAAACCGCCCCATAATATGTGCCTGCAAAAGATTGGCTCTCGTGCATGTTATCCTGCCAGCCATTTCGGCAGAAATCGCCCATTTTCAGGGTAGTTTTAGCCGTACTTATACGTGTTAGACTTCGATAATTTCTACATGCCCGTAGACAGGGGAAGGAGCTCAAGGGTTGCTGCAGAAAAAAATTGAGGTCACCGGCTTTGTTTACCCCTGGGAGTGCGTCATTTTATTGCCGTTTCATGTTTATTTTTTCGGAAATAAACTCCTTCAGTATTACGCACGTCCGCTAGGCACAAACATCACCTCACTCGTCTGTTAGTCAGAGGCCCTGAGGGTCGTGCTAGGGGTGCAGAAGCACCGGCAAACCTGTCCTGTTTCCCCAGGGTAGGGGCAATTGAATACGTACCTCCAACGACTTGGCAGTGTAGCACAAAAACTACGTTTTTGCCGTTGTATTAACGACATGGCTGAGCCATTGAAGCACAGCTTTACGTAGTTTTGCCAGCTCAGTTGGGAGTTGGCTTACGAGTGTTACCGTTCATTACTGACTTAATCGAGTGGTCCTCAGTCAGGTACGGGTTTGTACCGACATGGCTTGGGCTGCAGCTAACCAGTGATAACCAGTCACTACCCCAAGTCTTCAGTTCACTTTTGCGATGCACGGGTGCAACGCAATATGCTTCCATTGTTCTAGCCATCGACGTGTCCACATGCTGGCAGCCATATTGTACTGCTAGCTGGTTTGCATAACAAAAGCAGTCCCTGCTAAATGCAGACGTTATCCCCGTACATGTAGCATATTGACCTCATGTGCCCTTTTGAATTCTCTGTACGCAAACAGCGTACGTAGTTACCAATGCATCGGCAAGAGGATACGTTTGCCTGCAAACCAGAGCCAGTACTTCGGACGGTGGAATAAATAAAAAATCCAAAGCTACGTCCATTGAATGGCACGGCCAAGGCAGTGAAGGACGTTGCCTGGCTTGAACTTGCAGAGCTGAAGCCCAGCTTAGTACGTCGGACACCAGTTTGTAATGGTATTTCCGAGTCGTTCATATCCGTTCCATGGGAGGAACAAGTCGAGGCGTCCCGTCAAAAATACGTTCTCATTTTCAGTCACGCACAACTGAATAAGTGACTTTCGTCTCGCACCATCGGCATATCTGCCAAGTCGTTTGCAAGAGGTAGCCTTCTAGATTAGCATTGCCGAGTTGGTCAAGTTCGGCAGCAATCTGTATAGTGCCAGGCAGCCAAGTACGTCCAACTCCGCCAGAAAACGTCATCATGCTATCCTGCCAAGTCCGCTAAAAAGCGGTAAAAAAAAACCAGCCCCCTCGGGTGTGGGGGACTGGCAGACAGCTTTCTGCACCTTTCCCTGTCCTTGGACTCCCTGTGAACCCATTTCGAGAGCAAACGCCGTTCCTCGCCCAAAACCTGTCCTCGAACGACCCCTAGCGTGAGCAAGGGTTTGCTACACGTAGTTCCGTCGACTAGGCAGGAAAGGGGGTACCAAAAAGGAGCCCGATTTCCACCGCCTTAGGAGGATAACGGCCGTGGCTGCTCAGCTTCTAGCTACACCGAATTTCAAGCGGATTTTCACCGACTTGGCAGGAAAAGGGTTAAAGTTATCAGGCATGATAGTGATTTGTGTTCTGTGGAGATGTGTGTCGTCACATTGGAGAAATAAACTCTCACAACAGCTGAAGTTTCTGCTCAAGCACAAATTATTAATGTGATCACCCATGTTAGTGCTGTGGGGTCTTCAATACTTACATGTAGTCATACCGAGGAAATACATTTCCATCCTTAGCTGACAGTGCTGTGTTTTGACAGTGACATCCTGATTTACAACATCTGCCTTGTGCTAAAATTGACGTTCAGCTGTGGAGGAAACGACATCAGGATGTGTTGTATCTAGGCACTTCAAGTTACAATTGTGACCACTTATGTAGGAAGAATGTCTGGTTTCATTCCATTGGTTTGAATCAGTGGTTACCAGGGCAGCAGACGAGTGTATCGCGATAGGCTGACATTGGACCTCACAGCGTGTGTTTGAGAAACATACCTCTGAAACTTAATGGTTTGAAAAATCTTGAATTTTGTGAGTTTAAGTGAGTGTCATCTAAATCATTAGGCTACAGGTGCTTTGTCTATTTACTGAATGGTATCTAAGGTTATTAATGATATTGTTGTCAAGTATATTTGTGCTTCAAGTGTCAACAATGTGACAATACTTGCTTATGTCTTTCCTGTAAGTCATTGAAAAATGTCTGAAAAACGAAGGAAAAATCACACAAGATACCCGTACAAATTAACTGAAATTGTCTACATATTTTAGGTTCTTTTGAACAGTGTTTGAGACATTTTGGAGAAAAAAATGTTTCTTTGGCCTTTAAATTTTGTTGGGACTTTTTCATGATACTGTAAATTACAGGCTTTTTTATAGACAATATAAATGGGAAAGATTCCACACAAATACCGAAAGTATGACACTGACAAAAATGAAACAAGATGTTTGTAAAGACTGTTACCCTGTATACAAATGGAGAGGTCATTCAATGTTGACACTGAAAGTAGAACTCTCACACACCTTGTTAAGAAGTGGCTGATTGGCCAAGCCACTTACAAGGTATACCTTCTTATAGATTTCAGCAGCCAATCATTTCGGCAGTTTCTTATTCTATGGAAAACTTTGTGTCCTTGCCTTGATAAAAATGACAACCTACACCACAGGAATTAACACTTGGCTTGGAATCACATTCTGGACGTTGAAGTCACTGCAATCCATGTTATCATCGCCGGTAATAGCAACACATTGCACATACCACAGTCCATGGCGCCTGTGTCGAGTCACACTGTCTGTCACAAGCATATTTTATCAAATTTGGAATCGAAATAGACCAGTTTTATGGCATACTGACTTTTTGAGTGTTTGCATCGGGTCCATTAACGTCAGACCTGCTCAGCTGTTTTTTTGAATTGAGTAGAAATTAATGAATTCTTAGTTTAGGCTTTGTACCATTGTGTAATATTTGGTCAGTTTTGATCGTATCTTATCATGAACAAAATCACATTGAATTCTTAAAGTGGTTCCACTTCATGCGAGTTTGTTGACCAAATTAAATTTCATTCAGCTAGATGAGAATCATAGAACATAATGTCTGATCTGATCCAATCATTAGAGACTAATTAACATTGACCCTTTTCCTGCCGAGCGCCCTTGTCCGTTATCCTGCCAAGTCAGTAGAAAACCGCCCCATAATATGTGCCTGCAAAAGATTGGCTCTCCTGCATGTTATCCTGCCAGGTATTTTGGCAGAAATCGCCCATTTTCAGGGTTGTTTTAGCCGTACTTATACGTGTTAGACTTCGATAATTTCTACATGCCCGTAGACAGGGGAAGGAGCTCAAGGGTTACTGCAGAAAAAAATTGAGGTCACCGGCTTTGTTTGCCCCTGGGAGTGTGTCATTTTATTGCCGTTTCATGTTTATTTTTTCGGAAATAAACTCCTTCAGTATTACGCACGTCCGCTAGGCACAAACATCACCTCACTCGTCTGTTAGTCAGAGACCCTGAGGGTCGTGCTAGGGTGCAGCAGCACCGGCAAACCTGTCCTGTTTCCCCAGGGTAGGGTCAATTGAATACGTACCTTTAACGACTTGGCAGTGTAGCACAAAAACTACGTTTTTGGCCGTTGTATTAACGACATGGCTGAGCCATTGAAGCACAGCTCCACGTAGTTTAGCCAGCTCAGTTGGGAGTTGGTTTACGAGTGTTACCGTTCATTACTGACTTAATCGAGTGGTCCTCAGTCAGGTACGGGTTTGTACCGACATGGCTTGGGCTGCAGCTAACCAGTGATAACCAGTCACTACACCAAGTCTTCAGTTCACTTTTGCGATGCACGGGTGCAACGCAATATGCTTCCATTGTTCTAGCCATCGAGTGTCCACATGCTGGCAGCCATATTGTACTGCTAGCTGGTTTGCATAACAAAAGCAGTCCCTGCTAAATGCAGGCGGTATCCCCGTAGCAGACAACGCATTGACCTTATGTCCCCTTTTGAATTCTCTGTACGCAAACAGCGTACGTAGTTACCAATGCGTCGGCCAGAGGATACGTTTGCCTGCAAACCAGAGCCAGTACTTCGGACGATGGAATAAATAAAAAATCCAAAGCTACGTCCATTGAATGGCACGGCCAAGGCGGTGAAGGACGTTGCCTGGCTTGAACTTGCAGAGCTGAAGCCCAGCTTAGTACGTCGGACACCAGTTTGTAATGGTATTTCCGAGTCGTTCATATCCGTTCCATCGGAGGAACAAGTCGAGCCGTCCCGTCAAAAATACGTTCTCATTTTCAGTCACGCACAACTGAATAAGTGACTTTCGTCTCGCACCATCGGCATATCTGCCAAATCGTTTGCAAGAGGTAGCCTTCTAGATACGCATTGCCGAGTTGGTCAAGTTCGGCAGCAATCTGTATAGTGCCAGGCAGCCAAGTACGTCCAACTCCGCCAGAAAACGTCACCATGCTATCCTGCCAAGTCCGCTAAAAAGCGGTAAAAAAAAACCAGCCCCCCTCGGTGTGGGGGACTGGCGGACAGGTTTCTGCACCTTTCCCTGTCTATCGACTCCCTGCGAACCCATTTCGAGGGGAAAAGGCGTTCCTTGTCAGAAAACCTGTCCTCGGATGACCCCTAAACGCACAGGGGATAGCAAAACGTAGTGCCGTCGACTTGGCAGGAAAGGGGGTACCCAAAAAGGGTCCGATTTCCACCGGGTTGGTAGAATAACGGTCACCAGTACTTAGATTCTGGCTACACCGAATTTCAAGCGGATTTTCACCGACTTTGCAGGAAAGGGTTAATGTGCTGCACATAATGTTGCTAATTTGTCTTCACAACACAGTTTTCATGGAGGCATAGGCTTGTGATTACTACTAGGGTACTCATATCTTTTGTAATATTCAGCCACACTGTTTTAAATCAAATTTACAGTTTTCTGTCTCTTTGTCTTCTGTTTTTGTTGTTCTTTTGTTACCATGACAGCAACAAAGAATGAACAGCTTCATGTCTGATTTTGATCAGATTGCATTAAGTCGTATCAATGATGTTATATCACAAATAGGTTGATTCCAAATCAGGATGTGATTTGAAATGTTTAAGTTTGGCATAACATTATACATACTCCAACAACTTGGATGAAACTAAAATGATATTCAATATCTTCAAATAGCAAATTATCAATAGGATTTTACACAGGTGCGGCATCAAATTTTTCCGTTGTTCAAGTCTTCACATACACCTGTACTCAAAGCAGCTGTCTTGCAGGGGACTGCTGTCCAATGGAAAAAAGCTGTTATGTAAAATTCTCAAGTCCGTCCCTGATTAGAAACCGAACACAATGGTGATAAAATCTTTGCACTTTGACCCAATATTTACGAGAGCTAGATATGGATTATCGATTTCATCATTTTGAAAGATACGAAACAATTAGGGAACGGTCTTTATATTCACAGCCTTGTACAAAACATGCTGTAAAGTGAAGGAAGCAAGCCAAGGGTTTATAGCATTTTGTGAAGTACGTGACGGTACAAAGTTTTTTTATAGCAAGAGATGACGTCACTGAGGTTTCATTAGCTGAAAGTTACACGGTGATTTTGGCGATGAAGTTGTTAGCGCACACTCCAAGCAATATTCCCACACTGAGACGCTGGGTGCAAATAGTTGACTCTGGCAGTTCATTTGAAATGATGGATATTGTCTACGCATTTGTGTCTACCATCAGACTCTTTTGGGTTAAGTACTCATAGGGCAAACTCTTTGATTTTGTGAAGACACGGTGATTAAAACAGGAAAAAGTGACGTGTAAAATGTGTAATGAACATCAAAATGTTTTCACCAATGCTATTTTTGCAGAAAAATATTCAGATGAATTTGAAAATGAAGAAATGGTTATAAACATGCTCAGCCCATTCCAAAATATCACATCTTGCAATATGCCTTGCTAAGCTACATTGATGCTTTACTGACTAAAGAAATTCTCTTTGGCACAAGAATATAAATACCGGTACATCCACTAGTATCGGGCTGATGCAAGTAGAGTTCCAGAAATTCCTAAATTGACTCAATGAGTTCAGACATGTCATAATTTGGAGGGGGGACACTTGTATCTTAGAAGACAAAAAATGTTCATCCCTGATTGTGTGACCACCCCTTCACATGATTACATGTCACATCCTGATAGTTTCAATACAGTTTGTTGAAATGTCATCACAACTGGCAGTGTTTGCATGCATAGTGAATAAAGAATGTGACATGCATTTCATAATAACTGCATACTTTTATTGATTTGTGGGCGTTGAAAGAACTGGTCTGTAATCTGTTAAAAAATCGTGTTAAAATGTTCAAGCTGTGTGTGTTCTTAGATTTTACATGGCTGCTTCTGACTACAAGTAACATTTTGAAATAATTGTATGATGTTTCCAGTTTCATCATTCCAATGATAGGAATGCACTCAAGCAATAATAGCTCACCTACAAGCAGTATGTATTTACATGTAAATATATATATGCAGTCATGTATCCTGGTGCGAAATTAAATACCTCTGTGTCGGCCATGAGCTTTCTTCAACATTTTTCTATCGATCAAGTGGAAGTAGAAATAGTTAAGATAGGTTTATTTGTCAGTCACAACAGAAGAACAAAATGTTGGGATGATTGAAAACTTTACTCGTGCAGTAACATGGCCAGTTCTGTTGGTTGAAATCAACATTTTGAGTTTTTCTCAAGAAAGAAAAAAATGTGTAAAGATCAGTATAAGGGGTGTCTAGCCAGTGTAGGTGGCATCTCATCAATTGACATCATCAATGAAAATTAATCAACTTTACAGTCTGCCAATGTTACATCGTGTACAGTCAGAGGCAAATGATGCACCATTTGTAGGGAGTCATTATCATCTGATATGCGTACTGAAACAATGCTCATTAACACGCTTTGCATAAATGAAAGCAATCCTGGGTCAACATAATTAAAAACGCTGTTGTTATGTAAATGATTCGGTTAAGGAAAGAAATCTAGATGGACTGATGGCAGGTATTCATTGTACAATAGCTCAGAAAAGGGTGTGATGACTTTATGTTGCTCTGTGTTGTACTCACCATTCGATGTCCGTGATAGACATTCATGTAGGGAAAAAAGTAAAAAACGTGTCATTTTCATCTTCATCATGGATGGTGTCTTCATCATTGATATAAAAGATGCCAATCCCTGCAATGAGTAAATCTAAATAGCAAATTTTGTTATAGTTGAAACTTGTCATTCAACAGAAAATGTTTTATTCATACTGATGTACCTGTTATCTGATTTTGGAAGTTGACATATGTGAGCTTCAAAAAGGGATATTAAAATGCACTTCTGTGAAAAGTTTGTCAAACTAACTCTAAGAATTGCAACTGATTGTAAACCAATAGGCCGAATACCAATTTCAAATGGCTTCCAGGTGTTTATACTTCCAGTTGTTTTTCCTAATGGGTTAAACTCTGAAAATCTCTTTGCTATCATTGTGTAGTCTTGCTAACCAGTCTATCAATATTTTGATCACCAAAGATTGACCCCCGGGGCAATGCCTGGGGAGTGTGTCCTGGCAACTAAAAATCAACTCTAAGATTCAGTAGAAAGATTTTCTGCGTCAGAACTCGTCAGTCAATAGATTTTAACAAGATCAGGGCTTGGACATTCTTCTGACGACCTGCTCAGTACTGTGTACGAACACTGGGCTGTGTGAGACATAACATCTACGCAGTGGGGTGGCCATTGGCTGATAACCTTGCAGAGGTCAAAGGTCGCCCGTCTCTCCACATATTTCAACAAGTGCTCTGATGTGATGACAAATAACGTAATGTGGATTTAATGGAAGGGCAGACCCAGCTTAGCGGAGACCATTTACAATTGTGACTTGTCAGAGATAATATGTGCCCGGTATTTGCAGATGTCCAAATCTGAATTTTTTGTTGCAAAATAAATTCCACTTCACTGGGTCAGGATCATGGAAATTCATACACACTCACAACAGAGTTTGACCAGTGAGATTCCAATAGTGAACTCACTGTTAACCATTCAAATCACATACATGTAAGCAGGGGAGTTCAGCAGCCAAGTTATAAAAGAAATTGAGATTTAATTAAACTTTTACATTTCCTTACCGATGAAAATGAGAATATAACAGAATGTACTATAAACAGGTATTAAATAAAGTCAGTTGAGCAGTTTATGTATTCAAACATGCAATGGATTCAGGCAGTCCTTCATTTTGCATTGAGCAATTTTCCAACCAACTGTATAAACAGTTTTTAGGCTCAGCAAGACAGACATAAATTAGGTGTTCCTTCTCCCATTCTGAATGCAAAACACTCCCAAGTGCAGTTCTAGATGCTCCAAATTTTGCAATTTGAACAACGTGATTTGAGTAGGATCTTAACTACACACAGACATTGCCTGTGTGAGATGTTGATGAAAGTACTTCAAACAGTTTTGGGAAACATTTAAAAATATTTTTATGAGAAATCTCAAGTTCGGATATTTAGTTTTAGAAGCGTGAACAATTCTTGCATTGAAAAGACTGCTTCAATATTTTTTATAAATCTTGTATTTCATTCAACAGCTTATCAGTTAGTTTGTCTTTCTGTCGAATTCCCAGGCAGAAAAAAAATCGAAAGAACCCTCATGTGAAGACTACTAATTCATAACTTGCATTCATTTATTATATCATATTATTATATTCGACATCTGTTTTATTCCTCAACAAAAGCTACAGTTACTTTTCAATGTTATGAAATTTTTGTGAAAAGACAAAATATTTATTGTTTTGATCCGTTACTGATCAAACTTTACATGCATGATGAATGGTATTTGATAACCCTTTGACAGTTTGATAATAGAATTATTTCAAAAAAGTACAACCATGCAATGCTTGTTGTGGTCTGATTTGGCTTCTGATTGTCAATTCAGATTATTATTACTGTAGAGAAAAATATAACTTTGAATGATCTCTAAGTTTTCACCAAAACTTTCACTAAAATTCTAGTTATAAACATAGATTTACATGCAAACTACTTCTCTGTATTAATATATTTGTTATGTAGCTGTGACAAGCAAAGTCAGAAATGACTGTACCCCACTTTTAAATTGGAATTTCTTGAATTTCTACATTGAAATGACAAACACAATCTAATACTCTTTCTCCATGTTAGTTATAATTCACCTCTGCCAGATTGAAGTTGATTGAAAATAAATATTTTGTGAATATGCAGTTAAAACTGTCTCGCAAGTTTCCTTTGTTTTGATAAATAGTCCATTGTGTGCCCACCTGTTCTCAGAATGGTAACCATAATTTTTCAATCATCAAAATAAGTCAATATTGTAAATAGATCGTACTTAAAAATTTGTAATATTATGTTTTTGGCAGGAAACAGGTGTTTAACAAAATTCAATTTTTGCCATAGAGGATTTCCAATGGAACGTGTAATTTTAATGCATTACAATGTTGTAGTAGATTGTCAGACAAAGTGGTGCAGCGAATTTCTTTTTTTCACAATTTTAATACATACAGCCCTTTTACATGGTAATTACAATAGAAAAACAGAAAATAATAGAAAAAAACAGATTTGCCAAAATGCCTGTTTTTCCTGTCATGTATCAGCACGTAAGCTTTGCCATGCCCCATTTTTAGCTACACATTGATAGGCATGGTAGAGCATGCTGAAGGTCCCTTTGCAAAAGAGTCTGATTAAATAAGATCAAACTTCAAAATATATCGTCATGGTATTGCTGAGTAAGGAGTAAGTGAGCACTTTATGGGATACCATAAAACCATGCACTTCAGTGGTCCAGTACATGTAGCCTGCACCCTATCCCTGCATAGTATTATTTGTAAGACACATAGCCACAACAGTGCGACAAGTTCAAGAACCACTTTTAAGTAATTAGTCCCATCACTCAGCAGTCCACAAATCAGCCTCCTGTAGAAACTGGATGTTGCCTTTCAGTGGCCTTGAACTTATTCCAAAGTCATACACTCAGCTCACACTTGACACTTCACCTTTTGTTGCCAGAACAAAGCCGACATACATTAGCAAAGTGTATCAGATCTACTTGGTGTGTGACTCAGCTGTTACTGCATTGACTGAAATTCCAGTTTAGTGTATTGTTCTATCTAACCACGGGTTTTTGTCCAAAGGTTGTTTTTGTCCAAATATTGTTAACTTATAAAATCTGGTTGGTGCATTTTCAGCTTGACAGTACCTGCTATCAAGTCAATGCAAGAAAAGAAAATGTTACTTTCTTAGCTGAGGTAAACCTTTCTTATTGCAATAATCTAGTTTCTTGATAATCTTAACGTTTACAAATTGTGTCTTCTCTCATTGAAGAGGAATGTTTATTTCTTGTCCATACTTGTTTCAAGGGTTTGAATTCACGTCTTAAAGAAGTCAACCAGGTCGTGTTGAGCAATTAGGTAGTACTCTCTGCAAAGCAATTACAGGCCATTTTAAAGATAAGAGTTTTACAAAGTACTGTACTGGTAGGCTACTTAAATATTCCATTAAGACACCAGAGTCTGTTTATGCATACAATACCATTGACAGCTTCCACCGCTGTTCAGGAAGCTGAATTGTCATCCGTGTTCTTCAGTTGTAAAGATTTGGTAAAAATAGATTCAGCTTTGTCAGCATTAATGCTATGGTTACTATTGAAAAAACATACCGTTTTGGTATGCTGTATATAGAAGTTAGGAAATCTATGTCCACTTTGGTGGTTGCCCGATGAGTAGATCAATATGACTCCAGCTTCCATGTTTTCTGGTTTGCCAATTCTACATGCTCTCTGTACTAGACAGGTATGCATACACTCTGCTTGACCAGTGTAATGGCAGAAGTTGATGGTCAAAGCAGAATATTTAGTGGGTTCTATCTCAGGCCACTAGATTTGTACCCTGTGTCTGTATCAAAAATTGTTTTGGAAAAAGATAGCAGTGTGATGATGCACGCACGTATCAGTAATACTGTATAGTAGAACTGGTACAGGCCTATTTGCAAATTTTGTTTTATCTGCCTTTTGGTTTTGTGTCATTTTCTGTGACCCTTTTTCAGTACACACAGCAATACACTGCAGATAAAAGGCGATGTCTTGATACAAGTTTTGGCTGAATTCTGACCCCGGCCTTCGGAAGAAGTGTTTGCAAAGCAGAAATGTGCAAACACTCTCGGAAGAGTTGATCCATCCATGAAAGGCTGGATGACATCTCACATGCTGAAATTGGATTTTGATTGGATCAAGTGGCTCTCCTTTGCAGCGAGTGTCATTGTTGTTGTCAAGGCCGGGATCCAGATGGGATTAGTCGCAAAACAACAGATGATAATAATTCACAGATCAAGTTGGTGCGACTCTCTCAACACTTGCCATGGTTACTTTTGTACTGGGGAGAGGGACAGGCTTGGTGTTCCTAAAGTGGGCTTTTAGATTCCCTCAAACAGTAGACTTGGTAAAACTCATTTTGAGTGACATTTTCTAAACGACGGTATTTTTCATCCTGTGGTATATCCACTTAGCTAACATGGCATGTCACTGACCCAGTTAAAATCACCGTGACCCAGAGACTGAACATTCCTTGTTGTATACTCTATACAAACAAACAAGAAAAGTAGCATTTTTACAGGATGACATGGTGTAACATTTTGTAATCCCCATGCCGTTAGAGTAAGTGTACAGACTCCCACCGCCTGATGTACTGAGTTTTCTGATATAAAAATCAGCAAAATAAAGTCAACCTTGCTACAGTTCCAATTGGCAGCATAACATACACTAAGCAGACATGTTCACCTTACAAGGTCTTTAATCCCAGGACAGATTTTGTTCAGCCCATCCGATAGAAAGTTTTGGGAGCACTTTAAGTGTAATCTACTTGCCTGGGGCTTGGTTTTCAGTGTTTGTTAAAGTATGGTTCAGTGGATTCACCAGAAGAATTTTACGCTCAGTCGTAGCTGTGTATATGTGGCTTTGATATCGAAAAATATTTCAGAATTGTACACTTCTAACATAAGTGTTATGGTTAGACTGGTAACACAGTATTTATCAATTCTGACGTTGGAGTAAACGGTTTCAGTGCTCAACAACTTTTAATCTCTTGTATATTTGAAGCCTGGCAATGTCAGACAGTAGTTTCTTGGTCTCCAGTTATCTCTAATTTTGGTGTCATCAAGTGAGCTTAATTAGATTCAGTGATGATTGCGTGTTGGTTTTACTGTATGAATTAAATCACAGGATTTGTCCCAAATCCTGGGACAACCCAATTAGTGTTTTGTCAACAATGGTCTTGTAGAACCCAACATCTTTGCAAGTCCAATTAATGGCTGCGAAAACACTATACACACCGTTGAGTGTTTTAAGTCGTTTAATCTCATTGTCTGGTGGACTTTCTGCAGAGAAGGGCCCACAACACACACCTTGGCAGAGCTCAATACTGTACATTGTATAAAGGGCACATAATGTACGTTTTTCTGCTGTATTTTAGAGGCAATTCAATTATTTCGGCAGTTCAATTTTGGACTGACAGTCTGCTTTTTGAATCACAATACATGTGCGTGGGCATTATCTTCTATGTTGTGATTGAAAGAGTTATCTATGGATCATGAAGACTTGTCTATAGTATTCCACAAGAATAGCCATTTTAACCTTTTCACTGCCATGGTTTAGTTTAACCCTGTACTTTCTATGGTGCAGTTGGACCGTTCTACTGGCAACTTTAGGGGAGGAAGGGCTAATAAAGGTACCAAACAATGCAAAGTCACAATAAAACATTTATAGCAATTTTTGTTCTTGACATCGTTTAATACTGTATTTGTCATTTGAGTAATTTTTCCATCTTTCTATTTTTTTTTTGCAGTCTCTAACAACATCAGATGGCGGTAAGTGAAATTGGTCATTTTTAGCCAGTCCTGTCAGATCAACAACATCATTATCAAGCTGCTTCTTAAAGGAAAACATGTCCGGACAGATTCCAGGATGAGGCAAAATACCCTTTGTCCGTTCAGAAAAGGTTTCTGTATCACCAAGCCAGTGAACACAATACAGAATCACCAAAGCTCTTCTGAAATGGAACATGTCTCGAGCGAAATCTATTATGCTGCCATTACTTTTTTCCATGCAAAATTTACCTGTACTTATCGTTAATTAGCTTTTTATAAACTAAACAGCAAGCATTGATTGCAAGGAGTCTCTAACACTCCCCAAACTTTCTCATGATCTGCCTCTAATGACAATTTTCACTGTGATTGTTTACTGACTTTTGTCATGATAACTGAGTTGACAGATTATCATTTTACGTTGACTATTTGTCACTTGGGAGAAATCAAACAAGAAACACTTTCTTGCTATAAATGCCTTTTGTTCTCTGGTTTTCATAACTGATATATCCCAAAACCCCCTCCTTTTCTGTTGTTGTTGATTGTAGACAGAGTTGAAAATCCTTTTGATACATTTGATTCAAAAAGTCTAGTGTGGGTAACAGGAATGAGGAGTTATTTAAGATTTACCAGCCAAAGAGTTTTGTATCGCGGAAAATGTAAAAAAATGGGACTACAGGAAAAATATACTCCGATACTGGCATACTGTGAGAGTAAGTGTTATGATAATCATTGCCATCGGGTTATTTGATATCATCAGTCTTCTTAAAGTGTGTTACTTACATTGTCCACAAACATTTTCCAATACTGTTTAAATCAGAATTAGTTTGAAAAAACATCCGTGGAGCATACCTGTATTTTCCACACACTAAGAAGTCCCAGATAACATATCACAGATATCATCTACTATTCTAACTGACATTACAGAATACAGGTTAAGTTTTGTGTGTTTGACTTTTTGATTTTGCGGTTGCATTTCAGATCTGCATCTTCAGATGATCCCAGTGAGTCGGAGTAGCAGTTTACGCAGTGTGGACAGTGTGAAGGATGTACAGAAAGAGGAAACTGGTAGAGTTGCCAGCTGGGCTGTAAGCTTTGAGAGGTTACTCAGTGACCCATTGGGACTTCTCTACTTCACTGTAAGTTTTGATTTTCTGTCTGCGTGTCAGTCTGTGCTGTTTCCTTCAAAGAGGCGCACGTCAATATTGGTGCTCACAAGCTTTTGGATTTGCACTACGAGGGTTTTGCTAGGGTCTCTAATCGTGAACACTATCCCCAACAGCAATCCTAATGACTCCCTAGGTTACTATTTATCAATTCAATCGCTGTCAGCATCCACCATGTTTCACTTTTGCCTCCACAGACGTCATTTCTCTTTCTTCGGGGTGATGACATTTTTGTGCATTCGGTGAAAAATAGTGAAGATTTAACAAAGCATTTGTTGTACTAAAAAAATTGTCCCAACATGTGATTTTGTTTTGAATTTTTGTTGTCAACTACCCTGCCTGATTACTCTAAAACAGATAATTCCAATAAACAAATATTAAGGAATTCTGCAAAGTGATCATTGCAAAGAATGTGAGTTACCATTGCATGCGGAATGGTTTCATGAAAAACAGAGGTGTTTTCTAGTCTGCATGTACAGATCTACATCGTTTAAAAATCTATAAATTGTCAAAGCTGGACAATAAAGTGTTAAAAACCACCACTGCAACTGTACAGGTCATACAATGACTGAGGGTATCCATTAACTTATGATGAAGGTATACCATGGTATTGCATTCCACAATCCCAAGTCCCCTTGCAATAAAGTCTGTGGCATGCAGAGAGAGATGGAATATTTGTTTGGTGTGAAAACTCGCTGCAGACATCCTTTGTAACTGCATTAGGATTAGCAGATTGGTGTGAGGAGTATAAATTAACACACTTGCCAAATGCACTGATGACAATGAAAATGTGTGAGGCGTCTCAAAACCCTCCAAAATGTCCCATTATTCAGTGAATGGAGAATTCCGCACATCGCTTTTGTTTGTTCTCTCCTACTCACCTCCCCTTGGGTGAACAGTTGGTATGTCTTTTTCAACAGAATCCATCATTTGGAAAGTCTCGATAATGAGAGATCCATGATGGAATCTGAATTGAATCCCGACATCTGCACAACTGATCTGGCATTCAATGGGCTGAATTGAAATGCCCCGACATCAAGTAGCTTGCCAGTCTCCCTCATCTTGACTTACATCATTCATTCATCACCTTGCCTAAGTCAATCACGTCAAATTAACTTTGCTAGTTCATGTGCGAGACGTTATGCATCTACTTCAATGTGAATCCACTCAGGCGATTAGCAAGCTCCTCAGAAAACATGATATAACACAACTAGACGTCAGAAAGTCATTCTGTTTGTACTGTATAGAACTCCCTGCCAGATCACACCCTTAAAGTAGGCAGGAAAAGTTTGTTCTCAGTGATTTAAGGTAATATGCACCTCGAAAGTGAAAGACTTAAACTTTTGCTCAAACTTTCCTCAGTGAAACTTTCAACCATTCTCTTACCAAAGCAAGAATAAAAATCAGGGGTCACCTTGCAAACTTTGGTACTAGAGAGACAAATAACTTGTGATTTCTCGATATTTGAAATTCAAAATGGCTGCCATCCCTGTGTTAACTTTATGGGAAAAAATAAAATTTTCGATTTTCAAAAAACTAAGATTGTGAAAACTTTTCTTTTGCCAAGAGCTTCAAAATGAGCCCCCACAAGAGGTAGGTCAGAAGAAAATTGATAAAATTTGAAGGCCCGAATTTCTGTCCCCTAGGCACGTTCTACCTTTAATGGAGTTTAAGAAAACGTACCACATCATACATGATGCAAAACACTATTCAGGTGACACTTGTTACACTACTCTTGTAATGAAAAGTTTCCTGCATGGTTACAGCTATATAGTCAGCCAATTGATAAATGTGTCTGTGTGATGCAGTTATAAGTATCTTGCATTCATAGTCTTCGTTAAAGAAAAACAAAATTGCATGTCACACATTCCATTTAGCTCTTTTCAGATATGAAATAATACCCAGACAGCTATATAGCTCTTTTCAGATATGAAATAATACCCAGACAGCCATATGGTAGCTCTTTTCAGATATGAAATATGCCCAGACAGCCAATCTTTGCATCATATGATCTTCTTCGATGCAAACTTCATCTGCATGAAAACACTTCATTTTGACTTTCCCAAGTGAGGATGTTCTCTTACATGATGTTATTTGAGATTTTTCGTACATATTTATCACAAATGGAGCCGTTGAGTTGAGTTCATATTTATCACAAATGGAGCCGTTGAGTTGAGTTCAGGTGTATGGCATGATTTATTAATTTCTGTCTAACCTTGCTCATCTGACAGGAATTCCTGAAGAAGGAGTTCAGTGAGGAGAACATAGCGTTCTGGATGGCATGTGAGAAGTTCAAGAAATATCTGATCCCATAGAGGTAAGTCCTTCACCTCTGATGTTCAAGGACTGCTTAAGGTCATTTATGCCCTGAAAATGAGAGACTTAAGCTTTTGCTCAAACTTTCCTCAAGAAAACTTTCAACCATCAACTTTCAAAATCAAGGATAAAAATCAGGAGTCACCACTCACCATGCAAATTTTGGTACTAGAGAAACAAATTACCCAATATTTACTGATATTTGAAATTCAAAATGGCTGCCATCACTGTGTTAACTCTGTGGGGAAAAGCCTAATTTTCGATTTTCATACAACTATGACAGTGAAAATTTTACGTGTTCCATGAGCTTCAATAAAAATGAACTCCTACTATAAATGGTAGGCCAAAAGAATATTGTAAAACTTTCAGAGTCTAAATATCTGTCTGGCTTATATTCTACCTTAAGTTAACAATCTCTGAAATTTTATTCTGAGCAGAGGCAGAAGACAGCCCGGGACATGTACAACAAACACCTTGGCAAGAAAGCCAGCATGCCGGTGAACCTTGATAGCCATGCTAAACAAGAAGTTGAAATTAGGCTGGAGAACCCAACACCAGACATGTTTGATTTTCAACAGAAACAGGTATAGTTATATACTCAATCAGAATTGTTTTCATGAAATCTGTAGCTATATTTTATCAATTCAGTGTTCATACATATGGCTAGGTATTGGGTAATCAAAGTGCTGGTTCATGTCGTAGTGTCGAGGGTTGCGTACATTACTTGCCAAAAATGTAACAAAAGGTGCCACCTTTTTTGGGCGTGTTTTTTTCAGCGACGTGGTCTAAAATTTAGGTATAAATTTCAGTGGTATTAGGGTTGAAAATGGTGTACTTCTCCATCCAAACTCAGTTGAAATCAAATAAATGTTCTTTCACCCATATTGTTGCTTTTCCCCACAAATGTTTTCAGCAAATCGTTGCTTGACCAGTACAACAGTACAACAGATTTGGAATGTGCCCCGGCCATACAAGTGTTTAGTTTTCGCCCCTTAATGCTTTGCAAATTCGACTCTCTGACTTTTGACCAGGGTCTAAAGTTATAGAGGTGTAAAATGGGGTTCAAAAATAACAAGGTTGTAGGTCTAATACAAGGTATGGGTCTTTCATAGGCGGCCTCGCCACTCTGCCATTTATCATACCGCCCCCTGTATCTGAGTAAGGTTGTCATATGAGAGCATGTGTGGATGTGTGTGTGTGATTTTCATGTGTCTGCTCCACTTTCTGTGACAGAAGTCTTCAGTATGGATGGTTATGTATACATGTATGTTTTGAATGTGTGGATATCTTGTTTCCAGTCTTCACTGAAAAGGGTATTAGAAATGTGTGCCCCACCCCAGTGTCTTACTGTCGACCTGTCCACCCCTGCACATGGCTAACAAAAGATCAAACGTCGTAATGACA
Organism: Ptychodera flava; assembly: GCF_041260155.1. Taxonomy (NCBI): domain Eukaryota; kingdom Metazoa; phylum Hemichordata; class Enteropneusta; family Ptychoderidae; genus Ptychodera; species Ptychodera flava. Next base: position 15,676,318 of record NC_091947.1, on the reverse strand, counting down.
TTTTGCAAATAAGAAAAATTAGTGCCCCCTCATTGAACTGGGCATATCACTTATTTGTGCAAGTCAAGAGGTGACATCTCTCGGGTGTCAGGCTTTGTGAGGGGAGATTTTTTATGTCATCGTGTTTGCCTGTGAGGGCAATGCACCTTGATGTAGAGCAGGGTTACGCTTTGTCAGCGTCAGTTCAAACATTGATGCACTGAAACAGTGCTAGTGGGGTATATGTGATGTAGAAATGATGAAATGAAATCATTACGGTGCTAGTAGGTATACATGATGTACAAAAGATTAAATGAAATCCCTGGAGTGCTTGCAGTGTGTCCAAAACTTCATGAGGTGTTGGAATTTGGTTCAATGAGTGGCCAAAGTCTGTGTGTATCGAGGCTAAGGGTGACATAGATTGTAGTACCATCTCCTTCTCCTCCCAAGTGTGTTGAAATGCATTGTGTTAGATTACCAGCCCAATACTTTGTGTACAATCTGCTGTTTGGTTGTTTACCAATAAATTCATATCCTGACAAACAATTCCACTGTCAACAAAAACCTTTGACAAAATACTCACACAGGTTGTGTTGGCACATTGAACACAATACATTTCAACACATTTTTGGAGTAGAACAGGAAACTACCAACAGCCATGGCAATACAAAAAAGCTATGAAAATAAATCAAAAAGTTACACAGTTAATAAAGCTGTAAGTTTATATGCATGCCTAATATTATACGGTATTTTTTAATAGTAAAATTACAACTTTATTCTAAATTGCCTCATTCTCTTTCCAAAGTTTCTAAATTTAAGCTTTCAAATACATATTCTTTTTCTTTCATAAGCCTTACATAGAAAATAAGCAACTATTCAATAAACTGAAAAGAACTTGCTTTTAAAAACTTTGTATATATACATAAGTACCGTTGCAATAGTCAGCAATTAACATCATTGTGTTTGTGTTTGTACGTCAGTCATTACTAATACAATGTATGCACACAACTCTCTCTCTTTTCCAATGTTCTGTCTTCATGCTATGTTTATCATTTCTCCCCGTTTGAACCAATTGCTATGGAAACAAGGGTTTCATGAGTGAAGTAAGTGTCATTAAATTGGCATTCTTACTTTTTTTTAACATTCAAAGGAAAATCTCTTAGTGGTTATTTTAAAGGTGGGAGTAATGGTTGCCCATAACACTGCACTGATAACCAGTAAACAGTATAAAACAATGCATGACAGTAACACTAGAAGGATAATGTTATGCGCAGCACATGATTTCACATTCAGCATGTACACATGTTATAGTGGTGTATGTGACGGGATGTAGTTCATTATGCTTTCTTTGTCTAACATTAAAAAATAACAAGTTATCTTCCAGCACAGTAACATTTTATTGGACGTAAGATTCACATCACAAGATTCACAGCATATGTGTTTTTATTTTGTTGCTCTCAGGGAAAGCCCATCGTGTTTTTTTTGCTTTGGATATCAGATGTTTGGGCAAAAAATTCAACGTCTGTTTCAAGAAGAGCAATAACTCATGAAAGAGATGATTTTAAGTCAAAAGGAACACATTTATATTTGAAAGAAATATTGGAGATGATCTTAGGTCGAAAGTAAAACATTTATATTTGAAAGAAATGACAGTAAATTCAGAGGAGCCCTGATCAGTGTGGTAGTGTATTGGCACAACGATTTGTATTGTGGCAAAATATTGATGTCAACGTAAAAGTTGAAGAAAGATCGCTGCAAATCCTCAATGACAGTCCGATAGATTTATGATACCATGTAAACAGAAACAATAGGCACACAACCACACATACTGTGAATTTCATTGTTCTTTGACCCATGACCCAAGGTCAGCATTTAACTAATCACGTTTCCCTCTATTCATTAACGATAAACTTGATTTTCAAATAGCCCATAATGATAGATTCCTATTATAATCCCCTCCCTCTACAATGACATAAAATCACCAATGATAAGTACTTCATGGAACATGGTAATACCTAACCAAGTAGCATTACATAATATCTCCCTCAACTTTATTCTTTTATCCATAATCAAATAAAAAAGGACAAAACTGTTATCAATAATATCATCAATCTGTTATATTAATAGATAAAAGTAAATAGTATCTTAATAGTAACTTCTGAAATTTTAATATTTAATCTTGTCTATCGTTTTCACTGTCCTGAATAGCTCTTATAGAGGAAGTGTGTAGTGCAGGGTCTTCATGAATGGCAGGTTTTGATCAATCATGCGATTTTCAAATTTCATTCTACTTTGTTTTCATATGCACAAGTTACGTTTCCAACAGCTCCATTGTCTCATTTACAAACACACAATGTCAGATGACAAGTTTTTCTCACTGACTCTCCTGTCCTCTTGTTTGTGTTCACGCTGTATGTACACACATTGGAATGCCATCTTCACTCAGCAACCTTTGTATAGTTCTCTGTATTTGGAGAATGGTACACACAACTATTTTTTTTTCTGTATCACTATATTTCATCTCGGTACACACATGGCATGGACTGTTCTCACCATGGCAATGAGGTCAACAGGTCTGCATGCTGTCACAAATATTACTTTCAGTGTTTACAATATGGATGCATGGTTCTCGCTGTGAAATTCAGAAATATTGCTTTGAAAGAAAGTATTACATGTACAAAGGGTATCTGCTGTGCTGTTTCAATATGTCGCATCACAGTGTTGTACCAGAATTCCCATAATGCCAAATGATTATGTGTACTGGATATAACATTGTCTTTGAGCCAGTAGACTGAGAGTCAAGAAACTTGAGTATTTTTCATTCATACCAACAGAAATTCCTTGGTGTCTGTATATTGTTGGTAAATTACAGAATAAGTCCCTTACTATTTGACACTGAGTGGACCACAGTGTCAAAATTTTTTGGGTCAAGTGGGTAGCAAAAGCATTTTTGTAGCTCTATCTACACAATCCTCAGTTGTCGGTCAAAAAAACATTCCTCCACCCTGACATGAAACTATTACACATCATAAAATAGAATTATCCAGTCAAAATATAAATACTGATATCGGTGAGCAAATTTTCTTTCTAATTAGCTGGGCGGAGAAACTTTCCCTTGAAGGAGTTTTCAAGTGGAGGCATTCAGTCTATGTAGAAGCTGTGAGTTTTCAATGGAGTGCAGCAGGTGTAATACCATTTCAAGGACAATAGAGATCACTGCTGGAATGATCAGCATTATCCTAATCCTGGGATTTTTTTTTTCCATGATGCTTCTTTAGTCCTCAAGAAAGGAAACAATTTAAGCAGGAATGTCAGAAAAGAAAAGTTTCGCTGGTAGTGCCTTTGTTTTGCCATCATTCACATGGTATGTCAGAACCACAGATTACAGGCAAAGACTAACACAGATTAGATGGTTTGCTCCGCTACTTTTGATGGCATTGTTAATAATTTACTTCATAAGCACCCCTGAAATTTGTGGTCATAATTCCCTATTTAATGTTTTATTGTTGTTTTTGTTGGAGAAAAAAATTCCTGTTAGGTGAAGCATTCATGTCTGTTGGGTGTGAGTAACACTTCTCACCGAGCTGTAATGTGGTCCTATGCATTGAACAGAAGGAAAACAGTGCATGCTGTACAGAATTCACAGAACACAACGATATTTGGAAGAAAAACCCATGTCATGGCAATGACACCTGGCTCAATTTTGGTTTTTGTTTTCAGATCTTTCAGTTGATGAAGTTTGACAGTTACACTCGTTTTCTGAAGGCCCCCTTGTACCAGGAGTGTGTCATGCCGAGTTTGAGGGCAAACCCATGCCTGTACAGGTGCAACCTGAACCAAACGACAGCACGGACACCTGCAGCTCAACCAGAGAAGTCAAACTCAGCAAGAAGGCGAGCAAAAAGGAGGACAAGAAGAAAAAGGAGAAAGAAAAGGTCAGTTGTGTTTCAAGCCTGTCTTGAGATCTCTTTCTGTGTAGTTTTGTATGTTCTTTGCCAATATATGTCTTTGTATGGGCTAACCTTGTGGAAGGTAAGTTCAGATTGGATTATGGCTGTCATACCACAGCCAATCAAAATCAGTAGAGTAGTGGTAAGCTAGATCTGGGAGACTGGATAAAATATGATGCTATAGTCAGATATTTTCACAGGGTAAAGACCTGTGTACACTGTTTGCGCACATGTAAATTAGCAAAGTGACCACAAGTGAACTTTTATAATTCAGAAATAATTTACAGAGCAAGCTAAATAAAGTTTGTTCTGAATGTTTCAATGTTTTTGAGATGATAGGAATCCTATTGCCTGGGTGCTTGATGCTTTTTCTACTTTTTTCCACTGAAGCCAAAGAAAGGAAAAGACAGGTCATTGTCTGGAGAAAGTGAAACAACGGATGAAAACACAGGAGAAAAACGCAGGAAGTCACTCTTACCATGGAACAGAAGTAAGTCTGTTATGGAACTTAGGATAATTTTTATAACGAGGTTAATGCTTTCATCATGATTACCATTAGACTTTCTTGTCACGATGTATGGTGCACCTGAAGAACACTTTGGCCAATCTTCCCTGTCAAAAAAGAGGGTTTTCTTAGGGGGCCTTTCTCTGCTTTATCAAGAAAATTGATCCCCTAGGATCATAATGATTTGTTGAGCTGTTTAATGTGGGTCCAATATTCTTCAGTCTTGCATGATATGTTGACATGATACAACAGCAAAAGCTGTCTGCATTTGGTGGTCCCTACACCCAAATTAAGGTACATCTAGCGCATTTCATAGTATACCTTTCCACACAGACATATATTCTGTATCCTATAAGAGCGTTGATAATTCCATTTAATACGAGACATTGAGCAACAAATTTACTGGTCAAAGGATACAAAAATATTCTGGTGATCCAAGACTCTTGCAGGCCTTTTCAATTTTCTCTCTCCTGAACATGTTTATTTTTCTTTTCAACTCAAACACTCGATATGTAAGAATTTTCATGTTTCTTCGTTTCAGGTAAGAGTACTAAGAAATCAGGCAAAGCGGACAAAAAAGACAAGAAAGGTAGGAATTGCCTTATTAAATGAAAAATTATAACATTTGAATTATGCATGTATGAAAACTTTTACAAAGCAATCTCAAATTATTTGGTTTATTATGTTGTTTCCAAAGGAGACAAAAAGTTATGCAAGCAATGCAAGAATAGATATGCAATGCATTAAAATAGTGAAGCTATACATATAAAACATTCACAGAAGAGTGTCTGTTCAGAGTTGTGCAACTTTCATGCACAAGTTTGTGATTATCTCAAAATGTATAGCTACATGTTGAATTGTGTTGTTCAGCCTACCACATATTTGCTACAAGCAGAAAATATTATGACCGAGTAAAATGATTTCACCATTTTATTCGCCCACTCCAACAGAAGATGTGACACCAGCTGCATCTACTTCTTCCATCGAAGATAGAGAGAAGAAAGGCAGCACCAGAGAGGGCAGTACAGCCAGCACTGGCAGTAGACGCAGCTCCATGGCCAGCACTGATTTGAATCGCTTTGCCAAAGATGCCAGTGAAGGCAGTGAGGTAAGCTAGATTTGCAGAGCATTGGGGATCATCAAAATCTATTCTCTTGTCTATAAAGTCTTGTAAATCGTAATAATTTAGTCAATCATTCAACTCATGGCAGGAGTGGCAATTATTGGATACAAACCTTTTGGTACAAACCTAAGGAGTTTCCTTAATGGGACTCCGGCTATACATGCTCTGTCTCCCTAAGTTACTGGTGATTAATGCAAAATATCTGTATCCACTTCTGTTCACTCTCAACCAAGTCTTTGCTACCATATGTTACAGCAGCTTAAGGAAGTACGCCCTGCAAAATTGACAGACAAACTGTTTGTTCAAACTTACCATGAGGAAACTGTAAATCTTTCCCATATGAAATCAAGATTATCAATCTGAGGTCACAATGTAAAATTTTGTGCAAGAGAACAAATTACCCAATATTTCACAAACTCAAAAATTCAAAACGGCTGCCAGCCTGTGAGGGCCACACTTTATATTGAAAACAAACGGTATGGCCTCAAACATATTTACAACTACTGTGTGGTCCTAAGACATTGTTTTGAAGATGTGAAGAGGTTGACGTCAAGGATAGGAAGTGAAATAATGGATGTTTCTTCAGTGCAGACAATTGCCTTGGTACTAAGCGTTGCAGCATATCTAAAAACATTTCTTTTGGGCACAATTGATATTGTTTCAAGGAATTAAGGACAATGAAACAGCAAGAGAAACCACAAGTGATGGAAAAAAATGCAGTACTCCAAGAATCTTTTAATGTATGGACTGGAGATAGTAATGAACACAATGATTTTCTTCCTTCACAGTCCCTGGAAAGAGTGGAGGAAAGTAGTGAAGTGAAAGAACAGGACAAGTTTTGCCGTGTGATTCTGCCGGATAACTCAACAACCGTAATCTATGCAAGGAAAGGTCAAAGCGTGAGGGCAGCCTTGAAACTGCTGTGTGAGAGGAGGAGAATAGCCATTGCATCATTGGAAGTCTATGACGTCAAAACCAATCAGGTAGAGAGACTTTATCAATGAATTATACAACAAACAAACCTGTGGATTTGTGAGACCCAAACAGGTGTATTGTCTGACTTTGCAACCTGATTCAAAATTATAAAAGAGAACGTGATGTATGTGCTGCAGTGATGAAATAGTGCATCAGCTCGTGCAAAGCTGTGAAAGACAGGATATTGGCAAAACACAATCTACAATCACAGATGTAAAGATGAAGGGATGTAGAGAATTTTGGTTACAGGTGGCAAAAATAAAACATAGGTGGTTACAAGTAGTGTATGAGCACATTAAGTTTGTGCAAAATGTCCTGACTTCTTGACTAAACCAATAGTTTTCTCAGCCAGCAAATTTTAGCTGACAACCGGTTGTTTTTGCCAACTATTTTCTACATCTCTGTGATGTTTCATTTGCAAACTGATGGCTCAACATAGATGCTTTCACTAGCAAAAGATTTTGCACAATGTGTGTTTGATAGTTTTATCAGTAATAGATGTTTATTATTTAAATTCATATTTTGTATCAGTCACTTGTGACCTTTAGCCTGCGCCCAGATTAATGATCATATTATAAACGCTGTGTGCGTAGTTTCTGTGCTATTGTGGATCAGTGCAATGTATCATGCTGTGAGACAGAAATTCATGTTTGATACTTGATGGTACCTGCACACAAGTAAAAAGCATGGGGTTTAGACTTTTGCTTGGAAAGAAATTTCACTTGTGGTTGAGGGAAGGTGTGCCAGTAGGAAGATCTCTGCTGTCTCTCTGAACAATGACACAAATTATCCCAAGATTACATGGTGATAACATCTTACCTTTCCAATAAGCATTTGAAGTGTCCTTCAGCAGTGCTTGACAACATTCTCAAGATTCTCAGGTGTCATTATCTCTGACTACAATACACGTTTGTTTTATCAGATGTACGCCCTCGATCAGGATCTCTCCACGCTGGCATCCAAGGAAATCCAGGTTGAAAACCGAGTCATGTTTAAGTAAGTAAGCCTGTGCTGTTGCGTGTAGCCATTCTCTGCCGTAGTTTTGATGTCGGGCGGTGTTTGCATAGTGGGATTGGTTTCCATTGAGTGCCGAGAAAATCACCGTGAGACACAGCTTCCTGCTTTTGTCGTTGTTTAAACATCAACAGAGCATCTGTCCTATCATTTGTGCAAATATTTTGCGATCTGTGCACAAATGTTTTCAGATCAAGAAATGCAAATTGTATAGGCTATTTATGTCTACATCTACCTATCAATATTCAGTTAATCTGTACAATACGACTGAAGAAAACAGGATCCACTTTAAGCTGGGCTACAATTCAACACTATCCTAGGGGGTATGTCTGTCTTCAGTCATCAGAAAGGGTACCCTCAGACACGCACTTCTTAATACCATTATGAAACTAGGCCCTGTGTTTGTCAGTTGTGCTGATTTTACTTCATGATAATTTCGTTCTTGTCTCGTCTGTCAGCTTTTTACTGTAGTATGCATGTCCATCATTATCTAAGGCATCAGTGTATCTTCCAACTATTTTTCAACAATGGATATTTGGATATTTCTTTACATCAGCAAAACACCAGTTCATGCAACATGTCAATTGTTTTCTAGTCAAAGAAAGCCTTCTGAACTCACAGAAAGCTTCCAGAGCAAACTGTCAGTCGTTATCTGGCATAAGTTTAGAATGATATCTTTACTCAAATGCAGTTCCATTGATGAAACTTTTATTTTGCTCCTATTATTAGTCAGTATCAGGCTAACATCAAATAAATTACCAGTGTCCTCCACAAAATCATAAAACAGGGTGGCCAATTTACATAACATTGCAGAATTTGCATGTTCTTTTGTTGTGAAAATTTTAATATTTGTTTTGTTCGGTATGAACACATGAATAGATTTGTTGCGAATCTTGAATTCCTACTAATGTAACAAAAAACATTCCATGGCAAAATAGATGATGATAGCATGGTATGAAAGCCGGGAAATGCCAAAATATTTCACCACTGTTTATGCTGGAATGAATTCTTTCAGAGTTGAGTTACCAAACAAGAGAGTGATCGGCGTCAAGTCCAAACCCAACAAAGCTATCATTGATGTGTTGAACCCAATCATGTCCAAGTACCATCTGACATTGGAAGGTATGGTGGTACATCTCAATGCCTCCCCGGTGCAGCTTGAACTTGACATTGAAGTGGCCACATTAGAAGGTCAAAGGGTCATCATTGAACCTTATGAGAAGTATGCAGGTATGACTGATTTCTCTTTATTCTTAAATGTGCCAGGCTTTTAAAGATGGAGATCTTTAGAGTTGAAATTCTTCATTTGCATGTTTGTTGACAATTTATTAAAAATGCACTCTCAGTTTGTAAAGGTAGAATGCACACTTGAGATAGATATTTGGACTCTCAAAATGTCAACAAAAATTCGCTGGTGTGTGGTGTGTGTCTTGACTTGTTGTGAAGCTTGTATGGTTTGTTTTCACCTTTTTGTATTTGTGAAAATCAAAACATTTGGTTTTTCCCCATTGAGTTAACAAAAAGATGGCAGCCATTTTGAATTTCAAATATTGGAAAATTTAAGGTACTTTATATGCTCGTGCCAAAATTTGCATGGTGACCCTGGATTTCTATTCTTATTGAAGTTTATATCTTTCAGTATCAGTACTGCCTTAATCACAAGAATATGGTATGCACTTTTTAGAGCTTTGAAAATACAGCGTGCTTTTCTAAAATCAGAAACCACATAGATAATTTGATTTTCTGCTTTCCTTTTGCAGGACGTCTGAGCATGGCACGACCACCCCTTCCTCCAAATGGTAGGCTGCGGAAGGCTGAATCAGTGGACAGTACACTGGACCAATCAAGTCAGTCCACCGTGCATATAGTTGATATGAGACCAGCAAAGGTAAGCTTACGTGTTCATAGCATTGACAGTGTCTTTGACTTTCATGGAGAGAAACATGACTTGCCAAATGCATAACCAGATACAACTTTAGCTTTCAATGTATAATTGGAAAGTATGCTATTAAATGGCACTGCAACAATTTCTTGTAAACTTAATTTCAGATATTGATATGATTAATTGATTAGTTAATTAATTAATTAATTAAACAATTAATCAGCTAACTCTCCCTTCCCAGTTCATCCATCCCTATATGAGGTCAGTTTATAGATAAAAACCAGAACAGCAGTCAATTTTCTATACCTCTTTTGACTTAGTTGACATATTTATGCAACATGTGTTAACTGATTAATGGGACACCCCTCAAAACACACAAAGGAGATTTCAACGCTTGTCATGTTATAAGCACATGTGTTATTGTTTTTTTCCTTTTATTTGACCATGTAGCATTTGCCACCATCTATCTTCTGGATACCTTCATTTATATACTGATTATGAATGACTTGAACAGAAATGTGTTGATGCATTTCTACAGCATTGTATCAATCAATTTATCCGTTTGACTACTTTTGTTTGAAAATTCACACTGTTTTTCTGTTGGAATTACAGAGCGCAGACGGACTACACGAGGTTGGTAAAATCACTGCGAACGACTCGGCGTTTGTCCACAGTAACTCCACGCTGTCCAAATTCATCCGCACCAGCGCGTACAAAGAAGACGCACCCGGATCGCAGAGACAAGGGGCAGTGAGATCAGGCAAGGCACAAACTCTCACCAGTACATCAACCACTAACACAATCAAGAGGTCGGCTGGGCCCGGTAAAGGTGTAAATAGTCTAAGAGGTTTAAGTGACAGGCGAACAGTCAGGTCTAGACCCAAGCTTAGTTCCACAGAGGCCAAAGGTAGGAGGATATTATCAAGACAAACAGTGGCTTGATGGACATCCCTGTTGTGCACTCTATGCACCGTTTGGCTTGAATAAGTTGCTGTGAACAGTAGATCCTGTAGAGCTGTATTCTACCAATGTTAAAAATTCACCATCCTCCATGAGTTTTCTCTTCTCTGTGTTTTGTGAAACTTCTTTCCCCCATTTTTCTAAATTTTTTACCATTTTCCCCCTAAAATACCAAGGTTTGTAAATTCTTTGTTTTTAATTATTAAAAACTAGCCATTCTGTTTCTTCAGATTGAATGAATTAACACTTCTGATTAACTTTACATTGATAAAGAAACCCATCTCCCCATAAATTTCTCAGATTTATCAAAATTTCCTGTCTAAATTTCTTGAGGTATGTCTTCAAGATAATGACCCGTTTAATGAGTGTTGTAAATGTTATCTTAACAAGGAATTGAAATTCATGGACTAAGGATGTTTTAAAGCAATAAAAATGTAGAAGCACACTAGATAGATAGTAGATTTGATAAATTTAATTAGATCATGTTAGCCATCATAGTCGTAACAGTACAACACACCCCATGCACTGTTTAATGGCCTAGTCCACCCATACAAGGCTATGTGGAATAGTTCATTATAGGGGGAATACGGGGATGCGAAGTATGTAGTGGAGCCTTAGAGTGCTCGTAGAAAAGCCAAATAGCACAGACCAGTAAACAGCAAGAATAAAAATAGATAATAAATGTCTGTCAATATGTAGAATTTTAGTATCAAGAATACATAGTGTAGTGTTTGACTCAACCACAGTGCATAGTGCCATTCTGAGAGAGAGAGAGAGAGAGAGAGAGAGAGAGACAGACAGACACACAGACAGACAGACAGACGTAACATATTAGTGGAAGGTCCTATCATTGCTTGTAAAATTTCACAATCATAGTTTAACAAGATGACTTTCTTTCACTCCCTGTCATATTTGTTGTTAAGTCCAACAAGTGTGGAAATACTTGCAATAATATGATTGTGAAAAAACATATCGAAAACTGCTTCGAAATTATTGTGATGATAATCTCATGAAATGTGTGTCATGTGTGGATACTTTCTAGCCAACAATGTCAATCCCAAACCTTTCTCCCTGTATACTGTTCACTTCAAAAGAGCTGTCTTTCAGCAAACTACTCAGGAGAATGCATAAAAGATGAGAAAATAATGGCGGCAGCAGCTAAACATGAAAGCCTAACATTTAATTATTTATATCTTTGTACGGCATTATTAGTTCAATTTCATTTCTCATACTGAAATTTTACAAGCAGTGATTGTGCCGATACAGAATTTCAAAGCTCAAATAGGATTGTGTCCTTAAATGAGATATCACTAACACCTACATGTAAGTATTCTGTGAAGTGTTCATTGCTGTGCTAGATGTAAATTTGCAGATCAGGCTCCATTTATAGTCTTCAAATCCCGGAATGCAACTCTGTACTAAATATGGTCAATAATATGTACATTTGTTTTACAATGACTGAAAACCATGACTGAAAACTACGGATGAGTAACAGACCACCAAATATAACACAATCCTGGCACTTTTAAGCCACGGATTTTGATATGATTGCAATCAGGGGTCTGAAAGACTAGAGCCATGCAAGTTTGACTTTGTCATTGTCTTGACAATGTCAAATAGAATTCCCACCATAGAGGGCGCACCAATTTTTACTAGTACACACCTCAAAAGTGAAATACTTAAACATTTGCTCAAACTTTGCTTGATGAAATTTTCAGCCAATCTCTCACCAAATCAAGAATAAAAACAGGTTCAATATATAAATTTTGGTACCAGAAGCAATAATTATTTGACATATACAGTATCGATATTTGAAATTCCAAATGCCGCTATCCCTGTGTCAACTATATGTGAAAAAACAAAATTTTCAAAAAAACCAAGACACTGAAAATTTTTCTTCACCAAGAGCTTTTAAACGAGCTACCACAAGTGGTAGAACAGAAAAGAAATATAAAAATTTGAGAGTTTGAATACCTCCCCTCACCCCCCTGGGGTGCATTCTACCCTAAGTAAACTGTAACAAGAAGAATCATACCATACTCCACAAAAACAAAGAATGCTGACATAAAAGATGAGCCATACTATGAAACATCATTTTGAGATCATATCATTGAAAGACAGCTATAAAGATTTTTCCAGCATTTTTATTCTGTCCAATAAAAAACAACATCTTGTTTTACTTCAAATTCAGCTTAAAGTGCCAATTGATAAACTTGTCAACACTATACAGAATATAACCGAACTCTAATTTGGACTGCAATTCATTTTTCAACAATAACATTGCATACTGTATGTTATGCATTGTGCTCTTTCAGTAACACTGGTCAAAATTGCTGCAGGGTCATACCATTGTTTTCAGAGGGGAGGGGAGGGTCACACCACTACTTGCATATTAATTGCTGTTCATTTTCACAGATCTTTTTGATCTTCTAGCCCGTGCTCAACACGATCGGATGGATGACCAGCGCGGAACAACCTCCAACTTTGAGCTGCCGGAGTTTCTAAAAGTTCAAGGAAGTAAGAACATGGGCGCCAACAAGCTGAAGAGATCCCCTCCGGTACAAAAACACAAGTCGGCACAGTGGGCATCAAAGTCGGCTTCAGATACAGAGAATGTTGATGACAACCATGTGAGGGATTCAGATGCACAGAGGGCAGCATTGCATCATGCGCCACCCAGACCGCATTCCACTCCTCCGATCCGGCAGCTTCAAACCATGGATCTGAGTTTACAAGACGGTGTGCTTCCGACTCACCTTGAGGCTGATTACATGTTTGGATCAAAGGAAGGCAGACTGACCCCGGAATTTAATGATTCTGGTATCCTTGGTAACAGCTACAGGGAACAGAATCCGCCAATGGATGTGTCATATCTGAATAGACTGTCCCCGGCCGTGAAGCCAGCATTGACAAAAAGCAAGAGTCTGTCAAGGAATAGAGATGACCTGAGTCGCCTCAGTCCAGCCGTATTCAACAGGGAACCCGTCAATCGCTCAAGTCCCGTCGTGAGATTTGACGTTGACAACACAGAAAAAGGACACAATACCACGATCGTTGAATCAATATCCTCTGAAAAGTTGGATGACCTTGATATCGATGATCTTGACACAACCATCACAGCCTCAGAAATGCCATTGCCGTCTCCCCCTTCCCCCAAAGACGTTGACACCACCTACGATTGGGGGGAAGCAAATTACAGTCCCCCGCCGCCTTTGTCTTCTCAGGAACGTGCCGCCCTGATAGCAAGGACTACACAACCTGGCAGCCCACCAAAACAACCCCCTCCCATTCCGCCAAAACCAACTCTGAAGGGAAAGAAACCGAATATTCTGCCAGAGACACATCATGATAAAAGACCGGATAATCTGGTCTTGCAATCCAATCAGCCAGGAGGGAGCAGTAACCATTCCTCGACAGACATTTCAACGTCACCGTTACCGTCACCGTCGACGCATGACCTGTTTTTCAGTCCCTCACCGGAGGAAGTAAACCGTCATCCCACACAGAGCAGTGAAAGAGACAACACTATCAGTCAACACACTCCCGTCTCCAGCCGACTGGATGACGACCGATCTCTTGGAAGGAGCATCATGGGTGATCAGTACAGCATCTTGAAGAATCGCCAAAGTCGTTCCAGATCTGGAATCAGCGTACCCTCAGACAGCAATAACATAATTCACTTAGGCAAAGATGCTGACAAACTTCGGATCACGTTCGTGTAGTTCGCAACCCAGTGATTACACTTTTAAATCATGTTGAACAAAACTGCTCACAGTATGACAGCTAAAACGCAACTCTTGCAAGACTAAACACCTTATGATACCTGCTTGTATTTAACTTTTGATAGAGGAATTTCAGACCCGATTTGAGCATCGACAGGGAAACGTCATTCTGCTAATGGGTTGGGTGGTTCACTGAAAACACCAGAAATTGGCCATTTGTGTTCAATGAATTTCACAGTTACCATTCTGTACAGCCTTATCAGTGCTCCTGTTTAATGGGTGAAATTTATATTTCTATTGCATGCATGGGACGTCAGAGGATTCGAAAGCTATAACAGTACTCTCAATAGCTGTCTCTACTGCCACGTTCTGTGTGTACCTCTGTGTTCCTGGCTGAGTAATGTATCTTAGAGGCTTTCAAGCTTAAGTTAAGGTATTACATATCTAGGGCTGACAAAAAATTCAACCATCGGCTCTTGTTAGCTCCCATTTCACACACACATTATGTACAAAAATGGGAGGTTATTGTTTTCAAGACACTTTGTACATAAGATGGTTAATATGGTTAAAATGTCCTCAGTTAATAATTTTTGATGACATAAAATGTAATCTGTTGTGTGTTTTTAATGAAATTTCTATCAGAAGGTATTTAGTATTTTATAACCCTGTTGATATGCAAACTGTATATATTTGTTGCAAGTAGAGACGAGAGACACTATAGGAAATATGTATAAGTAAAAAAACAAAATATGCTAAAAAGTGGTTCACTTTCATTTTCCTTTTGTATGTAAACACTGCCAAGTATTGTACGGTTGACATGACATCTATTTTATAATCATACTTTTCGTAGAGAGAAAATGAAAAAAACATCATGTGTGTCCCTTTCGATGTGACTAGCCATTTCCATGGAAACCAAGATGACTGCCGACTGACTGCTGCGTAGTAACAGACAAAAATGAGCAGCAGAGTTCAACAAATTATATAGCCCGAGAATAAGAAAGAGGATAATTTTTAAAGTGAATAATCAGTATTTTCTAACAAATATTCTTTAGGTTTGAATAAAAATATATAGACGACAGTTTTCGCATTTCGAATGGAAATTTTTTATAATCAGTTGGCAAACCATGAAATCGTAGTTTTCAGATGGTCACCGTTTATTGTCCGGGATTTGCCAGATAATTGTATTATTGTGCCATATTTTTTAAAAATCGCACAATGTCTTGTCAGAATAAGTTTATATAAATTTTGGAAGATCTATGTTAGTGTACATGTAATAGCTTGTGTGATTTCACCATGTCAATTTCACCAGTGGACTGTCTCTGTACTTAATCTGTCCTCGTCAATTTCAAAATGTCAATTTCACACAACCTGTACATAGATATAATTTTTGTATATATACAATACTGTATATTTTCCCCACGGTGGTGGCATTTACATGAGAGAGAGACGATTGTATTTCTATCTTGTGTTTGTTTTTTAAGTGGAGAGAAGACAAAATTGTAGAAAATCATGTGCCTTTAAGTAAAACCAATACAATACAACTTTTCATTCAGTATTATATAATAATTTCTTTTTCAGTAATGGACCATATCGGTGTGAATAATATTGCTTTGGGTTATTTAATATGACAATATCGTTGAGAATATTCTGCAGCAGGTTCTTTCAACTGTGATTTCCGACCCTGAAACATCTGTCAAAACATCAAATTACAATAGCAGTAATATTCATTACTTTTTACAACCTAGTGCCACATTTTTCCTTTTGTTTACAAAAACCGGAAGTATTTGGCTGGAATCGAGTCATGCCTTGTTTTCTTACATTCCCTTCAAATTGAATTGTTAGACAAAAAAAAGTGTTTTTGTCGAAACTTTCCCAGAGATTTTTAGTGTCGTGTTATGAGAAGAAATTATGCACTCAAACTATTTCTGATCAATTTCGGTCATGCCTCAGTCTTGTGACCTTTGACCCCAGTCTGTTTCAATGAAATATACAACAGCATATTTGCATATCATGCTTTTGAAATTAATCATCATGAACAATATTAAAATTTGTCAGAGAAGACGTTACAGTTACACAGTATTATAGCATACACTTGCTGCTTTTCAGGGAACTTCAGCTGTCCAAGTTTTCAGAAAAAAATAACACTGAATTGTTTGTTTTCACTGCAATACTGTTCAACTACTTCAATTTTTTGTAAAAAAATTTCCAATCAGACTTGTATACATGTTACTCATACTCAAATCTGTCTTAGAACTCCCATAGAAAAAACTCAGGCAGCATTCTTGTACATCTGGTACCAGAATATAAACCAGCCATGGTGTGTTCACTGAGAGAGATACATGCTCAGACCCTGAATAACTCTGGTTCTGTAGGTGCCTTTAACTGCACGTGGAATTAACGCCAAGTATTCATTACTAGAGAGTCAAGTTAACAGTTGAAAGAACTTGCTGCAGTCAAGTTTATGAATACAATACCCAACATAGTGTGAATGTTTTTTCTTACTAAACTATAACCACCAAATATCACACGAGAAATAAAAAAATTACTAAAGGTTACTTATAAGAAAAGTTGTTGTGTCTTTGGAATGTATGTATCATGTTGAATGAGTCAAAAGGGATTTTTACGTGTTCCTGCAGATAGTATTAACTGATTCGACATGTGAACTAAGATGTTGTATTGCTTAGAATACAGGAAAAAATGAGTGGAATGAGTATCTGTACTCTGAGGTTTATCTATAGTACCTGAACTTTTGTATGAAATTACGTACGACATGTTCTAACAAAATGTCACAAATTAATTCCAAACGTTAACCTGATATTTAATCAAAAACTAATCTGTGCAACAAGATGTATGCAGGAATTCAACCTGTATCTGAGTTAAGATAATCATACTTTTCAGAAAGCATAAATGTTCAGGGTATTAATCACCCTATCAATTAAACATCGATATTTTCAATGAATAGAACTATGAGAGAGTACAAAATGAAATCTGCGCTTGAATCTCTTTCAATTTGGCATGATTTCAAATACTTCAATTTCTAATGTTCTCCAGTGCCAGATAACAGATTCTAAATATTCATTTGTGTGGGAAGAAATATAAAAGAAAGTCATAATTGTCCAAAATGTGACCGAGAAGAGAAACAATTTGCACCGAACACAAGTGTGCCATAAAAAAGAAAGTTAATTATCAAATTTTGGTTGAGGGCGCTGTTTCAATCAAATCGGGAGACCTGGCCAAATGAAAGAAGCTCGATTCACTTTTACACAATCCACCCTGATTTTTGACACACATTCTCATGGAAGTGAAAAAATGTGTAAAAGTGGACGAAGTTAAAAATCCATGAGGATTTTCTGTCAGCAAGATCAATTGCAAATATAAAACAGGGCTCAAAATTAGCTGTAGTCCCATGTCCATATAGACTACCAACTTTTCCCTGGGGCTACCGAAATCCATGAAATGGTAGCCCACATGGACTACCAAACCCTGTGACACGAAGTTTAGTCAGTATTTGGCCTGCCATGTCTGGTCCCTCACTTTTGGACTAGCAAAATGCAGTCAAACCCAGCTCGGCATAGAAAGGCCAGACTGTTTACTTATTATTTTATTTATTCATATTTATACTGGTTAGCCCCCTCAGTCAAACATGTACTTATTTCCAGGGAGGACTATGATTTAGGTATGCAAATTACAAAGACGACACGCAGTCAAACTTCGCAACAATCTTTTCGTCGTCTGAACTGATGTACTTTGATGATCGCCATAGGAAATGATAGCAATGAAAACACATTTTCACTGCATTTTGATCATAATGTATCTATCACAATTTCACGGATATTATGCCTCCTATCAGACCATGGCCTATTTTTAGCTATGCTACAGTATGTGTCATGCATGTCCTGAGAAGTCACGGTCATTGTCATGACAACTGTTGAAATTTGCATGCAACTCTGAGAATGAAACCAAGAGATCACCAAACTTTTGAGGATCACTGTTGTCCATTACACCCGTTTCCTTTGGGTATTAAAGGTGTGAAAGTATTCACATCAAATGAATAGAAAATTCACTTCATGGACAGAATCTTAAAAAGTAGCTTTATCTTGTCTAGTTAACGAAGAACAAAATATGCATGGGCTACAAGCCATTGTCACTGGGCTACCATCTTTTGAAAATGGTAGCCTAAGTGGACTACCGGGGAAAAAAATCAATTTCGAGCCCAGTAAAACAAGCAGCATCATTGCTGACGGTGATGTCCATAAACATGTGATCACTCAGCAAAAGCATGTGTGTGTATACACATACACACACACGCACTGATGTGTGTATGTGTATGTGTATATATATATATATATATATATATATATATATATATACACACACACACACAAACACTTTGTGTTCATACCAGGATATATATATATATATATATATATATATATATATATATATATATATATATATATATATATATATATATATATATATATATATATATATACACACACACACACACACACACAAACACTTTGTGTTCATACCAGGATGACGAAAATATAGTTTTACTTTGTAAATATTTTATTCATCCACATACAAATTTAATAACAATTTAATGGGCAAGGCATATAAAACAAATTGCATATACTCATTAAGTTTTGAACACACCAGACTATTCAGTATCACAAGTGGGCTTTATTATACATTTAGAGACTAAAGGTGATGAGAATTCAACTATTTTGCATATTTTTCACCCTTTCAACACGAAAATTGGGCCAAAACCCATCGTTTTCAATTCAGGGTCTCAGTAAATTTTGTTGACTCATTTTGTCTTGTAATGTCTCCTTACCAGTGTGGCCTTCAAGGCTGAACTGACATTGCTAGTGCTTCAGGAAAATTCTCTTTGATGCACCATAATTTTACACAGTAAATGTACCAGGCTGTTACAGAAAAGAGTAATTTCAAGAAATTGACTCAAAGATTTCAGCATTGTCATCAGTTCAAGGGCACACTGATCTATTGACACCTATACATCCAGTAAGATTTTCTGTTAAACCTGTCACAGAAAATTTGTAATTTTGTATTTGTACAATCCAAACTTTTAAAATGACAAGAAAATTTGTGAAAAATTGAAATGATAATTCTTTTTTGGTGAAATATTCAGTGGTGTATGGCTCGAGGTGACAGAGTCCCAATACAAAAGACTGAATCTTTCGGTCTGATCTGGAATGTGTTCCGTTGAAAATTGAAAAAAGGAAATGTGGCCATGAACAAAATTGACACAAAAGCATGTGTGATAACATGGTGTTGTCTTTGAGCACATCCTGTACATGTCCTATCATTGGGGTCTCACATCTGTATGTGTTTCTGTATTCCTGTTAACAATGAGCCACAGCATGTAACATAATTTCTCATTTGCAACTAGAAAGTCATAAGTTCATTATAAATTGTCACGGCCAAGAAATATTGCTATAGTAATTCCTACCCTTGCTAGAAGACAGTTCTGAGTAGCGGAGTGGTATCCAGCAAGTGTGAAAACAAACACAAAACTAAACCATTCACTTTCAAGAATATAATAAAATGCTGGACAGTGGCAGTGGAGTTGTTATGTACAATTCACTTCAAAAGAAACATTCAACTGTTATAAAAAATGAAATCTCACAGTTATATCAAATTGCTGAAAAACAAAATCACAGCTGTATATTTCAGAACAGGTACTGTGGCACAAATCATGTAATGGATTAGAATGCAGATGT
This sequence comes from Ptychodera flava, assembly GCF_041260155.1. Taxonomy (NCBI): domain Eukaryota; kingdom Metazoa; phylum Hemichordata; class Enteropneusta; family Ptychoderidae; genus Ptychodera; species Ptychodera flava. The sequence goes on along the minus strand of NC_091947.1, from coordinate 15,656,461 downwards.
AAACAAGAGTTAGAATCAGAACTTTCTCGATTGCTCTAGTAAAGACAATGCACAGCTATCTGGACATGTGAAGGTCAATGAATAACATGCATTCCAAAGACTCAATCAATGAGTGAGGGTGGCCAAGACCCATTTAGATCTCGTGTAAAGAGACTTAAACTGTCCTCCTTTACTTTTTAATGAGCTTCCATACTCCTATTACAGCTATACCCCTTTTCCTGCCAGACAGTATCACTTCCCCATCAGCCAAGTCAGTAAAGAGCGTTATTGAGCCAAAGCATGGCGTATTTTCACCCATTTGGCTTGGTCTGTTATAGCATCTTTAGTCAAAAAAAATCAAGTTTACAGTATTTGTTTTCAACAGCTTTCAAAAATACAGTATTATGTTAAAATACACCATATGGAATATGATGTTTCATTAATTTTAACAATCTTGACCTGGTGGTGAAATATGGACTTGACAGGAAAAGGGTTAAATTTGGTCACATTCCTTTGAGCTCTCTCCTTTTCCCTTTCAATCCCTATCCTTGTGGCAGATATGCCATTGGACAGGAAAGTAGAACGGAACAGTAATACAAAATGTATTAAATCTTGGACACTGTATATGTGGTAAGGTTTGAACTTTCAGCATGAATGAGTGCAAGTTAGAAATGTTACAGAAGTTAAAAATCAAACAATATTCTGGTATATCTTTCAAAGTTTGGTTGGCCAAGGAATAAATGACACGTTCAAGATTAGACATAGGAAATTAAGACTTTCCTGTCCTTTTTGTGTATATCACATTCTCGATCATGAATGCTACAAGATTGTGTAAGTACGCTCAGTCTCAAATAAAATTGTTAAACATTCTTGCTGTAAAAAGCATACATATAAAGATGCGTATTCGCATATTGTTAACACAGTGCCAAGGTATAAATATATTACAAATTTTTAAGTTCATTAAAAAACAAAACAATTTTTTTTCCCTAAATTGGGTACACTGCAGAGCAAATTGATGTGTAGAGCTGAACCATAGTGTCAAATCTATACATTTTATCACAAATGTAAACTTGTAAAAACATATATTTATATTGGACTAAATGTAACAAGGAGATCAAGGCCTATGTGATCCACTTCTCATCAACAGTATAATCAGTTCAACCCCTGGGATTGAAAACATGCCAACACATAAATAAATTTTAAAAATCATTTCACTCTCATTTGACAGCAGATTTCAAGTTTGGAATGTCATCCTCTTGCACATCAGTTAACTGATGTGCAGGAATCAACATTTTCACGCAAAAAGTCACAAGTTGAATCTGTAAGTTTCAGAGCACAGTGACTAAACATCACATTTACACACTAAACAAAAACAGTATTGGACTGACGTTTGTTATTCTTTTGTTAAGAATTTTCTACAACACAAAATAACACTGACAATAACTGTAACAAACTCTAGCTGTCTGTTTTGTTTCCTTGCATTTTCGCCGTCACACATCTTTACAAAGATTACTCTTTAACATTAAGGACACTTTCATCATCAGGCACCATTTGGTGGTGTAATTGCTTGCATCTGCCATTATTTGCATAAAACCTATAGTGCATACACTAAAACATTAGTACAGAACAAGTATATTGGTATATTTCTCCATCATGGAACACAAGCAAGTGTATGAAGATATGAAATATTCGAATTTATATTAATTTTTTTTACTTTTATTGCTTTCCACAAACCTCATCCCACATACTGGCATTTCCCACATGGAACACACATATTTCTATGCGAGAGAGAATCTATATGCTGCTAAAAGCAAAGTCACCAACTTGAGAGAAAAATTCCCATGAAAAACAAAGGACTAACACCACGTAAATACTCAATGTCGACAAAAAGTAATGCGAGCACAGGGATCGAGGACTGCCCCTTTAAGTATACCATCTCTGGATTTTCAGAGTTCTTGAGACATTCTTGTGGAGGCAATGTTTTTTATGCGCAAAGAAATGGGTGTTTGGATCAATATTGACAGAGAAATAAAAGAAGAATAGATTGGAAGGCTGTCAGAAATTGGCCCTGTCACAGGTCACCAAGAGTCCTCGTTTTAACCACATAATAGTGAATTCAGCACACAAGTATTTACCCTTCGAATAAATCAAAGAATGGGAGGCACTTGAGAATTCACATGAAGGGCATAAATTTTGTTGGTGTACTTTAACCAGTAGTTATCTATTGTAGTTGTGTGGCCACTTACAGCCTATCATGCCAATTAATTCCAAAGTAAGTATTGGGTAATCACACTGCAATGCTGCTGAAAAAGACCATAAAAGATGACTATGTACAACAATAGAATCAGCCATTTGCCCTATCGAGAGATAAATTTGCACCTAAAAAGAGAATTTTCCAGATTCTTATCAATCTCGTACGTACACCTCAAAATGGAGCTATGCATACACATATCTTGACTCCCTCCAAGATGCAGTGTGCATGGATATCCATATGCCTGGCAGAAATCTTTCAGTATCACAACCACTCATGAGAAATCACACCATTGGGATTACACAGTATACTATACCATTTTCATATTAGCAGCAGCAAAACATGCTGTACAAAATATGACTACTAGCCATAAGAGTGCATGTCTGCCCTTCTGTCATTAAACATTGCTTTTTTGAATACATTTCAAGTTTAACTGAACCAGCAAATATCTGTGTAGCTACTGTCACGAAGTTAGAACGTGCTGGGAGACAAACTTTTCGTCCACCAGTCTTTTGAAGAGAAAATCTTTACCAAATTTATGAAAGGCAATGTGTGGGGCTGCCTGTTTCGCCACTGTCATTTGTAATGAGTATTTCCAACAGATTCAATTCACTGCAGTCATTGTTATTGCTCCAAATGAATATTCTCCATACAAATCAATGTATGATTTGGTCCATTAACATAAAATATGATTGCAGTAGTGCGTAGGAATGAATCCAAACCATGCAGCATTTAGTAGCCTATCATACACCGCCAAGCATCTCACTACAGCACTTCAGCACCACCCCTACAATAATCCTAGGAGGGTGATGCAGTACCTTACCAACATCTTAAACAGCCAAGTAGAACTCTTGAAGACTGTAACAGCACCTCATCTACATGTAAATGCTTGAACTCAATGCATAACAAAGGATTCAGATACTATTTCTCTCTCTTAGTGCACCGCTAATTCATTTTGCAAATCTTTCAAATATGTACAGAAACTGATTACTTTGCATAACGAACCGTGCAGTGTGATAAAGTGTAATCCCTCCTGTACAACACAACATTAGAAAGTTAAAACTTCCACAAGCAAGATAAAATGCTAGTTTTTTATATATATATTAAGTAAAGTCATTACACAGATGGAGGCATATTGGGTATCTAAGATTAATGCACAAACAAGATGCATGTTGATGAAAGAAGAGTTAATCACTGCCGTAAGTACCAAGAAAACACATTCACTGTCTGAGAAAAACTTGGTAAGTACATTACATAGTTGCTGTGATGTTTAAGTACTACATCTGAACACAATGTGTGCCTGCTATACATTACAACCACACCGTCCCTGTCTCTTCTCTTCTCTCCAGTTCTCTCGCACCAATCCTTGATTCACTTGATGCTATGTAAATATTGAAGAGTAGGTGGGTATTTTGGACTTGATAATTGGTAAGCACTCCTGAAAGAAACAACATAAAACAACAGAAGTGAGTCATGCAGCATACAATTGAGGTCAGCAAATGGAAAGAGATTACACGAGTGTAATGATCACCATCAAAGTCTACATTTACTTTCTACCATTTTTTAATTTTCATCATTACATTTGAATTACGGAGATAACTCATTTGCGCATTGCTAAACTGACTGCACACAACTCTTCCTTTCTAGAATTTTGGGGCTACAGTTAAACTTAAACTCCAAACTCTAAAATTATACATATCAGGTCACTGCTACAAAAGTTGCCATTGATGTGTACAGTGCAAATGGCTACAACTTCCTACCAGGCATTATTTGCTGTCTGTTGTGTATGTGAACTATATATTATGTATTAAGGTAGTATGCACCTCAAAAATGAAAGACTAAACTTTTGCTCAAACTTTCTTGAAGGAATCTTTCGATCATTCTCATTCATAATCAAGAATAAAAATCAGGGTCATCGTGCAAATTTTGGTACTATAGAAACAAATTACCCTAGATTTACTGATATTTGAAATTTAAAATTCTAACGTTAAACCTACGGAAAAATTTTTGATTTTTGAAAAGCTAAGATGGTAAAAATTTTTCTAACACCAAGAGCTTTAAAATGAGCCCAAACAAGCGGTAGATCATAAAAAAGTTGAAAAAGTTTGAGAGTCCTAATATCTGTCTCCAAGGTGCATTCTACCTTAATATACAGTGTATTCAAAGTTGTGGAAATCCCCCATGTTAGAGCTGTGCATTTACATGTTGGTAGTGAACGAATAAGATTAAAATCACATGTAGAGATGATGTTTATTCCACCTCTGCTTATTCTTTGCCGTTCTCGATAGCTGATAGTCGCCTCAATACATCCGAACCAATGCTAGTGGAGATCACATTCACAATCGGAAAGCAGTTTACAACCAAACCGAGTATTTTCAATATGACACCATGAAGCTGGTGATATGTGGCTTCTGTCTACTACCTTCATATGGTCTCAATGTAGACTGTCTATGATCTTATGAACTGATGAACTGTCAGAGTGTGTCTTGTACATGTAAATGTTACTTAAACAAGGAGTACAGTGTCTGTGCAGTTTATTATTATGGTTTCTTCCCTCTGGGGTGGATGTATGTAAAACACAATCTGATTGGTTTCTGCAAAGTGTCAGATTTAAAAGCAATCTCCTATGGCAGTGGTTCAGATGTAGTGCAGTGATTATCAGCTAATGAAAACAGCAAAGAACAGGCTGAGCAAATAATGAGCAAAGGTGGCAATGTAACCATCTCTACATCTGATTTTAATCCAATTGGTAGGAAACATGGTACAGGTATATCAGTGTAGTGTCAAAGCTGTTTGGCAATTTTACATGACTATGCTTCCAAACAGTAACATATTCCATCAACCTTTATAACTTTGTGAACAGTTCAATAAAAGTTCTGATATCCTTCTGAATTTGAAAAAAATTATACTCCACCTACCACCGAAAATATTAGAATTTTGTGTGCATTAACATGGAACATGTGTTCCATAACATGACTATTTCCAGGCACCCCAAGTGCAGTGAATTCTGCTGGGCCTTTGAGTGTTCACTTTGGACAGTTTTAAAGTATGAATTGGATGATAGCCAGAATACATCTCAAGTTCTGTATGTGTAGTTTTACAAGCCATAAGAAGCACATCAAAAACAACTTTCCATACTAGGCCCACTCAGAGCCCCAGTCACAAATAGAAGATATATAATAATAAGGTGGTTGTTAAAATACCGTAAAGGATACACTTTGACATCAGCATCATACGTAAACCTCTGCTTTGTTTCAGGTGATATGTTGTCCTTGTGTATGTGATAACCTCATAATAGAGAATTAGACTTGTCAAGGATCAAAGAATTGTCTTTTTCCTCACCACAGTGACTACCGTGGTGTACAGTTAACTCTTACCTTTCCTAAGGCCTGTTCTATTTGTTGCAATGCTTCTGTGACTTTATCTCGATACTTCTTTTCCATCGACCTCTTTGAAAGCTGTATAGAACACAAACATCATGTAAGGCCAAGAAGAAGTTAAGACAAGGTAATTAAAACAACCTATATGCAGAATTAAGGATTCAATAATTTTGACTGATGATCAGAAGATTGCACTTTGGTTCCTTATATTGGATAATATGAATAAAACCTAAAATTCACGCAAACGTGACTGAAATCGGAACCTAAACAAACTATGAGAGGTTACATTGTAGTTTGCCTTAAATCTGAGTTTATCACAGTGGTGCATAAACCACTGCAATTCATTCAATTCACAAGGCAAAACTGAACAATACAGACGACCTACATACACATAGTAACTCTGTTTTCTTTGTGACAAAAAACTGTTGGGGGCATTCACCTCCTTGTTATACTTTGTATGACAGATGATTATAAAGATATCACAAGGTTATTCAATACTCACTGTTCCAAGCAATTGTTTGATGTGTGGATTCAAAGCGGGTCCCACTGCTACACTAAGCTGAACTAAAGCATTGAGGCCACCTTCAAAAACGGACGGATCACTGTGTGTCTGCAAATACAAACATTTCAGAATTTGTCATGAAGTGTTGTAACATGAGAAACACACAATGCTGGGCTGCATACCAAAGACAGTAAAGGTTAAAGGACAGCGAAAAAGCCATAGCTCCATTAGCATGAATCATTACACATTTCTTTCACTTTCAACACTACGAAAGTTATGAAATATTGCTATAGATTTGTTGCCACATGCACACTTCTATGAAAATCACTGCTTTCAACAGATGACGTTTGTGTTGATATTGCATACATATATACTACAGCACTGACACTTGATTTCAAATGTACGACCTATGGCAACAAAAGATGGCTTTTTTCATGGCCAGCAAGCTTAGCAACCATAAGTTGAAATGAGGTTACATAAACATTCATTCACTCACACTCACAGTCACACAAACAGCAAAGTGGTCCGCAGAGATGAACCTTAAATTATCTGACATACACCAAATTAAACACCAGTCAGAATTCAAAAATCAATTGCTTTGGTTTTTGTCCAGTGTCTTACATTTGATGGTAGATTTCCTTACTTCTGCAAGGGAATAATCCTTTTTTCCATATTATGGCTTTTCCTCTGCAGAAGAAAGCTATCTGGCTAGTCATAACATGCAAATGACGCTACACCAATATCTCTTAAAGTATACATGTATATTATCACACAGTTTGAAAATCATTTCGAATTTCCTGACATGTGTTGGAGGAGACACTTACCAATGCTGCCCTGAGAGGTCCGATAATTTTCGGCAAAATTGGGACAACTTTCTCGTTTGCATCATAGACAGCTAAAAGCTCTTTAAATCCAACTTGGGCAACAAACACATATGGATGTTTTGTTTCCCGTAGTCCCTACATGATTGTAATGATAAAATGAGGGAATTTAATAGTTGGAATAAAATGAATATTATTTCGAGACATTACTCATCTCATGGGTCTTCTGTTACTGAAATGATAATAGCTGTACAGGCACACAGTAAAATACTATTTTGGACTTGATAACTTCAATTTGCAATTTGCATTCATTGCAAGTGCCTGAATAATAATTTTCAATAATTCTGGCATTAAAATTTGTGTACTTCAGTGAAAAACTTCAATGAAGCCATGCATTCTGTACAGTACAGTCATTGTTAAGAACTGAATTCTAGTCCAGAATACAACTCAGTAGTAAACAATAACCTTGGGTACTGCAATCTATACATGTTGAACATGAGTATTTTGATAATTTTTTACACACTGAACACATATACTATACAACTACAAGTATGCCAGTAGTTTACACCAGTAACTTTGAAATCATAAAGCCTGCCAGAGTAAATGAATTCTGGTGAATTACCCTAATCACTTTTTCACTCAAGTTACAAATTATGCTACATCAAAGTCTAGAAGAGTACTTCAAGTCATGAGCTTTGTGGTTATAAACACAGAGAAATGTTGAAGCAACTGACCAAAAAGAAAATATTTATCGGATCTCCTTGACAGACTTGTCAAAATTGACCTACCTCTGCTAGTGTAATAAGTACTGGATCAAAAGCTACCTCTTCAACTGGTGTGGCCCAATGCAGTTTGTGTTTCACTGAACCATGAGTAAGTCTATGGAAGTGACAAAAACATGAAGATGACAATGCAGTGCATGTTACCATTAACATGTACACTCTGTCCTCCAAATGTTACTATTGGTTGTAGTATGTTCCATACACTTGAATTTCTGTCACTTGATTTGTTTGATAAGTCAGTTGTTAGGGCACAAATTCACATGGTATTCACCATGCATCTCAGGAATAGTACTGGGAGCTATTATAAATTTACAACATAAGTATCACATTGCAACATTGGCTACTGCAAATTTGTTCATAAGTTTATTCATCGTTCACAAGTTTCTATGACGACATCAGTGAAAGCAAACAAATATTTTTAAATAGTTTCCTTGTATATTATTGATTGATATGTGATGTTATTTATCAGTCCTGATACTAACCACTCCCTGCATATGTCCAGTAATGCATGTTTTTTGACACTACTTACAACTATACAAAAAAGATTGCACTTGACAACTTAATGCAACAAGATTATGGTGTAGTGAGTGAAAGTGAGTTTTTACCTGCAAGGCACTCCACCGTTAGCATACAAAGTAGCAAATGATGACTTTGGTCCCTTGTCATAGAACTGAAAGGGAAAAATTAGGAAGTGACAATAATTTAGAATCCAATTATAATAAAATAATATGTGGCGATGGCAATGCTTCAACTGTCGCTACTTTTTTTTTTTGCCTTCTTACTTAGTGCTGTAAGGGATCATTAGAAGCAAAGGTTTAAACACACAATTTCACTCACACGCTGTATATTCAGAATGATGATTACACAGTATTTTGATGGGGGGGGGGGGGGTTATTGGCAAGAGAATGTTATCAGCCTTTATTTAAGACATTGTATTTGAAATTGCCCACCCCTCCCCCACCCCTGGCACTCTCAGGGAAAATGGATATCCATGCATATTCCAAAATGAAAGGAAAGGGGGAGTTTTTCCTCTTTACTAAGTCCATGAAAACGTGAAAAATGGGGTACTTTTTTGCAAAAGCTGATCCTTGAAAGAATTAAAATACCCCTTTGAAATCTGGTAAACACTGTATTTACATGTACAGCCATGTCAGGGCTAAATTGAAAACCAGATTTCTTTTTTAAAAAGGATACTATCATGTACTCTTTCTTCCCAAAATTTTTCGTTTTCCTTAATTCAGACTGCAATGGTGGTAAACTGGTGCATACAACAATGACAGTCTATATTCATGTGTCAAGACAATCTCACTGCTGCATACGACATTGACACGGTTGTAACTGTATTTCACTATTTGCAATTAACGAAGTCACCCACTCCTAGATTTTATAAATTAGGCAGTGTTTGCTTGTTTATTTTTATCCCTCTTTCTCATAATAAGAGTGATTTTTTTTGTTAAAAAATGCCAGATGAGGAGTGTTTCGAAAATTTCCCCTCTGTATACCATTGTATGGTTCTTCCCTGTACAAAACCACCAGTAAATTGTGTGTGTACATCAACTTCTTCCTGAGAGTGGGGTACTATTAATCAATGTTTCAGTGTTTCATCTAGAGAGTGGGATGGGGGATTCCCCCTCTGTTAACATGTTAATAGCACCCTCTTGTAATTTGTCAAGGGGGACCAGCCCAGGAGGGACCAGCCACCATGAAATGGTGCCAGTCACACCTTAGAGATACAAGTAGAACACATGAACTGGTGAAATCCCCTTAATTTTTGGTAAAGGAGAACCCCCCCCCCCTGTTGATGCCATCCTGGATGAAACCTGAAGGGGTTTGGATACAGGGGGATGCTACAGTTTTTGTTGCTGACAGCGGTTTGCTCTCCATAATCGATATCACCGCTCGACGCTCATGCCCAAACTTTTGGATAGGAAATCTATGGTTTTCATGCAAAATCAGCCCATTCTATAAATTGGAAAGATTATGGGGCGACGTCAGCATTTTCCAATTATCACTTGCACTGGAGTTAAAGACGAAGCTCGGGTCATTATGTAATTGTAAACAACAACACCACTAACACTATGAACCTTCACTCTATTTTTTACATCCATGATTTATGCGAGTTCAAAATTCTGCAAGGATTGTACTCTATATTACTGACTCCAAAATTACCGATGGTATGATTTCGCGCAGTCCTTTTTACAGAATTCTCGCTGGATCTCGGAAAAGCGTTCTTTTCGTTAACTTGCAGCAGCAGAACCGGAGATACCACAGGCGACCCATTAAGTATTACTGAGTTTTTCACAGTTTTCTCTATCATTTTCTCTTCTTTCTTCATGCTCTCAATGATCACAGTAAATAAAATAAATGGTTATATAACCTAACCTAGCCTCTGTGACTCTTTATTTATTTTACACTCCATTACAAGGACGTATATCTCTCATACACACATGTTGTGATTAATTAGTCAACACAACTAATTATGCTAATCCGTGGACTTATCAGGGATTTTACGGGTTAGTCAACATCGCGAAAGATAGGAATGGTTACTAAAATTGGTTTTCATTAACATCACTATCTTTCCGATGTTGACTAACCTCTGATAAGTCCACGGATTAGCATAATTAGTTGTGTTGACTAATTAATCACAACATGTGTGTATGAGAGATATACGTCCTTGTAATGGAGTGTAAAATAAATAAAGAGTCACAGAGGCTAGGTTAGGTTATATAACCATTTATTTTATTTACTGTGATCATTGAGAGCATGAAGAAAGAAGAGAAAATGATAGAGAAAACTGTGAAAAACTCAGTAATACTAATGGGTCGCCTGTGGAGATACAGAACATGACTGACTGACTAACGATATGAAGTCAAGACATGTCTCGACAGAACAAGACATCACAAATGCATGCAATGTCTAGAGCTGACAGGGTAATCTAGCTCACCATCATTGCTAAAAACATATGCAAATGGCAACTTACAGGATCAATTGTTTTAGGATTCAAACGGTCTGAAGGCTTCGAAGGCTTTCCGCTGCTGCCAGCTGACGACGGTTTCGATCCCGTTGAGCTTGTTGAACCTGCACTGCTACTTCGCGACTTACTGCCTCCCCGGACGAAACTCTAGGAGGTCCAAAGCTCGTCATTTTGGAACGTTATCAGCCAGACGAATCTGTTAATTATTCCTGTCTCCTTCTAACGTAAGAACGATGCTATTGCCCTTACACACCGACACAACAGGAGGCGAAATGTTTTTCGCACGTAACCTGTCAGTTCACAACATAAACAGCCGCCATTTTGCCAATGGCATTGTGGGTCATCTTACATCGCTAAGCATGCGTATTTGTTGCTAGGCCCTGCGCAACTGCTTCATTGCAAGTTACCAAGGCTATAAACAAAGTACTGCAACATTAACGTTTTCAACTGTATTTCTCCTCTGTAAAAAGCATTATAAAATTAATCATTGTGATTTTATCACGCTATTTTTGCCGAGGTGAAACTCGCTAGATAAAATTAGTTTGTTGATCAGTTGACTTTAAATTAATAATGATCTTCGTTTTTGTACTGACAACCAGTGACTTTGAATGGCGAGTCTCAAAACCCGGACCGAGACGAGTCGAGACGAGACCAAAATGACCCCTTGGGCCAGGCGTTGTAAATACATCATATATACAATACTACAGAAAGCTTGCAGTTTGTTGTGAGTGTCAAAGATCGATGCACAAAGCAAGAGATAGCACAATCAACGATTGGAACAACTGAAAAAAGATTTGTTGAGGATTTTTCAACTTGAGTTCAAGGCGAGCTCGAAACAGGTGTGATCTTGGTGATCTGAACAGGAGTGTCTTTCGTAATAAAACACTGTCATTTCATTGTCTATTCTGTAAAGGACGTTGTTCCACTTCTGTCTAAGTCAGTCAAAGAAGTGATATCCCACTCCTACCATCGACTTATGCTTGTTCATTTTCGTACATTCTCTTTACATGGGTACAAGTCAGTGGTTACATAGCTCTCCGAATCTGAATCTTAATCTGAGGCTGCCTCAGATTCCACACATAACGTTAATATACATGTACTATCGGCAATGTGGAAAAATGGTGCAGAGCCACTGTAATAATTAAGTAAACATATGAGCTCTCAGTTAACTTTCCTATAATGTGTTTATAAATGGTAAATCTAATTTCTAAAAAGTGATTACTTAATCTCCTGTATGTATGTTCCAATACAAGGTAATGCGTATTTTGAATTCACAGTAGATATCTGAGTAGAATCTGAATCTGGCGCTTATCACTTAGGCCACAATGCCGACGTCGTAGTTCGCATGTTTCGAGCTCGCCTTGAATTCAAGTTGAAAAACTCAACAAATCTTTTTTCACTTGTTCCAATCGTTGATTGTGCTATCTCTTGCTTTGTGCATCGATCTTTGACGCTCTCAACAAACTGCAAGCTTCCTGTAGTGTTGTAGATATGATGTATTTACAACGCCTGGCCTGAGGGGTCATTTTGGTCTCGTCTCGACTCGTCTCGGTCCGGGTTTTGAGACTCGCCGACTTGGAATGTCAGGAAAAATGTCTCGTACATTAAAACTTTTAAAAAAAGCACAAGAAAAAGAAATTCTTCTACATTATATTATTTATTTGTCAATCCAAGGTTACTGTACTCCACTCAGTAACCCTGGTCAATCTAAAAAAATCAAAAATGAACAAGTTCTGTCCGTGCCAATATATTGTGATAGGCCGGGGGCTAGAGGGGGTCTACGTGCACCCCCCCCCCCCCCCACAGGATAACAAACCTGTATTTTTCAGAAGCCCTGGGATCCCTAGAATACGAAATGAAATTTTAACAGAAAAAATATAGGGATGGAATAGCTGTTTTATTTGGTACAGGGACATGTCAGAAATATGAAATAGACTTTTAACAGAAAAAAATATTAGGACTCTACGGGGGGGGGGGGGGTGCACGTAGACCCCCTCTAGCCCACGGACTATGACAATAAAGTGCCATGTCATACGTGTAGCACTCCATCCGCTTTCAAATGCTAGAAATTTAAAGGAATGAAGAAGGGGCAGGTGCAATGTTAGGCGGTTAATTCTACTTTGAGGTGTTGAAATGTTTATTTTTTGCTTATTTGAATACGATAACACAATGTAAACCGTCAAAGATAAAATTCACATAAAAAAGAGAGGAGACAATATTCTGTGGATTGTGTGGGCTATGAATAAGCAATATAAGCCCTTGGAGGGAGAGAGAGAGAGAGAGAGAGAGAGAGAGAGAGAGAGAGAGAGAGAGAGAGAGATTATTAATAGGTCGTAACTGAATAAGTCTGTATAAATATTTCATCTTTTCAGCTTTAAAGAAAATATTCTTCATATTAAAGAAAGAGCAAGAGAACATTTAAGGGCTTGCTGACCATGAACACAAACGGCAAATAAGATCTCACAAATTGCTGACAATTTTGCTTCCACGTTGCTTTCTCTTTGTTCGCTTCACATCCCATTGTGTAACTTGACATGTTTATTGTACTTTCGGGCAAAAACTGTCAGGAAAAGAATATTGTTTTGACCATTATAACGGTAGGGCATTTACGGACATTTTGTTGAGCCAAATGCGCCCTCTACCAACATTCAATGATAATACTCTTGTTTTCTCAACTTTTTGTCCAGCCTTGCCACACTTGGCAATACTGACATGCCATCTGCCAGATACAGGAACGGTTGAGCGGTATAATGCAGCACCAAATCTTTAAACACATTTTATTTTCCTCGCTAGGCATTTCTTTTATCTTTCTAAACAATTATTTTCTTGCATGTTTTCATCACATAGAGTCTGACTTTCAAATTAACACAAACACAGCCTTCAAGGTTACTTTTAACACGATTGGAACTAAATTAATGTCAGTTTAATCTGCAAATGTAATTTCATCAGCTTTACTTTTAAGTCTCACACTGTTTGATGAGTAATTTGTAAAATTGCAACATTCACCTATAGGGCACCTAACACTTTTGAGAAATTTGAAAAATATGAAGATCCAATTATCCCAAATTAGTTCCAATCATGTTTTTTCTACAATTTGCCACTTTACAATACAATCTGCATTTCACAGATTAAATGTAACATGAATGAAAGACATTATCACGTGATCCAATGAGTCTTTACATTACCCAATGCACCGATATAGGGGAAAATCTCCCGTCTTCAACGTTGTGACTTTGATCGGACAACTTCATTAGGAACTCTCAGAATGGCCAGAATCATTGTTGTATTCATTTTAAAAACAACTCAAGCAAATTGAAGCTTCAGCGTCAGTTCAGCTAAATATATACCGGTCGTGACCTGATATAACATGCCAATCAAATTCTGATGAGAAAAGATTACTTGAAAGCTTAAATATTGCATGCAAACAGATTTTCCCAAATCCAAGGGAAGAAAAGAGAGGCCCTATGTCAACTGTGACATATTGTCAAATAGAATTATTTCATTTGATATTGTTCATCTCCAGACAAATTTTCCTAATCATTTACAGTTCTGAAATATTGAAATAAATTGTAAGCTATTTCTTTTTTGTTTGCATGTGAAGAAAGCAATGATAAAAGCGTATGGACTAGACCATCAAGAACACTGGTACACTTCACAACCTATAGGAAGGAGAATAGTGTACGTTACATGAAAGCGTCACTGCATTTTACAGCTATTGGAAGCCCGATTATTATGGTATTGTGTACTTGCAACAACACACATATGATTGAAACAACAACAAATCAGTGTTCTCCAATTTTATTGGCAAATAATAACATAATCATAAACAACGACAACAAACCAGATTATAAATTTTTCCAAGGAACACCAGATATGCATAAGTACACATGCTCTTAAAAGCATTGTTTAATACTCTACCCCAAGTACAATAGAGAAACCATGTTTACACTGAAGAAATTAAAAAAAAACGAAATTGACAATTGGCCATTTTCATATTAAACTGAGTTTACATGACCATACATCCTGGTTATTTGGTATGGTTTCTAACAGTTTAATCTATCGCTGACAATCAGTCACATGTACTAAAAATAGACACGAGAAGGTAAAAATTATATGTTGTTCTGAAACTGTGGTAAATTTTTTAAGTAAAACTTGCCTTGCTCCCTCAGATTGCAAAATGTTGGCTTTTGGCACATACCACATATCAAAAACACCAGGATGTAAGTCAAATGTATGATAACAAATTAACTATTGGCACTCTAACATGATCACTTCGCAGAACACCTGGTATGCAAATCTTAGATTAGCAAAGTTCTATGGCATAGTATATACTCTGAAAGAATCAGTTCATAAATGTCTGTGTAATAACTAAGTACAATGAAAAATTCAGATCAAAATAGCTACCTGGCAACACTATTGAAATACAGCACAAAACTTATTAATAAGTATATCCAGCCATCAAAAAGAGTGAGAATTAAGCAATAAGGCACACCCTGCAATGGTATATCCAAGATTTTGACCAGTTCACAACATGTATGCACATGCGATAGCGAGCGCATATATGAAGTAAACGAGTCAAAACCAAGTTTTATATAGTTGCTGAGTGTGATTTACATTGCTATTATATCATAACAGTATCAGTGTTGCAGCCAGGATTTTTAAACCAGGGGACACAGTGTCCCGCCACTGTCTATTTTTGGGGACATTTTGTGTATTTTGGGGACAACATAAACATTAGCAATCACTGTTCCGATGGTATCCTGCATCTCTTGGGCAGTTTGTCGGGAGGTGTAACTTGCATTCTGTCCGATCCCCAACTTATCCACCGTTTGAACGCCTTGCAATTTCAGGAATTTCAAGAAGTGATTCATATTTTCGTGTGGCAATGTCCTCCTTTGCCAACCAATAAACCGACTGCATTGCCGATATAATACCTTGATCATTTTCTGACAGAGCTCGATTGATGGCGACGTCGAAACTTCTACGCAAGGCAACTTCTTCAATTGATTGCAAGTGATCACTACCGCGTATATGGCGGTACTATGTTGATGTACGGAAATTTTCACATCCAGACTGTTCAGTAAACGTATTTTGCTTGCCAGTTTCACGACAAATCTTTCAATGTATCTGTTTCTTTTCACTCTTGTATTCCAACCAGTTAGAATACTTTTCATTTTTCCTCCAACTCTGTTGAAACTTTCGCTCAGTGGTTTTCTTTTCTTCGACTCGGTGGATCACACTGTGTCATGTGTTACAATCAGTTTGCGTCGAGTGTGAGTCATCACCCTGGGCAACAGACGATGTTTGATCGTCATTGCGATCGCGATCGTTGACAAACTCCGAGTTAGACTCGTGAAAAATGATGCAATTCGCTTTTGATGTTCTGCCATATTGAACTTGCCTACTGAAATGCCGTTCAATTGTCGATGCATGGCAACAAAATGGAAGTTTCCGCGAACGAAAAGAAAATGCATCAGTCGTCATTCAAATTTGAATAATTTTGCAACTTATTTGTTTCACAAAACAAACGTCAAGCGGCCGGACTACAACTTAATTTTACGGAAGTAATTGTAGCAGTATGCCGTATCTGCCGCCGCCATCAGAGCTCTGTCGGACTACAAATGAAAGCAAATTGTAATATCAAGTGACGGTTTTAATTAGCGCCAATCAGAGCTCTGTCGGACTACAAATGAAAGCAAATTGTAATATCAAGTGACGGTTTTAATTAGCTCTGAAAGTACGTAAATAAAAGCCTCAAAAGAAACATGCAAAACAAAGGTCGCCGTCAGTGTCAGATATTGCTTGCAGACGACACCGCCACACAATGGCTCAAAAGCGCGCCCGATGTGACCCGCGAGACGCCAAGAATGCGGGACAACGGGTCTCGTTTGGGGGACATTGTCGCAAGGGCGCGTCCTGGCGGCAACACTGCAGTATATTGAAATTATGGCATGGAATGTCAACAAAGGAGTTTTGCTTAAGCTGAGAGCTCATGCATATGCCATCCGTGGTATATTGCCAATATACCACTGTTCTTTTGTGCCTTGACCAATCAGATCGCTGTATTTGCACCATCAATATACTGGTATGATATAATTCAGCTCAGTACATGGAGAAATTTACAAATTCTTAAGATATTGTATCATTGTTCTAAAATTTCAAGGAATTGATCAAGCTTGTCCCTGAATGTGCTGATATACTGATACAGTATGGAGAAGTCACACGTCCACAGCACATGTACCTCATCATGTCTGCAGGAATTAAAATACAATATCTCAAAAGTTATAAATATCGAATTTTTAAAAATTCATCCACTAATGTCACATACAATCAAGATAACTGTTTATGGAATTTGTATTGCTTCACTTATTCTTTTTAATACATGCCTATGTTAGTGCCTTAGCTGTAACTTTTGATTTTTTCACTAGTTGTGTTTTTAATATTAGCTATATTTTCTTGATCTACTTCTATATGTGTGTTGAGATACACAGTATTCAGCTTGTCAACTCATTCTGTGCATGTGTTTAATAATTGCAATTTTATTGTTGACAACATCAAGTAGATGCTGTGTTGGTGAACTAGATAGTTGGGGTTTTACTTGCAAAAGCTGACAAACGTACAAAACAAAAATCCTTATAGTTATATACAGGGACTGCCCCTTTAAATCTGTTTATTTAGGACAACTGAATAATATGGAGTCCTCACTCTGTGATCAGTGCATAATCACTAATGATTGTATATAGTTGTCTTGATTGGAATTCATAGACAAATTAATTGATAACTTTTAGCATGAATAATGGTTTCTACTAATGTGCTTCAAGCGTTAAATGCTAAACAAGTTTGCTTGGAAATAAAATGAGCTTGAAATATTGCTGAAACTTAAAAATCAATTTACTCTCTCAATTTAACTGTTCCCAGATAAATAAACCCAAGGCCTACAAATATTGACACTTCCATGTTATGCTACGCAATAGTAAAAATACAGAGGAATGACAACAAAACACTATTATTGATATGAGTTTCAAGAACCAAATAATATCGCATGCTAATAGAAGATGACACAACTACAGTACGTAATGTAAGTTCTAAAGATATGTAAGCATTTGTTTGTTGTGAGTTTATTTCCAAATAAATCAGTCCCTTTCAAGTTAGGATTAATATTCAGATTGATAATCTGATGTACAGAAATACTGCTGCTTGATCCCCTGTGGTGACACCACAGGCGACCCAATAAGTATTACTGAGTTTTCTCTATCATTTTCTCTTCTTTCTTCATGCTCTGAATGATCGGAATAAATAAAGTAAATGGTTTATATAACCTAACCTAGCCTCTGTGACTCTTTATTTATTTTACACTCCATTAAAAGGACGTATATCTCTCATACACACATTCTGTAATTAATTAGTCAACACAACTAATTATGCTAATCCGTGGACTTATCAGGGATTTTACGGGATTGGTCAACATCGCGAAAGATAGGAATGGTTACTAAAACGGGAAGGTAAGAAGCTCTCCTGAAATGTGTCCAGAAATTACCAAATTGCGGCCAGTCAGGACCATTTATCGAAAATCTACTGCAGCCAATGTATTTCGATAGCCGAGGAGAGCCAGCTACTTTAATTTCAAACATTTAAATGGTCGCGAACAGTGAAAACCTGCCAGTGCCTTGCCTGCAGTTCATGGCATGAGGACGTTCGTAAAGCAGGAAGTCGGAAGTTGAAACCTTTGACCTTTACGTTGTTCATATGTGAGCAAACTTGTAAACATATTTCCCAGGGACAAGTCTGATTTTGACTAGGGTCAAAGTTCGTGTGGTTAAGCGTGGTTCTCTCAACCGGGTGGTGTTGCTAAGGTTTTGTCTGCCCACCGTCCGTGGGTGGGTGGAGGGACGGTGGTCTGCCTTTCAGTTTAGCTGTGTGTTCTCGATAATTTTGCTGTATTTTTTCTCACAAACATTGGAAATTCGTTTAAGTTTTAAGAAACATTAATTTTTATATGAGGAATATTCTAGCTTGTATCCTCGAATTAAATCAGCCGATTTTCTTTGATACAGTTTTTTATATGGTTTGGAGAACTCTTTGGGGCGGCGTCAGATAACAAGTGGAATGAGACAACAACATTTCGTTCATGTAAGGAAATCATATAGCAAGTACTTCTTGCGCTGGTGCAAACTCTACGAAATATTATGATATCAAAGATGTTTTCCATGATAGTTTACAAGGTTTCTTGTCTAAATTCGCGGAAATCATCAAGAATATCTAAAAAATACTACACGTAATTATGACTACATTTTGTATGTGTAGAGGTGTTGTTTGCCGTTCCGAACGTATGTTCTACACGTACGCGACGTATGGTTATCACTGATCAGCTGATGATGGAACGTAATTCCGTGTAACTAAACTTCTCCATAACGATATGTTACCGGCAGACATGGAGATAATAGCGAGTGAATAGAAATGACGGTGACTGGTTTAAAAAATTCACAGTGCTGGTAAAAATTCTCACAGGCTTCTTAACGTAGTGGCCGACATCATCGGTGAAGTCAGTTTGTGTTCCGATGTTGCGAGGTCACCGCTCAGGTGACTTTAGTGACGGGCTGCACTGAGCCTCGTCAATCGCTTGTACGCCAGAAAAAGAACGGTCTGCGAGTAGTCATGTCAGAAAAAGCTGGAAAAACGACGATAGTTTGGTGACTTTTGAGCGGATTTCTGGTAGTGGTAGGCCCCTAATAACCATGTTGTCGATGAGTGTTGGCAATTTGGTTGGAAAATTTTCGAAATATCGACAAACAAAGTTGCGACAAGCGTGCTGTCGGGCAGGACATGGACGTTCCCATATGGCTGTGGTGGTTAGGTTAAAGTCAAAACCAGCCGTAAACTGGTACGTACTTTGAGACAGAAAATAACGAAATATGTTACCGGTAGACATGGAGTTAATAGCGAGTGCAGAGAAATGAAGGTGACTGGTTTAAAAAATTCACAGTGCTGGCTATAATTCCCCAGTGTGTGCTCCTACTAATGTGTCACCATTGTGCCTTGAATCAAGACGCGGTTTGTAAATTATACTCGGTATACAATCCCAGAAAACGACGACGTGAAACATATATATATATATTTTGTTGAAAAACTCATGAAACGGCAACTCCGGCGATCTTTTTCTGCTTGGTCGGTCGATACTTTCTGGGTTGGCATTTGTTACATGGAGCAGCTAGGACCATGTCTGCTTATAGTTATGTTTAGAATTTGGTGCTTGGCAACGAAAAAGCGCGTTTCAAGCGTTCCTTTCGATTAACTTCCCGTTTATTTTTGAATAATGAGCAGTGTTTGTTTGCGCATATCATGAATATATATGCATCCACTAGGTTTACGGACGTCCTCGGGACATGTTTCCCAAGATCTTCATACCTTCTCCTTTTTCATTAAAGCCGCACTTTTCAATCCCTGGTTCTCGCATTAGTGGAGTTCTCCTCCCAGTCAAACACATGGCCAGTACGATGTTTGATTTCTATAACATTAATTAAACAAACCTGATTTCAATCTTTTGTCACCTTTGCTAATCCTGCAAACAGAGCTTTATATAATCGTTTGATTGACGGTCCGGTTCAAATTGCCAACAGTCATTTATTCCCCAGCACCACACTCGAATTCCTTAAAAAACGTCTTCCGGTCACGTTAGAATTTGAATATAACCACTGAGTTCGATCGGCAGTAAGCTTCGTGCTGACTGCTTGGCAGTCTGTCAGCGTTTTTGCGGTCGGAAAAAACTAAAAAGTGGCATTTTCTGGAGCGTGTGCCCTCATGTTACCTGCTTGGTGTCCACTTACACAATGAACGCCGCCATAGGTTGGCGCCCTTTTAAAGGGAGGCTCGCCTTTCTTTCCGATGTGACCAACCTCTGATAAGTCCACGGATTAGCATAATTAGTTGTGTTGACTAATTAATTACAGCATGTGTGTATGAGAGAATCATACGTCCTTGTAATGGAGTGTAAAATAAATAAAGAGTCACAGAGGCTAGGTTAGGTTATATAACCATTTATTTTATTTACTCCGATCAGTCACAGCATGAAGAAAGAAGAGAAAATGATAGAGAAAACAGTGTGAAAAAACTCAGTAATACTTAATGGGTCGCCTGTGGTGACACTGAACATTTCTAGACTTTTGAAATACTACTGATTTCAAGCCAGCGTATCATATCAAGGAGATGGTGCTCATGAGGTCATATTGATGATTGCAGGAAGGGGACGGTATCATCAATATTACAGTCATGACCATACAATGTGTGGGGATAATTAAAGAAACCATAATGAACATTTTGTGCATTGTACAAATAATTTATGTTAACTGATTATGCCAACATTAATGGTAATTTAGCTTACTATATGCCAAAAGAAGGATTCTCAGAATCTGATAAATAACATGTATGATTATGACAAGATTAAAATGAGCAAATTTACGTGACATCTGTACTTCCATTCTCAAAATGATTAGCAGTCAAGCAACACGATATACAAATTACAGGCCCGTAACAACTGATGTCCATTTCCTATTCTACTACACTTTGGATAAATGAAGGTTTGACCTTTTTTTTTGCCCTGAAGAAGCCAACACTTCAGTTACAATGCCTGTGTGCTAAAAGTTAATCAATAAAATATATAAATTGAGCACTATGTACAAAGTGTATCTATAACTGCATCCATGAAGTATTCATTAAACGTTAACAGAGAATGGTGCAATGTACAAACTGTGGATGTTACACTTTCAAAACTGATTACAAAACTTCAAAATTTATTTAGGGATGTCGAAAGACAGTGAAACTGAAATTCTCAACTTAATTTCATTTGCAAAATGCACAACTATCATTCAAATATGATTAAAATTCGCATATCCACTTGAGTCTTTATTTTTGGTAAATATGTTGGGTATAACCAAGTGATTTTGAAATTTTCCAGTAATACAATTGCTGAATATTAAAAGTGTACATGCAATTAATCTGGCAATAATCAACTGATCCAAGATACAGTGACAAGATGAATTAACAACAAACAACATATGGCACAGTGTGTGAAAAGAATTTCATTCAATTACTGTTAGATATTCTTTCTATGTCCATGGCTGTCTATGTATAATATAGCCCATTCAATTAAAATAAGTAAGTTAAAAAGCATGAAAAAATTCGTTGTCACTGGTTCAATTAATACATAGGTATCGTATTTAAATTGTTTCTTTCAATGGCGTGCAAGTAATTGTACTCAAACGAACTTTATATCTACTGTACCAAATATATTTATACATACTACATTGTTAATTGGTGAACAAAGCACAAAACAAATGGTTACTGTTGCTTAAATGAACTACAGATTTTCTTTTTCTGATGTATATGAGCAATAAGGCAAACCCATGCAGCGATGATATACCATGAGATTTGACTGAGTTCACGACATATATGCACGAGCGCTAGTGAGTGCATATACGAAGTGAATTGGTCAAAACAGAGTGGTATACTGACACTGGGTGTGATTTATTGCTATTATATCATAACAGTATATTGAAATGCTGGCATAGAACATCAAAAGGATTTTGCTCTTACAGAAAGCTGGCGTGTGTGCCAACCATGGTGTATTGCAACTATACCACGGTTCTTTTACGACTTGACCAATCAGATCACTGTATTTGTGCCATCAATATATTGGTATGATATAACAGACATATGTATATCAGCATGTTGACTTGAGTAAACAAACCGTTCACAGATTGTCATATTTCAGAAAAATTAATAAACAAAATGAATAAACATAGGGCCAAAGTCCCTGAAGCTACTATAGACATGGATACAAAATTAAGTATTTCCTGACTGTATGAAATTATCTCACTAAGGTCATCCTAGGGACATGTAAACCAAATATTAAAGCTGTCTGATCAGCGGTTTTGAAAAAACAAGCGACTCAACAGTTGACAGAGCTCTGCTGTGTTATGTAGAGAATAACCTTTTGTGACACATGTATTGATGAAGAAGGTGGATATCTTTGATAGCTCATTTCAGGATGGCCTGACCAAAAATGGAAAAAAATTCCGTAAAAATACAGATTTGCATATTTCATCATACTATATTAGTCTACAATAGCAAATAAACGAGAGTTAATTACATTCTAATTAAAGGAAACAAGACTTGCTTAAATCAAGATTTACGTCATAAAAAAACAGCATATCTGTCAGGTTATAAAGAATCTTGAGCTGGTTATCTTTTAATATATTATTTTCATCCTATTAACGAAGCACATTTTAACTTTCAAATTAACATTGTAAGTAAGTTCTGTTGAATAAGTTGAGATTGTACATACTCAGGGAAAGGACACTTGAGACAAATGTTTGAAACTTAGGAAGTTCAAGGTCATCAAAAACATTATACGGAATCATGTTACACTTTCATTGCACTGTTTACACAGATTGCATAAGTGCTATAAATAGCACATGAGGAATCTTACAGCCCAGCTTTACCATAAAAACCCTATCACTTTGACCACTCTTTTAATTGACCACTCTGTTTTTTCCTCAAAAAGTAATCTATTTTATCCTTACCAAGTCAACCATAAATGGAAATTAGAACTTTCTCTATCTCTATTTATTTGACCACCCTATCATGACAAACTATTATGAGCAATTTCTTTTAGATAACATAAATGGTGGTTCAGAATATATCAAAGTTGGGATTCAGGAAAGTTGCCTTTACATGTTTTCATCCTCCAAGATGGTAAGCGTTTCACTATGAACTGTCAAAAAAGTTGAACTTTCTGATAATTCCACACTAAAATTATTTTGGCTTTGATGATTCCTAATTAATTCAATTATTTCAAAATCATATTAATTATTTTTTTCTGGGTGAATTGATAGGGTTTATACAGTACAAGAATTCCATACAATGTAAGTCAAATTTGACCAAAAATGACAAAAAAATTCCTTAAAAATACACATTTGCATATTTTATCACAATTTGAACAAATCTAAGTTGGGTTATCCCTAGGGACCTGTATACCACATGACAAAGCTGTCTGACCAGCGGTTATGAAGAAGATTTTTTACCAAAAACACCTTTTTTGGCATTAATTTGCCTATTTTCAACAATATCAAAAAATAAAAAAAAACAGTTTCTCAAAATCATATTTTTCATCTACACAACAAATATCAAATCAGTAAGTACTGCGGTTCTCAAGATATTTGAGTGGACGGACGCCTCACAAACGGACATACATACATACAGACTGACGCCAGACGGATACCCATCCCAATAGCTTCTATAGACTATAGTCTATAGTAGCTAAAAATATATACAAAATTCCAGTATCTTTATTTACTAAATCTACATGTATGACTTAGAAAGGGAAGCATATCATAATGATAATGCTGTTGAATGTTTTATAAATTGCATTCATTTTTTTTGTTGATACTGCAAATTGCCATACTATTGCTGTTGCAATATTGCTCGTGTTTCAAAGATGAACAGAATGCATGAGTCACTGTCAGCACTGCAAGGTTTGTTTTGTACTTTAAACCTGAACCCTTCACGCTTTTACACAAG
Organism: Ptychodera flava; assembly: GCF_041260155.1. Lineage (NCBI taxonomy): Eukaryota > Metazoa > Hemichordata > Enteropneusta > Ptychoderidae > Ptychodera > Ptychodera flava. The sequence goes on along the minus strand of NC_091947.1, from coordinate 15,632,197 downwards.
TTTTACCATTAAAATTTGCTCATTGTTCAGGTGACCTGTTTCAACTACTACTGAATTACTGCTGTGTCATCAGGGGTGTATGGTATTATCCTAGCTGTCACAGCGAGGATAACATACACACCACGGATGACACAGCAGTAATTAGTATTGTTACATAGCCTTGAAAGATGAAAAGTTTTCATTATTATTCACGAGCCGCTAGGCCATATCTATCAGTCTTTACCTCATGTGTGATTTAATTAATGAAGAAGCATTGCAAATTTACAGTAGTATGCGCCTCGAAAGAGAAAGACTCAATCTTTTGCTCAAACTTTCATCAAGGAATCTTCAAACAGTTCTCTTTCAAAATCTAGAATAGAAATTGGAGTCATCGCGCAAATTTTGGTACTGGTGAAACAAAGTTTTCAAGATTTACCAATATTTGAGATAGAAAATGGCGGCAATCCCTGTATGAGCTCTATGGAGAAAAATAAAATCTTTGATTTCCGAGAAACTAAGAAGATAAAAAATTTTCCTGCACCAAGAGCTTTAAAATAAACCCCAACAAGTGGTAGATCAGAAAAGAATTTGAAAAGTTTGATAGTACTAATACCTGTCCTCAGGCGCATTCTACTTTAAAAAACTGAAACTCATTTCTTCCTCTCTAAATCCCTGCAACATCAGTAAACTAGCTAAGCTGGCCCTGACTCCTGTAAACTAATGAACAGTACAATCATGACCATAGCCGTAACAGAAGAGCAAACTTTGTGTGTGTATACATGCATGAATCTTGTGGCTGCTATAATATTTCTTTGTGATTACAATGTGGTTGAGTTTTCTAAGCCTTCATGAAAGAGACCATTTCTCTACAAATTTCTTTGCATATGCTCAGATGAGCTGAGAATACCGGTATGTGCAAGAGAAAAAAAAATGTGAATTTTCCTTTAAAATTCTAAACTCATGGCTCTATATTGTCTCTTGCCAGTACAAAGTAACCACTTCTTTACATCAGATTTTTCAATTTCACAACATGAAAGAATGGTTAGATTTGGTCTCCGGCAGCAGCAGTTGGAATGTTATTTTTCCTTGCAGAAGTTTTTTGTTTGAAACATTGTCCTAATTTACATCAACTGTTCCTGTAGTTTAATTACTGATAAATTAGACATTGCAATTTTAAATTCAAAAATAACAAAAAACTTTAAATCACCATAATCAGTAGACTTGCATATAAAAAAACCCTTGGATATGGATTTTCACGAGTTTGTGCAGTTATGGAAAGACCTTTAATCTCATTAAGAATGTTGACATTTTGTTAACTTTATGATTTACACATTCACATTTAATCAAAGGGATGAGTCCATTATGTCTTCAGTACATCAAAACATAATCCTTCACTTCACACCTTTAGCAGCTAACTCCTCCTTGACCTGACTCAGGTGGTCTGGATCCGGGTAACCAAAACTGTGGACACACGAAATTTACAAAATTTTATTGATTACTGTACCATAAGCTATAATTTATTCTATACACCCATCTCAGTTCACTTACCAAGCAAAGTCACCAGTTTTCATGGAAGTGATCATTACGACAAAGGGAAAATTATACATCCAAAGTAAATTACCTGATTATAGGCCTGATTGTCGTACTATTGAAAAACAATCTTCATTAATTTCTAGATCAGTTGTGCCCAAATATGTTGCCTAAGGTCTTTTATGTAGAAAGTAAGGATGCATTTAATTATCAGACAAAATTGTTGAGAAAGGTTAACCATTTTGACATATTGTAGAATATTACTCCATTTTGATCTATCATAAAGCCTTCCACCATTGCTTTTTTATTTAAATCATACATAGTGAATTCAAAACTGCTTTCATTGAAAACAACCATGCTTACTTCTGAGGTCCACCATGAATGCTTGTCTTGTGATTGATATCATTCCAAGTCACCATATCTGTAAGTCCAGTTGTCCATGATGAACCAATGGTGAAAGTGAGTTGACGTTCGAATGCTGTTTTTAAGAGACTCAACACTTTCTGTCCTTCCATAGTGTTTGGTAGGTATGCAGTACGAGAGGTTCAAGTGTACCTGTTGCCAGGGTTTGGATGGTTCTTCTGCAATGACATTGACTTTGGTGTCAATTGAATTTTCAAAGATTCAATATCTTAAAAGACCAATATAGGAACAGGAAAATATGATATTGCATTTATCCTGTGGCGTTGTACTATGTAAGTAGATAATTAATATGCAAGCAACCAAGGTCAAGTGTGAACATTTGGTAATCTTACCATGATATCAGGTGCCTGATATCACAATACCTACAGAGCAATTTGGACATTCATAGATGAAATTCACATTCAGATATAATAAACAACCCAGGTACACAACACAGTTATAAGTAACATGAAAAACAGATGTTAATGACTGAGTCAGTGTACACATGTAGGGTGATATGTTTTGAAACATATCAATTGGTTCTATGTAGTTCATGGTGGTATATGATCTGGTTCTAATGGTAAAAAAATCACATATTATACCCACATAGCATGTGTAGCTATAGCCATGAATACTTTAGGAAAAACTAGCAAACTGCATTATCAGGCCTCATGAGATAACCTCATGGGTTAAATTGTTGAGTTTATTGATGTCCTACCTAATACATGTAGGTTATTTTGTACTACTTGAGTTTGCTGGCCATTATAATTGGAGCAAAGATAGGCAACTTGCAGCATAATGTCCTAAAAGACCCAGTGATTATTAAAACTTTATTTTCCTACACTTTTAGTGTCTTTCTTAGAGACACATCTGATCACGGTGACTGTGGTCTGTCATCTTTGTTCTACTTCTCAAAATCCCTACTCAGAAATCTTTTAGATTTTATGTCCTAGTCTCTCAAGATGATTTGTACTGGTTTGTATACGGTATGTGATGAGCATATTTTGGTACTGGTATGAACTGTTGTACTGGTGAGAGTGGTTGCGATTACCCTTTGAGCGCTGTGATTTTCTCCCGCCAAAATTTTAGTGCAAAATGTTACCAATTTTTATGAATTTTTCTGTAATTTTTTGATAATTTTGGACCAAACGGACATCACATTTCATTGGCTACAGTTTTTTTTCTCAAAATTCTCGCAAAAATCTGAGAAAAATTGACAGATGTTTATTTTATGAAGAGGACAAAAATAGACCTTGGCGCTCAATTAGGGTTAACACAATATCACAGTAACAAATAGTAAAGACCATGCAAACCAAATTTCAAAGCAATCTGAGCAATTTTTCTCAACAAAATTGATATATCTGCATCCAAGCCTGTGCAAGATTTACTGATTCATAGCCTGAATCAACTGCATTATGGGAACTAGTTTGCTATCTTTGTAGATGACATTTTATATGTGTATATATTTGTCATGCTCAATAAATAGCTATAGTCTTAAGTGAGCTTCAAATACTCAGTTTCCTCCAGAACAATAACAATTCAATCAATATCTTACCCCTTGTTTTCCATCTGGAAAGTAATAAGTAATCTCTATGCAACCAACTCTAGGGTGTCCTGGAATATTTTGGAATGTCACTCGGTGATTCATTGTTCCCATAGGCATATTACCAGTGATTATTCCAAATACATGTTTACAAACTGGACAAATTGGGCCTTGGGCTTTCTTTGCTCGATCAAGACAGTCCTTGCAAAATTTATGTTTGCATGGTAACTTTTGAGGTTGTTGAGTTTGTCCAAACATATGGCACAGTCACTGTCAGTCAGAGTTCCATTTCCAACCTGGGGGTTAGAATTAAAGGTGCTTCTTGTGGTTGACTTTGGAACTGCTCCTTGGTTGGCCCTACTGCTTTCAGTATTATTATTATCTGCAGCAATCTGAGACCACAATGCTTTTTTACTTCCCACTTGACCCTGGTAACCAGTGTATTCAGTTGTACCAGTACCAGTGTAGGCACTACCAGGTGAAGTACTTCCTGCTTTGAACTTATCTCCATCCACTGAGCTGTCTTTACCCATAGGCCATGAACTGGAACTGACATTGCTCAAATATGTGCCTTTTGATGGTGTAACCTTTGAAAACACAGATCTGAAAGCTTGCACCGTAGTATCATCAATGTCAATAAAGCGTATTTCCTCAATACTTGCACCAGATTTAGTACAATATTGAATTACTGCAGCGTACATCATTTCAGCACATATATCCTTTGGTGTGCCATAAAGACCTGTAAAAATCAGACATAAATATAACTTGTATCAATTACACTAGCTGCAGCTTTTATGACATCGGTTGTGGCGATTAGGATATGTGACACTATCAATTGGGCTCAAAATGTCCTCATAATTTGATGAATTCGGTAAATGTTGTTAATATGCAGTATTGTTATACATCTGCCATCAAAAAAATAGAATTTTGTGTGTGCTATTAAGAGCTGAATAGAATGCGCATTTTATAAAATTTAATGTTTCCAGGCATCCCCTATATGCAGTGCATTCCACAGCAAAATTCAATTTGCAAATTAGACCACAAGTTGAACAATCAGCTTCACCTTAATTTGAAGAAACCTCAACAAAAGTAACCTGCATACTAAGTGTCACCACAATGTGGCCAGTGGTTATGCAATTTCAACAATTTGCCAGCTTTTGCTGTCTTTTAATCTCATATGCATATTTGCAGCACTGACACGTTCATTCAAAAAACCAGATATGAACTGAATATGCTCACGTGCATTACTGTGATTGGTTGACAGAATGACAAGAACATTAGATAAAAGTGTTGGAACCGATTTTGTTTATAGTTGGGTGGCCAAGGCATTTTTTTCTACTTTTGACAGTAAAGTGGTATGGTACGAAGGTGAAAAATAAAAGGTTGAAGGAGCTTGATTCATTCAATCAAAAGTTATGAATTTTTTAATAATGAAAAATGACAATTTTTGGCTTTTTCGTCAAATTTCTGCCAAGAATTCAGTCTCATGAAAGTTCGACAATCTGTTAACTTTGTATTTATCAAAAGGTATAATCTGGAATAAATGCTGTTGTGTTTCACTCAAGAATTCGTGTACAAGTTATCCTTGTATTTCTCTAGGATGGATGGATTATTAGATAAAACACCAAGAATAAATAAATATATCTCTGTATGTTGTGTATATATATCTTGTGGCAGTCACTCTAAAATTAAACCAAGTACTCAAATCTTCCAATTTTTAAATATTTATTTGATTCTTATGATGGTGTGATTGTTATAATAGTGAAAAGTGAGCCTTCTAACGGCCAAATGTCTGAGCGTTCTGTGAGCCTTCCAACGGCCAAATGTGCAAATATGAGCCTTCTAGCGGCAAATATGAGCCATCCAACGGCCAAATGTGAGCCTTCCAACGGCCAAATATGCAAATATGAGCCTTCCAGCGGCCAAATGTGCAAATATGAGCCTTCTAGCGGCCAAATACAAGCCTTATTACAGCAAAATCAACCTCTTGAGCAGTAGTGGTGCAGGACTTCGGCTTGTAGATGTAATCTGTATAAGAAATAAAATCAATATATGATTTGAGTGGCAGCATGGGCTAAGGGACGGACCATTAGACTTTGGGAAGGGGGGGTGTGGTCAGAACCGGAAAAAAAAATTTTCAGAGCAGAAAATTTGAAAAAAAAAATTTTCAGACTTCTCTCCAAAATAAAAAAAAAATATTCAGAACGTAACCGATAATAAAAAATTCTGCAAAATTCAAAAAAAAAATTTGCAAGTCTATTTTCATTTGAAAAAAATAAAATTTAAAATTATCAGACGTAAAAAAAAAAAAAATTCAGAATCCAGTCGTGACCATAACCCTCCCAAAGTCTAATGGTCCGTCCCTAAATTTAAAGTTAAAAAAATACCCAGTAGAAAGTTCATGCCAACAAAATTTCACCCTATCTAAAATACTGCCAAAGTACTGCTCCCATTTGATCAGGACTTTTCAAATAACTGCAACAAATTTGAGTCATGTATGTAGCCCATCATGAACAGTATAATATATCAGTCTATCGTATTCTAAAATTTTTTGACAAAAAATAGGATAAATACCATAAAATATGCAAATAAACGGACCTACCCTGGGCATTTTCCAGGTAAACGTTTATGATTTATCTGCTCAATTTCAATATTTTGAAAAACAACCCTTATATACAACAACTACACTTCCCCCTCTATACAATGTTTGGTTCCTTGAAAAAATGTGTACTGTGTCTTGAATGACCATAGTCGGCCATATTTCTATTGGAGATGCGTATTTTTTATTGAACGAATTTGATTTTTTTTCCATATTTACGACTCCTCAAGCACATCGTTCTCGAGATTCAAAATTTTGATCACTACCATAATGAACAAATTTATCTTTATCTCGATGAAATCATGTCTATTTTCACAAATTCAAAGTCTAACCTTTTGACGCAATAAACTTCTGACGTCGCACGGATACGCATACTAGTACACCTTGGCCACGTCGGCCATCTTGTTTTTCCACTAACACGTGTCCTCACCACTTGTTCATATTTACGACTCATCAAGGACACCGTTCTCGAGATTCAAAATTGTTGATCGCTTCCATAATGAACAAATTTACCTTTAGCTAGATGAAATCTTGTCTATTTTCACAAATACAAAGTCTAATCTTTTGACGCAAAATCTTCCGACGTCGTAAGGATACGCATACCGTACACCTTAGCCACATCGGCCACCTTGTTTTTCCACTAACACTAACAGTAACACGTATCATCGCGACTTGTTACCATACAAAAGAGTGAAACACTTACCTGACTTTTTCCTGTGACGGTCCTCTAGATGCACTAAGGTTTATGAAGCAGCTTAGTGCCGTTACCTTGCTTCGGATTGCCAGCAATAGCCGGCCTTCGACGATATTTCTGACGATGAGTACTACGGCTTTACTCTAGCCAGAGTGTAACGTGGGGATAGCGCCCTCAAACCACAGATACCGGCAACACGGTACCTGGACATCTCGACCCATAGACTACCATGTATCAGAAAAATTAAAACTGTGATAACTTCATTAATATGCAAGCCACGCCCACCAAAACCTTTTCAGTTCTAGCCATTTGAATTCTGAAGATGTCTACCAAATTTGACTGAAATACGTTCAGCCGTTTTTGAGATAATGGGGATACAGACACACGGACACACACACACACACAGACAGACATGGCTAAACCATATGCTCACGTGTGTGAACACGTGAGTTCAAAAAATATTGATATCTCCACCCTTTGGTGCAGGTGTACCGGTACACTAAATACAGTTGTATGTGAACTAAAAACTGAATATTCTATCACGTGTCACACTCTCCACTCAAACTACTTTCAAGGCCTTTCCAAAGGTAACCAATTCTGTCAAAAGCAGTTGGACCATTATAGTTTGTGCATTGCAATTCATTTTTTCAGAATAATTTGCATATTTTTTTGACATTTGTTTGTGTCATCCCTTCGAAAAAATCTAACGCATAACCAATGACCAATCTTTATTTCAAATATTGAGATTACACATTGTTGGTTGTTGATTTTGATGTGGACAGGGATATTACCTATCATAATTGTACTTATATATTCAGGCTACAGACTATTGGTAATTTTACCAACAGAGGTCAGTTCTATATTACATAGCCATATTGCAAAACGAAAGATAAATATCAGGAATATTATTTATTTATTTTATTTATTTATTTGATGGGTCAACAGACCAAAAAGGCCCAATAACAGCTATACTAGACTCCGAGAAAATAAATACAAGCAAACAAACACAAGTAAACAGTACAATATCAACAAGTCATTGACAATGACATAGTCCCGCTTGTAATAGGAGTATTAGTCTTGATGGGGCATGGAAATGTGGTCATTAAGAAGTATCACTGGAGTGTATAATGTTGACATCTATGGGCACATAGGTCTATGTCGTTGTTCCCAATTTGAAACACATGAGGACATGTCTAAGTTATGGTTCTAAATCGGGAAAAAAGATCAGACCTCTAGCTGTATTGGCCAGCAAAGAAATACATATGTGCATAATAAATGAGGTACAAGATGTGACATCTTAAGGTCTAATATCCTATCAAAATTGGAGGGTATAGAACTTGTGGTTACTGAGTTATGCATATATATATATGTAAAATCAAGGTCAAAGGTCATCGAGGTCACGTGACATTTGGGAAAAAAATTGTATTGCTAATTAATCCCTATATGCCAAAAATCTGACTCTAGCTCTATTTGCTTTCCCATAATTAGATATGTGCATAATTAATGAGGTAAAGCGTGTGTTGTCATAAGGTCTCCCATCCTACTAAATATAAAGGACATAGCATTTGTGGTTACTTATTTATTGACATAAACGTATATTTTAGGTAAAAGGTCATCGAGGTCACATGACATTTTGTCAAAAAATTTCTATCCTATAATTATCCCTATATACCAAAAATCAGACATCCAGCTCTGTTGGCTTGCTCAGAATTAGATATGTGCATAATTAATGAGGTACAGTATGTGGCGTCATAAGGTCTCCCATCATACCAAATATGAAGGGTGTAGCACTTGTGGTTACTGAGTTATGGACAAATATGTATATTTGAGGTCAAAGGTCACCGAGGTCACGTGACATTTTGTCAAAAAAATTGTATTGCTAAGTTATCCCTATAAACCAAAAATCAGACCTCTAGCTCTATTGGCTCGCTATTTGAGGTCAAAGGTCACTGAGGTCACATGACATTTTGTCAAAAAAATTGTATTGCTAAGTTATCCCTATATACCAAAAATCAGACCTCTAGCTCTATCGGCTCGCTATTTGAGGTCAAAGGTCACCGAGGTCACATGAAATTTTGTCAAAAAAATTGTATTGCTAAGTTATCCCTATATACCAAAAATCAGACCTCTAGCTCTATTGGCTCGCTCAAAATTAGATATGTGCATAATTAATGAGGTACGATATGTTGCGTCATAAGGTGTCGGCCATCATACCATATATGAAGAGTGTAGCACTTGTGGTTTAACTGAGTTATGGACAAATTTGTATATTTGAGGTCAAAGGTCCCGAGGTTACATGACATTTTGTCAAAATATCTGAGATATCTGTGTGAACGGATGGACTCAAGATGGATGAACGGACAGACATGACCCAATCTATAAACCCCCTGGACTTCATCCGTGGGACTAAAAACTGTGTCACTGCATCCTTTTGCGATATGAATACGATGAGAAACTAAATTTTTATTTTCTCGGCCTTATATATGGGAGTCTATGGAGAACTGCCTTATACATGGGGGTCTACGGAGTCGGAGAACGCCTTATACATGAGAGTCTATAAAGAACTGCCTTATACATGGAAGTCTATGGAGAACTGCCTTATACCATACATGGGAGTCTATGGAGGTGTAAACTAAAAAGTCCTCTAACACGACCAAATTTGATCGCATTGTGAAACAAATCGACGTGCATCTGTATGGGGTAGGGTACTATCCTTGTGCAAAGTTTGAAAGAAATTGACCATGGCATGTCTGAGATATCTGCGTGAACGGACGGATGCACGGACGGACGGCAGGACGGACGGACGGACATGACCCAATCTATAAGTCCCCCCGGACTTCGTCCGTGGGGACTAACAATCATAATAAAAACTAAAAATGCAATATGTACAGAATGAATACAGAGACTGTGAGGATCCTAAAGAATCAAAATATCTGAACACAAACGTCTTAAAAGTAGTACTAGGTTAAAAAATATTTTCTAAGATTCAACCTGCAATTGAGAACTTGAAATAAAGACGGGGCCCTGAGGCGTCCGAGTGGTGTAAAAAGTGACAATTGAAAAGGTAGGGACAAGAAGATCTCCCTGAAACTATTCAATTTAAAAAGGTCAGATCTAAACCCTTCCGCCGAAGCGAGAGAAAAGGAAGATTAAAATGGATACAGAACTGTTGGTAATCACTATTATAGTACCCAATAAACTTCAGACACATACTTATTTCAGGAAGCTTTTGTGAAGTTTCTCTACATGGTCACTCAAATATTGACAGTTTGGAGACCATACCACAGAACAGTACTTTTATCTGCTTTTTACTAAAGATATACACAAGGATGTCAAAACTCTCGGAGAAGAAAATGTATTACAGGATCTCTTTATCAAACCGAGCATTTTGAAAGTTAATCCGTTTACACATTTCTTCAATATGCCTTTTAAATGATAGATCAGAAACTAACAAAATACCATCAAGGACAGTGTGCTCATATTTGGTTTGAATTGTCCATTCAAGAAATATTTAAACCAGAAAAACAAGAATGACAAAAGTATTAATAAGATCTAGCTGAAACTTTAGGTATGGAGGTCAACTTTAGCAACATGCATAGCAGAGGAATGTTTCCACACAGTCCCCTTAGTTTGAGCAGTAAGAGTTCATGAACAATGACAGGATATGACTCATTGACAATTGTCTAGGCTGTTTCAGTTAATGCCACCACTCCAACACATAATACGTAAACTTTAAACTGCATAAAATAGGTTATAGATCATAGAACCTCTGACTCAGATGTGTAGGCTATTTCAGTTAATACCATCACTCCTGCACATTTGCAGGATTTCCCCTTTTTCTTACCTCATTTGCATATTCTTGACACTGACATGTTCATTTAAACAAAGTCACATCTCAACCCTGGATCTACCAATACACCAAATACTAACATGTAGGTGCGGCAGTTTTGGGAGCTTTTGCATCAGCCGGACATACCGGTACATCCGCACATACATATTACATACACATACAGATGCCATCAACTCACCATATAAGCTCTTTTTGGTATTTATACATATCAAATATGAGCTAATAACACCCAAGTCTCTGATCTCAGACACTCTCTTTAATAGACAACCATCAATAGAATAAACATTTCTCTTGTTGGTGAAGGATGTGACATTGCATTTCAGAATATTATAAGTATACTATTAACAATCCTCAACAAATCTTCATGTATTAGAGTACAATCGCCTATAGAGTGAGTTTCGCGAAAGAATTTAGAATCGTCGGCATACATACTGATCTGACTATGAAGAAGGACATTGGGAAGGTCGTTAATGTATAATAAAATTACAAAAAGCAAGGGTCCTAAGATTGAACCCTGAGGCATCCCTGATGGATAATAACACTTTGATATCAGTCTGTAAGATAAGAAGTACAAAGTTTAAGAAGTGGACCACACAGACCGAATGAACTGAGCTTATGACAGAGCAGCTTGTGGTTGACAGTGTCAAAGGCCTTAGCAAAGTCAATACAAATGCTGTCGACTTGCTTCTTGGAGTCAAGAGAGTTAGAAAGACAAGTCATTGACAATGACATAGTCCCCACTTGTAATAGGAGTATTAGTCTTGATGGGGCATGGAAATGTGGTCATTAAGAAGTATCACTGGAGTGTATAATGTTGACATCTATGGGCACATAGGTCTATGTCGTTGTTCTCAATTTGAAACACATGAGGCATGTCTAAGTTATGGTTCTAAATCGGGAAAAAAGATCAGACCTCTAGCTGTATTGGCCAGCCAAGAAATACATATGTGCATAATAAATGAGGTACAAGATGTGACATCTTAAGGTCTAATATCCTATCAAAATTGGAGGGTATAGAACTTGTGGTTACTGAGTTATGCATATTATATATGTATAATCAAGGTCAAAGGTCATCAAGGTCACGTGACATTTTGAAAAAAAATTGTATTGCTAATTAATCCCTATATGCAAAAAATCAGACCTCTAGCTCTATTTGCTTGCCCAGAATTAGATATGTGCATAATTAATGAGGTAAAGCGTGTGTTGTCATAAGGTCTCCCATCCTACTAAATATAAAGGACATAGCACTTGTGGTTACTTATTTATTGACATAAACGTATATTTTAGGTAAAAGGTCATCGAGGTCACATGACATTTTGTCAAAAAATTTCTATCCTTTAGTTATCCCTATATACCAAAAATCAGACATCCAGCTCTATTGGCTTGCTCAGAATTAGATATGTGCATAATTAATGAGGTACAGTATGTGGCGTCATAAGGTCTCCCATCATACCAAATATGAAGGGTGTAGCACTTGTGGTTACTGAGTTATGGACAAATATGTATATTTGAGGTCAAAGGTCACCGAGGTCACGTGACATTTTGTCAAAAAATTGTATTGCTAAGTTATCCCTATATACCAAAAATCAGACATCCAGCTCTATTGGCTCGCTCAAAATTAGATATGCACATAATTAATGAGGTACAATATGTGGCGTCATAAGGTGTCCCATTATACCATATATGAAGGGTGTAGCACTTGTGGTTACTGAGTTATGGACAAATATGTATATTTGAGGTCAAAGGTCACCGAGGTCACGTGACGTTTTGTCAAAATATCTGAGATATCTGCGTGAACTGATGGACGAACGGATGGACAAACGGACGGACATGACCCAATCTATAAGCCCCCTGGACTTCATCCGTGGGGACTAAAAACTGTGTCACTGCATCCTTTTTGCAATATGAATACGATGAGAAACTAAATTTTTATTTTTCTTGGCCTTATACATGGGAGTCTATGGAGTACTGACTTATACATGGGAGTCTATGGAGAACTGCCTTATACATGGGAGTCTATGGAGAACTGCCTTATACATGGGAGTCTATGGAGGTGTAAACTAAAAAGTCCTCTAACACGGCCAAATTTGATCGCATTGTAAAACAAATCGACGTGCATCTGTATGGGGTAGGGTACTATCCTTGTGCAAAGTTTGAAAGAAATTGACCAGGGCATGTCTGAGATATCTGCGTGAACGGATGGACGCACGGACAGACACACGGACACACGGACGGACACACGGACATGACCAAACCTATAAGTCCCCCCAGACGGTGTCCATGGGGACTAAAAATCAACATATGAAACTAAAACTAGTTGCAGTTGATCTTCCCTTAACAAAACCATGTTGAAATTCAGTTACATAGCTTTCAACAAAAGGATACACATTATTGTGAATACGTTCAAAAACTTTCCCCATTAGTGGCAAAAGTGAAATTGGGCGATAATTATTAACCTGATGTTTATTACCACCCTTGAACACAGGTATAACATCGGCGTGTTTAAACTTGGTAGGAAAAATTCCCGAGTTGATACTCATCTGGAAAATGATGGAAAGGAGGACAGATATCTCTTTGCAACAGTTTTTTAGGACAATACATAAAATATTGTCAGAGCCACTAGCTTTACGTGGATCAATTTCGTTATAGTACTGATTCAACAGCATCAACTTTAAAGGGGAAGTTCACCAAGGATGATTTTTACATATGTGCTAGCTTTGTGGTCACTTACCCCGGAAAAGCTATTTTCGCCATTTATAACTCGCGCGATTTTTTACAAAAACCGATAAAAATAGTACAGGAAGTTGCCCATGTAATTTGAATCATGGGAAAAAAGCTCCAAGCTTGGAGCTTGCATCATGTGATATGGAAGGGACCATCTTCGGACGGGTATGGCTCCCCAACATTGTCCACCTACAGTAACACAGTAGTAAACAGCGCCACAAAATCTGACAGTGGACAGTATATTATAAGTGAATTATCGTTTATGCAAGGATACTCAGTGTAAACAAAAGTTGTGTAAATACGCACAGCCTGTTTTGAGTGCGGATGAGTCACTGGACAATGCCATACCCATGGGAAGATGGTCCCTTCCATATCACATGATGCAAGCTCCAAGCTTGGAGCTTTTTTCCCATGATTCAAATTACATGGGCAACTTCCTGTACTATTTCTATCGGTTTTTGTAAAAAATCGCGAGTTATAAATGGTGAAAATAGCTTTTCCGGGGTAAGTGACCATAAAGCTAGCACATATGTAAAAATCATCCTTGGTGAACTTCCCCTTTAACTGAAATATGTGACAGTGAACTGTTGTTAACATGAGTCGTAGTAGGAGTAGAATTTCTGAGTTGATCAGAATTAAAATTATAAATACAAACAAAATTAAAATAATTAAAATAATTGTTAAAACATTTGCAATATCTTGAGGTTTTGTGACCTGTACATCATCGTGATGCTCTGAAGAACAGAGGCACATTCATATTTTGAGTTTAAAAAAGTCAAGAAACGCTTAGAATTATGGGGAACTGATTGCTCAATTTCAGAATTGTAATCTTTGAATTTAAAATTACTCAGCTTTTTGACAGCAAAAAGAAAATACACATCTGGGTGCTTAGATTTTTTTAAATTTCTCCTTGCTTTTTGTTTCTCTTTTTCAAGACAAATCAATTATCATATCGGTTCGGGTATGACCTGTTTTTGATAATGACTGTCGAAACACATTCATTAATCACACAACTTAGATAGTCATAAAAGATGACAACACTTTCATTTATAGATAAATACCAAAGTGAAGACCAGGAGTATAGTGAACGTAGCTGCCTCATATGATCAAAGTCTGCTTTCTTAAAATTTGAAACTCTTCGAGTGGCATTATCATGTATTTGTAATTTTGGAATACAAAGCTCAATACACACATCTTTATGGTCAGATGAAATAGCAGGCTCAGCTGTTTCAATATTAAGCAACTTAAAATTGAGAGTGGCACGCTAGATCAAGAATGTTATTACCATAGGTAGGCTCTACATTGTGTTGATCTAAACCAAAGTCACACATTATGTCACGCAGGCGATGGGCAGCGTGACTAGTAACATTTCTTGGAAAAGTACGGCCTTGTATATTAGACCAAGACATGTCAGATAAATTGAAATCACCAGTGATAAGAATCAAATCATTTTCATTACAATGCAAGAAACTCTCTGAAGAGAGTCAGAAAAGTCCTCAATACCCTGGTTGATGACAATATCAGTCAGCAGTATGTACATGTAGATGCAGCAAATGTACAAGCTACTACCCAAAAGGGATATTTTAATCAAAATATTTTCAACTGCACCTTCCAGCTCCTTGCATCGCCTAGACATTAAGTCATCTTTCACAGCAATAAAAACGCCCCCTCCTCTGGTCTAGGCGGAGTTTGTTTCCTCACGATCTTGACAATAGATGAGATAGTGATTTGTATCCACACCTTCTATGTCAAGGATGCTAGCAGACAGCCAAGTCTCAGTATAGTGACAAAAATATCAAAAGTAGCATCGCTCATGAATAGATGCAGGTCAGTAAATTTCCTGGCCACGCTGCGACAGTTTTGGTAAAATACATTCACCCTTGATCTAGCTCCAGTAGGACCTGGATTGATTTCCTCGTGATGATTGTCGCAGCTGTAATCAGGAGTGAAGTCATCATCACTAGTAAGATCAGAAACAGGACCACGATTTGACTCAACATCACCAGCGATTATGAAGAATTTGTAGTTAAAACTGGCTGAAGAGTTCATGTAGTAGTGTAGACGACGGTGGCTGTACTTCACTTTCCATGGGGTTTTCAGATGAGCTTTAAGTTGCAGCAAGAGAAAGTCTGTTGTTTTGGTAATTATCAGTCCATGTACATTGAATGGTGGCAGCAAAGATGACTGTGAGCAAAGTAATTGTTGCATTCATGATTCAGGTGGAAGAAGCTGCAGCAGACGAGGTGGTAACTGGTTGGTTGATGAGTTCCTAGATATGTACAGGTGTGGAGATCACATTAATAGCAACAAGATTATGCAGTGTTGGTGGTTGAGATGGTTGCTGATATCCACTGTTGTAGAAAATTAGGCTTAATGTGATCTACCATCAGGGCTGGGATGAAAAGTCGTTTTTCATCCAAAACTGAGGAACGGTAAGCTCACAGCAAAGGTTTCAGGCATCCAGGTATGGCAGGAAACTTTAAAATGAAGTTGGCAGTGCAGAACGAATGTGATATAGCCCACAGAGGGTACAAAATGAAGCAAACCAGGAGCAAAAGAAAACACATCTGTCTGCACTGACAACTTTTGGTCCTAATTCATTTGCAAATGATCTTAAACTGCATGTGTTGGAAGGAAGTCATTTCTAGTATTACCTGCAAAGAAAATTTGAAAGGTGTGGCATAATTAAAGTTTGAGAGAACTTTGTGAATGAAAAAAGGGTTGACCATAACCAAAACCTCATGTGTGGAAATTTTTTTATCGATTGTGTAACAGTTATCAGATGAATGTTATCATTTTTGGACAAATGTGAATTGCATTATCAGCATCTATAAATCACTAATCAATGCTCTACATTATAATGTCAAGCATATTATGTTCCTACCTGTGCCAATAGCTGGTATAGCAATTGACTTCAGTTTTAATCCTTCAGCCATGCATAGTAGATTGAAGCAACATTTACGTAATGACTCTTCTGCAACGTCTTTTGGACACTCAGACCATTTTGGACCAACAGTATGAAGAACCCACTTACAGGGAAGATTCCCAGCCTTTGTGTAAGCTACTTCAGCTAACTTAAGTGGTTTATGTCTTCTGCTTTGCATGATTTCATCACTCTCTCTCTGAATGCTAGGTCCACCTGCCTTTACAATAGCTCCTGCAACCCCTGAACCATGTGAAAGCTGTTCGTTTGCAGCATTGGCAATGGCATCAACATTTTCTTTTGTGATGTCACCCTTACAAACTAAAACCTTAACTGTTCCAAATGCAACACTGTACAGAACTTTACTTCCCTGGTCTGATTGATCATCATGTGTATAACTATTACTTCTAGTCAGCTCAGCAGAGGCCCCATGTCTTTTCTTCCCACCATGGCGAGCTGGTTGGGAACCTAGACCAAGGTAATTATAGAATGTTTCCATCGCAACCTTTGTTTCATCGTGTTCACCAAGAATTCTTAAACACTTACTCTCTTTATTTGTGAGTAGTATTTTACTGTGTTTAGCATGGGTGTAGTTTATGGCATCAATGATTTTTGCAGCTTGCACATTCTTTTCTCTGAGATCTATATCCTTTCCTGTTATTTTTGAATGATGTTTCTGCACAAATGAAACAAATGCTTCATATCCTTTCTCAACATCTTTCTCTGAACATTTGGCTGGCCCCTCAACTGCCTCTACAATGACATCATCACCCCCATTCCAAATAAATTTTACAGAACCATCTCTTTCCATATTTTTGAGCACATGGCTGTAAACATGAAACATATAAGCTAAAATATTTTCCTCAACAGTGGCTTGTTTTGATAAAATACTTGTTGCATCAAGAGACTTATTCTCATCATTTCCCATCAATCAGGATTTTCACCTTCCATTTCAATGGCTTGTTTAAATGATGTTGTGGCTTTATCCCAATGCTCCTCCTTTTTACTGTGAAGTGCATATTTCCCATTTTGCAGGATGTTAGACAATTGACTTGCTTGCTCTCCTAGCTCATCTCGAGGGACTCCTTTTACTATGTCAAATGTTTTTTCCAACTCTTTGTCAGACAATTGACCCTGATCTGAACAGTCAGAGGTTTGATCATCATAATTTGATTTAGAAGAGCTAACATCTCTTGCATTTGAAGGCTGCCCTTCCCAAACAACCTCATTTAAACTTTCCATGCCACTTGACCTACACTTGCTTGTTTTTGCCTTATCTGGTTCTACTTTTACACTAACTGTGTTCTCATCATTTTGTTTGGTTGCAATGGCACCATTCCTTTTACCTGGCCTTTCCATCAATGATATCAAATTATGATTAAGCTTCATTACATCATGTAACTTTCCTTTTATACGGAGTGTGTTATTTTTCTTCTCCACCCTCTTTAAGTTAACTTTCTCTACTGCTTGCTTAAAGAGTTTCTTTGCTTTATCTACTGATACTGAGAATTCATCTAATCTTAAAGTTGTGGTTACATCAAGAAGATCCTGGAAAGGAAAAATGAAGTATGTCATAGTATATTGATCATTTTGCAATACAAAATGGCTGGGAAAATAATCATAACATGTGGCCAGGTGGCAGCAAATTGGAACATGTAATAAAACAAATCATCATGTACATATTATGCTCTGGCTCGTGAGAATGCTTTAAATCAAAGGTTTCTAGCCACATGCGTGGACCCTGAATTTATTACAAAAAGTAACATTAATTGCTTTTGAATTTTACTAATTGCTGTTTTCTGGCCAGTTCTGTTATTTTCATTTATTCAATTTATCCATCCATGATTGGATAGGAAGTTTTATTCTGTCTATTAATTCAGTTGTTGGTGTTTCATAGTTATATTTTATGTATATGAGTATTTGAATTTCTGTGTGTGTTGGATCAATTAAAATATCTTATTCCTGTAAACATCAGGAAAACCTACATGTGAATGATTACAAAAAAAGAAAATTTATTCACTTTGCTTGGTGGAAGGGCTATCTCGAGGTGATGATACATATTTTTTTATTTACATTTTTAATTTTTTTATTTACATGGTGATGATACATATGTTATCATTAAGTGTGAAAAACATTATTATTTACTTACATCATAGTCAAAAGAGACTGCATTAACTGAATCCAGTTTCTTTACTTCTGATATCAGTAACATATTCAACTCATTCAGCCTCCTCAAAGTTCCAGTGACCACAGCATGATCATCGTTGATTGTCACATCAGTTCCCTGAAGAACTCGTTCAACCAATACTTTTGCCTTTTCTTTTTTTAATGGTATTTTTTGGAACAGCAGTATTGCCACCACCTGGTGAAATACAGTCCTATCAAGCAGGCTCTGAATGAAGCAGAAAGACAAAACGTTTAATTCATGATTTTGCTTACTGTCTCTAAAAGTTCAAAATAATTTGCCATGCACATTCTATCAGATGTGTGATGCAGTTGATTCGTACTTACAGTGGTTGCTTTGAAGCATTGGCATTACGCGAAGTAGACATATTGTCTAAATTGAGGTGTTGCCAACACTGTCAGGTGTAATTATCAGCTGAGCAGTAATTCCAGTCGACCACAGAGAAATCAACTCTGCCAAAGTTGAAACATTGTCTTGCAGCAGGTCAGATGTAGTCAAAACAACTACACCTGAAAGCAAGTGATAAGACTTGGACAGTGCTCGGACATATGTGGTGGTGTTGTTTAGACTACGTCTGACCGTCTGCTAGACAATGTTTCAACTTTTGCAGAGTTGATTTTTTTATGATCGACTCATGTTACCGCTTAGCTGTTAATTGCACCCGACAGTGTTGGCAACTCCTCCATTTAGACAATTGGCCTGTTCAGATTGACAAAGTTGCGTCGGCCTAGGTCCGGACCTGGGCCGGGGCCGACGTAAAAAACCAATGTGGACAGGCTGAGTCGGCCCTGGGCCGACACAGTTTGGTCCCGGTGAGAAGGGGGGGTTCAGGGCCGACGCAAAATTTGGTCCGACGCATATCGCCAGTGTGGACAAGTTGCGTCGGCCCTGGTCTCAGTTGACCAGGCCTCCGCCATGGATTGAAGTCGAACTAGTCACCCTATTCGCACAAAACAAACGACGTTTGAAACTAAAGTTTACACCTATCGAAAGTTTTCAATCCAGTCTTTACATTTTAATATCATCCCATGTACGCTGAACTTCCCACCAACCTTTGTTCCGCAAACGAGACCATGTCATTCGATTCCACAGTGCACGTAATAGACTAGAGTCGAGAGGCATGTCAAAAATGCCGCGCACTGGTTATTTCTCCACCGCGGTCTTATATATACCATATGCTCATCCAATAAATAGTGAAGATCTCTCCGATGATTAAAAGGGTGAGTGGTAGTCATATTTGCCCTTCTTGTGCGTAAAAACACAGGAAAATCATGAACAGTAGAAACAGCGTGCCATATTCAAATGCGCCATTTTGAACTTTGACAGGTCAGAGGTCACAAAGGAAGGTAAAGTTACGTCGGCCCAAATTCTGGTACCGGTAGGTGTGGACACGGACCAAATTTAATCCCAAAAGGACAATTATTTTGCGTCGGCCCAAATTTCAGTTGGGTTGCCAATGTGAACAAGATAAATATGTCTAGTTCGTCTAATGCCAATGCTTCAAAGCAAACCTCTGTATTGACTTGCATCTTCTCTGGTAGGATATCATACAACATATTGTATGTATCAAGTGTAGTTTACCCTGGAAGATACAAAATTTTACACTGTGTGACAGAGAACAAGAAATGGAATGAAATAGAAATTAAGTTTGAAATTGATACACTGTACTTTGAAGCTACGCATTATCAAAGGAAACGTTTAGTTGCTCACGCTGCAACGGATGAAAAATGCAAGATCAAGTACAACACTTGTTTGAATAGTAGAGCTGTTACTATAACATTAACAAGCGACCTAGCGGCCGATATAGCTCCGCTGTGTTTATGTAGAGAATAACTATTTTTGACACATGTTGATGAAGAAGGTGGAAATCTTTGATAGCTCAATGCAGTGGCCAGAAAAAAGTGGCTAAAATAAGCTGCAAAAATACACAATTGAAGATTTCATCAAACTTTGAATGTATCACATCCGATCATCCCTAAGAACATGTCAACCAAAGCTATCTGATGAGTGGTTTTTGAGAATAAATTTTCTGACCAAAAACGGCAACAATTGCCCCCAAAATAAAATTGCAGATTTCATCATAATTTCAAAAGATCAAATTTAGTTCATCTATAGAAACCTGTATACCAAATTTCAAAGCTGTTAGACCAGTACTTTTTGAGAAATGCATTTTTTGACCAAAAATGGGAAAAATTGCCCCAAAAATTCAAAATTGCAGATTTCATCATTATTTCAATAAATATCATTTAGTTCATCTATAGAAACCTGTATACCAAATTTCAGAGCTATCAGATGAGTAGTTTTGGAAATACACATTTTTTGACCAAAAATGGCAAAAATTGCCCCAAAAATACAAAATTACAGATTTCATCAGAATTTAATATATATTACTTAGCTCATCTGTAGAAACCTGTATACCAAATTTCAAAGCTATCAGACCAGTACTTTTTGAAAAACACATTTTTTGAACCATTTTTTGACCAAAAATGGCAAAAATTGCCCCAAAATTACAAATTGCAGATTTCATCACAATTTCAATAAATATCATGTAGTTCATCTGTAGGAACCTGTATACCAAATTTCAAAGCTATCAGATGAGTAGTTTTGGAAATACACATTTTTTGACCAAAAATGGCAAAAATTGGCCCAAAAATACAAAATTACAGATTTCATCAGAAATTCAATATATACATATTACTTAGTTCATCTATAGAAACCTGTATACCAAATTTCAAAACTATCAGACCAGTACTTTTTGAGAAATACATTTTTTGACCAAAAATGGCAAAAATTGCCTTAAAAATGCATATTTCTGCACAATTTGAACAATCTGATAGATCATCCCTTGGGAACATATGTACCAAATATCAAAGCTATCTGACTGGCACTTTTGAAGAAGAAGATTTTTAAATATTTTTTTACCAAAAATGACAAAAATTGCCTTAAAAATACAAATATGCAAATTTCACCACAATTTGAACAAATCTGACTGAAGTCACCCTAAGCAAACTGTATATCAAATTTCAAAGCAATCGGACAAGCGGTTTCAGAGAAGATTTTTTCACCAAAAACACCAAAAAATGCCCCAAAAATACAAATATGCAAATTTCACCACGATTTGAACAAACTGAAGTGAGGTCACCCCAAGTGAACTGCATATAAAATTTCAAAGCAATTGGACTTGCGGTTTCAGAGGAGAAGGCAATTGTTGACGGACGACGGAGGAAAATCAACCTATTTGATAAGCTTCGCGTCGCTGACAGCGGAGCTAAAAATTCATCAATAGAAAGCAACATGTGTGTGCCATGATATTTAACTCTGAGGATGAAAAAACAAGCATGAGTGAGGGATCACTTAAGTTACCAAAATACTTCTACTGACATTGATTACAGACAAATGAGTATTAGTCATTCTCTTTTATCTGAGTGAATGAAGCAAGATTAATTAATTTCAAAATCCCCAAACAATATGTTTTTTTCAAGTGACACTATACAGTGCCACACAGAGAACAAATTAGGAATTTACGTAACAGCTGTAATAAAAGTTACAGAATTTAAACTTGTAAAGTGTAAAATTGGAATCATTTGTGTTGTAATATTAATGATCCTACATGGGTTGTTTTGTAGGAATGTTTCACAATTCTAATGCTTGTGTGTCAAATATTCCAGTTGTTGTGTTTGAGAGAGCATCTATCATAGTCATTTCTACAATCCCCCAAGGCAAATGCTGCAATTAAGCTTTAATTTCTTATTAAATGTGGTCAGCATGTACAACTTGATTTCAACATTACTGTTACATCTGGGGTGAAGTATTAATATCAAACACTGTCCCTACTTGTCTGTCAAGTTAAGCAGAAATACCCAAAGAAATCCTTCTTTAATACAGCAAATTTTTTTTTCTATTCTATTCTATTCCTCATCCATGTAATTATGCTTATGTTCTCCAGTTTAAATATTTACATTCACTTGATAAGGTTTCAATATGGTCATAAATCACTCCTTCAGAAATCTGTGAAGAGGACAAAGGGAAAATTATATATATTTTTTTATTTTGATGACATCTTTGTATTTTGTAAGTTAAAAAAAATACCGCAATTATACGGTGTCGCTCAAATTTGATCAGAATTGGTACATACCAGTATGGGTTAACAAAATCAACAATAAATGTTGTTTCTATCTGTTCAGCGCAGGAAAATTCTACGTTGATGTTATGACAATGATTTCTGCACAGTACAACTAGAAAAACAACAAGAAATATTTAAACCAGAAAAACAAGAATGACAAAAGTAATTAAGGTCTGAAATTTTAGGTACTGGAGGTCAACTTTACCAACATGCATACCTGAAAGGCAGCTAGCGCCTCTTAGTTTGACCATAGACGGTCTTCCTCCCCTCTACTGACGGTCTTCCTCCCCTCTACTGTCTATGGTTTGGGCAGTTCTGTTAATATGTAACAGTTCATAAACAACTCCCCTCTACTGACGGTCTTCCTCCCCTCTACTGTCTATGGTTTGGGCAGTTCTGTTAATATGTAACAGTTCATAAACAACTCCCCTCTACTGACGGTCTTCCTCCCCTCTACTGTCTATGGTTTAGGCAGTTCTGTTAATATGTAACAGTTCATAAACAATGACAGGAAATGACTCAAGATAAGTGGAGTTTGCCTGTTTCTTACTGGCATGTAACTCCTGCACACATGCAGAATTTCCCTTTTTCTTACCTCATTTGCACATTTTTGACACTGATATGTTCATTTGAACAAATTCACATCTCAACCCCTACATCTACCTGTACACCGAATACTGAGATGGTAGCTTTGGCGGTATGGGAGCCTTTGTGTGTGACGGACATACATCCGCACATACCCACAAATATACAGACATACAGTCATCATATAAGCTCTTTTTGGTATTTATATATAAAACCAAATATGAGCTAAAAATTAAGAATGACAGTCCCCACTGACAGTAGTGACGCTAAAGTCAACAACTATGGAAATGATTTTGATTGACATATTTGTTACCTTTAAAAAGTTGCAATGGACAATTTTGACGAATTAGGTTGAGATAAAATAGTCATACATTTATTATAAATAATACAGTAATTAAAGTATTTTAATATGAAGCATGGTATGAAAGCAAGTATTACTGAAAAAGTGTCTATCCATACTTGTGTATGTTGTGTTTCTCATCATACTTAATATTTGACGTAAACAGAAGTCATTCATCAATGTGGAACATGTTCAAGTTCAGAATATTCAGCTTTGATATTTTGCTTACATACAGTGAATCATAAATATAGATATGCAAAAAACCTATTTGTGATATGTCATACATTGAACTTTCAGCATGATAAAATGATTAAGGTACGATATAAAACATGTCATTCTCATGAAACTTGCCTCATAAGCAAAAGTATGTCACATGCAGCTCGGAAGTCTGATCAAATCATCTCTATTCAGTTTTGTTCATGGCGTAATTACTAAAAGTCATTTTTAAATGAGCTAATTATCAGATGTGATACCCATAAACTTAAGTCATGACTTAAAGTGAGTATAGCTGCTGAAGCTTAGAAGTCATATTAAATTCTATTATAAATATCAGATTCATTTTTGACATAGTCTGATTACAGAATTTCATTTCACATGCAAATAAGCTGTCGGTCAGTATAAATTCATATTAATTAAACCTTTAGTGTAAATCAATGTAAGTATATAACCAGTGTCCTAAAGAAGTGCAATCAAATGCAGTACATTCAGTTTTGATACATGTCCTTTTACAAAATTTCATCAAATATGCAAATTAGCTATAAATTAAAATGTCGGAAACTTACTGCAACTAGCATCAGATAATGATCAACCAATGGCAGAGGTTTAGTCAAAATCTTTGCACTGAATATTAATATATAACTTAATTAAAATTAATTAATTATGCAAATGAGCCAGTAATAAGAATCTCCTGCTCACAAAATTTTCAAAATACCTAGATCTGAATAAGACAATTGAATGGTAAAGGTTCAGTCAAATGGTGCTCTTAGTATGACAGATAGGCTAATTACAAAAATAGTGACAATATCACTGTTCGCTCCCATATAGTTATCAAACAAACCAATAATTGTATGAAACATGGATATACATACAGACAGACTGACATTCACAGACTGGCACAGAGTGATGACATGACCCCAAGTGTGCCTTGGCCCATGGAGAGTGATAAAGATATAACAAAAAGCTGAATGTAATGATAGTTAAGTATAGGCCTACAGACACTGAGGGTGAATATGTTACAGCAATTTGATTAGTTTCTTTTCGTTTTCTACTTCTGTGATAATTTTTAAGACAATCAAACTGCAAGGCAGTTTTAATATGTATTGACAAACATGTTATCTTTTACAAGCACACAGCAAACTGTTCTTGATTTTTCATTTACAATATTTGACATAGACTGAAATACATAACATGCAACCAATATTTACATTTTGCCCATGCACCAGATACATGGAGAGATTTCAACATACAATCATTAACTCAGAAACCCTACAGGGAAAAGTAAACATTGTTTTCTTCCAGAACAGCTGGTACATCCACATCTGGAGCAACTTACAAACTTAACCACTTACACAAGGATGATGACACAAGAGATAAAGTTAAGAAATTTAACTGTGGTGAACTTGACTATTCCTTCAAATCCTTACCTAACTTGATTGACATCTTAAACTACAATACACTGCATGGTTAATTGCACACAAAAATACATCAGGGGTGTACCATTTGATGAAAGGGGGTTGTCTGGCAGATTGATGAGGAACATCTTTTTTATCTGATACATTGTACATTCTTTTTTTCCCACTATCCCACCTTTTCTTTTTGACAAACCTTCTGTGGATGATTTTTTTATTGACATTTGTTTGGATTTTTTCAAAATCTGCCAGGACCTCAGACCCCCCCCCCCCCCCCCCCCATCACTCTTTAACATTGAAAAAACTTTGAATATATTTGTTGGAAACCAAACCTGCTGAAATCACCTAAGCTATGTTTTCTCATTATTTTTTACCGCATTTCAACACCAAATACAGTTTACCATTTCAAATGCTTACTGAATAACAACATTATATTAAACATAGGGCCAATGTCCCTGAAGCTACTATAGACATGGATACAAAATTAAGTATTTCCTGACTGTATGAAATCATCTCACTAAGGTCATCCTAAGGACCTGTTAACCAAATATTAAAGCTGTCTGTCCAGCGGTTTTGAAAAAAACAAGCGACCCAATAATCGACAGAGCTCTGCTGTGTTATGTAGAGAGCAACTTTTTGTGACATATGTATTGATGAAGAAGGTTGAGATCTTTGATAGCTCATTTCAGGATGGCCTGACCTAAAATGGCAAAATTAGCTGCAAAAATACAAAATTGATGATTTCATCATAATTATGTATAAAAATGTATACCAAATATCAAAGCTATCACATGAGTAACTTTTGAGAAACAAATATTTTGACCAAAAACGGCAAAAATTGACCCAAAAATACAAACATGGGGCCGGGGGGCACCGACGTCCTTTGTACCTCCTTACTGTTTATTAATTGCCATAAATGTGAAATTTGGCAAAAAGTCAAATTGTTTTGACATAAATGAAGTTATTTGAACTGGTTGGTTACCGGTCCAGCATAAGTTCAAGTGTGGATTCTAAGTATCAACAACCTTGATATGAACCATTGACTAAAAAACATTTGCTTGTTACACTCACCACACTTGTACTTAGTATTTGGAGTGTACACCTATCTACAATACAATGATAAAAAGTTTGGACTCTGTAGGTCAACAGTGCATCTTAATGTATGAGACTAAATAAGCTTACCCCTCAAGTATGTATAGGCCAAAACAATATTTAATTTTGAATTATGTAGTGCAGGGAAGGACATACAATATGGTGAAAAGCAAACTAAATATAACCAGATATGAACTGTAAATGCTCACGTGTTTCATTATATATTGATGTTATGTGTAAATTTGAACCTTCACATGTTTGCAACTTCATTGAAATATTATGATCAACATAATGAACAATAATCACTGCCTATTAATTCTAAAAGGTCATGAAGTATACAAATTTGTAATTAGCTGAAATAAAAATATTAAAGTTATTTGACTGCTGTTATTGTTTCACCACTTTATATAGGAAGTGTAATTACTGTTGGCCATGTCCTTCAAGCCATATATGCCGAGCTGTGAAAGCTCATTAGATGTGCAAATTATGAATTAGCTGACATGAAAATGTGAAATGACTTTCGATATTGTTTTAACCTAGTACCTGATATAATCATCAATGTACATAGCATGTTTTGCCAACTTTGATCAAGTAAATCCCGGTATATATCCCTAATAAGCAAAGTTCATTAAATATGTAAATTAGGAATTGGCTTAAGTAAAAATGCTTAATGATTGTCAATAATGTTGTATCATGGTATCTGTAATATGTGTAGCAAATTTTGTCAACTTTGGTAAAGTCAATTCAGATATATATCTCTAATTAGGAAAGATCATTAAATATGCAAATTAGGAATTGGCTGAAGAGAAAATGCTTAATGACTTTCAATAATGTTGTATTATAGTGTCTTTAATGTACATAGCAAGTTTCATCAATTTTGATCCAGTCAATTCAGATAAATATCCCTAATTATGAAAATTCATTTAATATTAAAATTAGGTTTTGGCTGAAGTAAAAATGTCTTTTGACTTTCAATAATGTTATATCACAGTATCTTTGATTTATATAGCAAGTTTCAACAACTACAATCAAGTTAATTCAGATATACATCCCTAATTGGGAAAGTTCATTAAATATGCAGATTCGGAATTGGCTGAAGTAAAAATGCTTAATGACTTTCAAAAATGTTGTATCATAGTGGTTTTAATACATGTAGCAAGTTTCATCAACTTTGGTCCAGTCATTTCAAATATATATCCCTAATTAACAAAGTTCATGAAATATGCAAATTAGGAATTGGCTGAAGTTAAAATGCTTAATGACTTTCAATAATGTTAAATCATAGTATCTTTAATATACATACCAAGTTTGGTTAATTTTGTTGGAGTCAAATCAGACATTATTTAGTTAGGAAAGTTCATTAAATATGCAAATTAGCAACTATCTTTCATGTCACCCCTTAATGGTTCCCACTGCTGATATATCATGGTGTGATCAACATTTGTAGCAAATCTCATCAAATTGTGTGTAGTCGTTTTTAATGTATATCCGTTTTTTCTAAAATCATTAATTATGCAAATGAGCAAAAAGTATGCAAGCCACACCCACCAAAAACTAATCAGTTCTTGCCATTTGCTAACTGAATATATGTACCAGATTTGATTCTGATCTGATTAGCCGTTTTTGAGATATCGGACCAACAGACAGACAGACAGACAGACAGACACACAGACAGACAGACAGACAGACAGACAGACATCGCTGCGACATATGCTCACGTGTGTAAACACGTGAGCAAAAAACTGAATATACAATTATATGGAAATGTTGTTTTACAGTCATGAGTATCTGGTGTGTGCCGAGAGACAAATATTAAAATTGGACAGTATCATCCTGATCACAGTATGTCTGACCACAGGGAACAGATGAAAGGACCCTGGGGTGGGGAGGAGGGTTTTTTGTGTGCAACGGTTTACCTTATTTGATTTTATTAATTTTGACTGTGATATTTCAAATAAAGAGTTCAACTCCACACCGTCTGACTGCTTTATATATTACCGACAATTCCTTATCTCCTCTCCAACTTGTGTATACACCACTGTAATTGCTCCAAAACATTGCCAACTTGCTAATCGTGAACTCTTTATTTGAAATATCACAGTCAAAATTAATAAAAATTAAATAAGGTAAACCGTTGCACAAAAAACCCTCCCTCCCCACCCCAGGGGACTGATTTCTTTCCCCTATGGTCTGACTGGTTGTTTCCTTCTGATTTTCTGACACGGTGATAGGTACAAAATATTATGCTATTCACGATAGTTATACAACATAGCTTGCATTTTGTTCATAGTAGAACTGAGTTTTACATGTAAGATAACTTTCTCGTAAACTGTAAATTCTGGCTTCTGGCAGCTCAAACGTCGCAATACTACATTTTTTGATATGATATGGACCGGAGTGATTTGCACACATGCAGTGACAGTCGATATATTCATAGTATGAGAGTCTACTGTACATTAAAGCATGGTGATGTTGACAACTACATGCATGCCAGTGCACGATTTCAAAGTAGCCACGAGGAATTCTAATGGTCTTTTAGTGGAAATATAGGTATTAAACGACAGTGAAACAAACAACATTAGTTATCGTGACCTTGCTAAAGTGCAATCTCGGATCATGTATGATCTGATGATCATGCAAAATTACCATGTCGGATTTAGCCCTGCGTACGATGCTGTGTGTTCCGCTACAGCTATTCGCCCCGCTCACCACAGCCCTGCAAAGACCCGTACGTAGGGTCGGTGACTTCAAATCCACTTTGGGACTTGACGTAAAAAGCCAAATTACTGCCGAAATTCAGCGTTCTTGGGCCCAAGTCGTATCCCTGCCCACCTCAGCTACTCGATCGCTTCCAAAAATGCCAGTCTTTTATTCACTTTTCGTAAATAACCGTCGATGTCGGCACCTCTCTCGCTAGCCCTGCGTACGTACGCAGTGTACGCAGTGCATTCCCTGTGTGCGTTCCTAACACACAGCATCGTACGCAGGGCTAGCGAGAGAGTTGCTGACATCGACGGTTATTAAGTAAAAGATGATGTCAAAATCAATGCACAACTGTCGAAATTACCCAAAATAAGCAACAGAAAACTAAAAGTTATCGCTGTGTCGAAAGGACAGTATATCAACATAAAAAGACGCTAGTTTGTTATGACATGGAGGCCGGAGGTAGAAGGACAGAGCATTCCCTCACTCTCACCCAGCTATTAGTACGGGCCGCCGGTGGGATTGCCTCGCTATTAAAAGCAATGGATTCGCCGGTACTGGGGAGTACGGAGGCCATCATTCTTCAGTCTATCGAAGGAGCGGTTCGTGCCAAAAAATACATGACAGCAATCAAATATACGCTAAAACCTTTAAAACGTCAAAATCCACAACTGACCGAGAAACATGATGGCAGTCCTTGAAAAACAACGCTAACTTGTTATGTGCGCATGCGCATATTAAGGGGAGACCCATTTGATTTCGGGGGGGGGGGTATGCAGGAAGTGGGTATGGGAACTTTTTTTTGTTAGAGAGACAGCATTTTTTTATTTCTACAGTCAGACCTGCATCAATTTTTTTTTCAAATGGAGTAGCAGTGCAATTTCTCAAATTTAAGCCAGTGTTTCACATATCACAGGATGTTTTTATTTATTCATTTTACATTCCAACAAATGACAAACAAAATGGAAAGTCTATTATATATACAACTTTAAATTATAGAACACTTTTTTGGCAAATCAACTGTGATCAGTACTATACCTGCTTTTCTTTAAAACAGTCAATTCCTTTTAAGTTCTCAGGGGAGATGTTATCTTTTGTGGTCAGAGAACAAGGCTCCACACATTGTATTTCATTATATTTGTTGTTCCTCAATTTTCATTGTCAACTTGTAATCTTTCTAACATATTTATATTGAGAGAATAATGTATTGGTTTTAACACTAGTTTATTGACTCCTATCTTGTGTTTTAAATTTTCACGATTTAGAGAAGTCAAATAGTCCCATCTAGATATTGCCTATACCATTGAGATATTGCAACAGAAATCCTGAAACATGATTTCTTGGGTCAGAAAAGGGAAGGAAAACATCAAGTGCACCGAGGTGTACAGTAGTGAATGCTTATATCATAAGTGCTGGAAAAAAAACACATAAGAATTACTTACTTCTTCAGTCGATCAAAGGCGCCTTTCGTACCAAAAAATACACGACAGCTGCAAAAGTGCATCACTGTCAACTTCATAACTATAGAACATGTTGAAATACACAGTGAAACGTTCACAATGTAAAAAATGTGCCCATACCGAGAAACAAGATGGCGTCCGTTTCGATTCTTCAACTCAGATTTTGTCCTACAGTTGTGCGCATGCGCAGACGGTAGCTTTAGCGAAAGTGAGGCAAAATCAAGTAAATATAAAATAAAATGGATAAAAATATTGTTTAAAAATAATGTAAGGCATGTATCACCAAATTTTGAACATTTCTGACGGTATTTCAAC
This sequence comes from Ptychodera flava, assembly GCF_041260155.1. Taxonomy (NCBI): domain Eukaryota; kingdom Metazoa; phylum Hemichordata; class Enteropneusta; family Ptychoderidae; genus Ptychodera; species Ptychodera flava. Next base: position 15,601,522 of record NC_091947.1, on the reverse strand, counting down.
TATACGAACACCCATGCCAAACATCACAATAATCAAATCAGTGGTTTTGAGGAAAAAGTGAAAATAGTGGTTTTCAGAAAAAAGCTAAAAAAGTGACTTTAAAATGATTCAATCAAAAAAAGAAAAAGACCGTTTGAGATACATGCCAAGTGACCACCAGACCAAATTTCAGACAAGCGACTAGCGGCCGATATAGCTCCGCTGTGTTTATGTAGAGAATAACTATTTTTGACACATGTTGATGAAGAAGGAGGAAATCTTTGATAGCTCAATGCAGTGGCCAGAAAAAAGTGGCTAAAATAAGCTGCAAAAATACACAATTGAAGATTTCATCATACTTTGAATATATCACATCGGATCATCCCTAGGAACATGTCAACCAAAGCTATCTGATGAGTAGTGTTTTGAGAATAAAATTTTCTGACCAAAATGGCAACAATTGCCCCCCCAAAATAAAAATTGCAGATTTCATCATAATTTCAAAAGATCAAATTGAGTTCATCTATAGAAACCTGTATACCAAATTTAAAAGCTGTTAGACCAGTACTTTTTGAGAAACACATATTTTGACCAAAAATGGGAAAAATTGCCACAAAATTCAAAATTGCAGATTTCATCATTATTTCAATAAATATCATGTAGTTCATCTATGGAAACCTGTATACCAAATTTCAAAGCTATCAGATGAGCAGTTGTTGAAATACACATTTTTTGACCTAAAATTGCAAAAATTGCCCAAAAATACAAAATTACAGATTTCAGGAGAAATTAAATATATATTACTTAGCTCATCTGTAGGAACCTGTATACCAAATTTCAAAGCTATCAGACCAGTACTTTTTGAGAAACACGTTTTTTGACCAAAAATAGCAAAAATTGCCCCAAAATTACAAAATCGCAGATTTCATCATAATTTCTACAAATATCATTAAGGTGATCTGTAGGAACCTGTATACTAAATGCAAAGCTATCAGATGAGTACTTTTGGAAATACACATTTTTTGACCAAAAATGGCAAAAATTGCCCCAAAAATACAAAATTGCAGATTTCATCATAATTTCAATACATATCATTTAGTTCATGTGTAGGAACCTCTATACCAAATTTCAAAGCTATCAGATGAGTAGTTTTGGCAATACACATTTTTTGACCAAAAATGGCAAAAATTGCCCAAAAATACAAAATTACAGATTTCATCAGAAATTCAATATATATTACTAAGTGCATCTATAGAAACCTGTATACCAAATTTCAAAACTATCAGACCAGTACTTTTTGAGAAATACATTTTTTGACCAAAAATGGCAAAAATTGCCTTAAAAATGCAAATTTGCATATTTCTTCACAATTTGAACAAATCTTAAATAGATCATCCCTAGGGACATATGTGCCAAATTTCAAAGCTATCTGACCGGTAGTTTTGAAGAAGAAGATTTTAAAGATTTTTTTACCAAAAATGACAAAAATTGCCTTAAAAATACAAATATGCAAATTTCACCACGATTTGAAGAAATCTGACTGAAGTCACCATAAGTAAACTGCATATTAAATTTCAAAGCAATCGGACAAGCGGTTTGAGAAAAGAAGATTTTTTACCAAAAACACCAAAAAATGCCCCAAAAATACAAATATGCAAATTTCACCACGATTTGAACAAACTTAAGTGAGGTCACCCCAAGTGAACCGCATATAAAATTTCAAAGCAATTGGACTTGCGGTTTCAGAGGAGAAGGCAATTGTTGACGGACGACGACGACGACGACGGACGACGGACGACGGACGACGACGGACGACGACGGAAAATCAACCTATTTGATAAGCTCCGCGTCGCTGACAGCGGAGCTAAAAAAGTTACTTAAGCGTTTCTGAGATACCTGCGTCCACAGCAAATGGCCCACTATGTTGGCCGTATTGGGCCGCGCCATCACATTAGTACCTTGTGCCTACAGGGCACAAAGTACTAAAATTGAAGATTTCATCAAATTTCACTATATCACACTAAGAGAACCCCCAGGAACCTGTATACCAAATATCAAAGGCATCAGACAAGTAGTTTTGAGAAACACATTTTTTGACCAAAAATGGCAAAAATTGCACCAAAAATACAAAATTGCAGATTTCATCATATATTCTATATATCATATTTAGTTATCTGTAGAAACCTGTATACCAAATATCAAAGCTGTCAGATGAGCGGTTTTGATGAAATAAATTTTTGACCAAAAATGACAAAAAAATTCCTTAAAAATACAGATTTGCATATTTCATCAAAATTTGAACAAATCCAAGTTGGGGTATCCTTAGGGACCTGTATACCAAATATCAAAGCTGTCTGACCAGCGGTTATGAAGACGATTTTTTTACCAAAAACGCCTTTTTTGGCCCTACTTTGCATATTTTCAACAATATCAAAAAAAAAAAAAAAAAAGCACAATTATTTCAGGTCAGCCCAAAGTACTTACATGCTAATTTTTCATGTAATCTGCTCATTGGTTATTGAGATTTTCAATTTTGACTGTTTTTAACATTTTTCACTTAATTTGCATATTTTTGGCAATGACAACTTCATTTGAACAAAATCTCATCTACAAACCCATCATCCATGTACACACCAAATATCAAGATGAAATGTGCAGCGGTTTTGGAGTTTTTGATGTTGACGGACAGACATACAGACATACAGACATACAGACAGTTCCCTAGCCTATAAGAATAGCTTCCATTGCCATATATACATATGGCTATGGGAGCTAAAAACTCATGGAATATGTGAACATAGGGGAAAGAAATCAGTCCCCTGGGGTGGGGAGGGAGGGTTTTTTGTGCAACGGTTTACCTTATTTAATTTTTATTAATTTTGACTGTGATATTTCAAATAAAGAGTTCAACTCCACACCGTCTGACTGTTTTCTTTATTGCTACAAGTAGCCTAATTTATTAATTTTGACTGTGATATTTCAAATAAAGATTCAACTCCACACCGTCTGACAGCTTTATATATTACCGACAAGTCCTTATCTCCTCTCCAACTTGTGTATACACCACTGTAATTGCTCCGAAAACATTGCCAACTTGCTAATCCGCTGTCCGTATCAGCGGATTAAGTGATTGAGTCAACACCACAGCCGTCCCACACGCATTAAAATAACTACTACGTGTGTGACGGCTGTGGTGTTGACTCAATCAATTAATCCGCCGATACGGACAGCGGATTAGCAAGTTGGCAATGTTTTCGGAGCAAATACAGTGGTGTATACACAAGTTGGAGAGGAGATAAGGAATTGTCGGTAATATATAAAGCAGTCAGACGGTGTGGAGTTGAACTCTTATTTGAAATATCACAGTCAAAATTAATAAAAATCAAATAAGGTAAACCGTTGCACACAAAAACCCTCCTCCCCACCCCAGGGTCCTAATCTGTTCCCTGTGATGTGAATTAGTTGATAATTACAATGTTATGCTCATCAATAATAATTAATAATTAGACTGTCATGCTCATTTAACTTACATCATGAATACTTCTAATGATCAACATATAATTATATAGCATGAGTCCTGTCAAAATTGATGCCCTCAGTATTGATATACAGTCTTGTATAGAGAAATTCATCAAATATGCCAATAAACCTATAATCTGTAAGCCATGCATGGCCCATTGATTGATTAGCATAGACTGCATAGATACCCTATCGGACAGTCTGAGTACCTGGACAGTTTCATGAAATTTGGTGTTAGTAGTAATTCTTGAAATCAAGCTTAATGCATAAATTCATTAATGTAAACAACTATCAATTGTGCTGAACCCCATACATCAAATCTAATCATATCTAGATCTTACCATGATGATGCTACGTACCAGATTGCATGACATTCTGACAAATGGTTATTAACTTATGACTGAAACAAGACCTATCTATAGACGGATGTACAGCTTCACACTGGGCAAACCCTCTCGCCCATGGTGTCCAAAAGTATTGATATGGATCACCCTTAAATCACACCTGTGAATGTCCATAATACTCTGGACTGCAACCCTTATTTTGATGCATTCAGTAATGATTGACAGATAAACTTATCAAAGTTTACAAAATTTACAAATTTCATTTTGCTGACAAATTTTCTAATTCCTGGCTTTTGACATTAAGGGAGCCATCATTATTTATGGCTGGGGGGGGGTCGGGTCGGAAGAATTTCATCAGAAACTCTGAAATTTCAAGTAACCCCCCTTGCCAACCATGATGAATTTGAGTAACCCCCCTCTCTAACTCAGAAATTTTGACTGGACCCCCCACTTAGAAAAGTTAATATCGATAATGTATTTGTAAAATTGACATAAATATAGCGATAGTAAAGACCTTCAAAAAATCCTGATGTTCACTGCCAGGATATCATCAGTTATCTCATGTTGAAAAAGGTGAAATCAACAAAATGAAATTCAAAGTGACAACAAAATAAAGATATAAAAACTCAATATAACCAGTATCCAACCATAGTCTTGTTTAACTTGGATGGGTATCATGACAGGGTTTAACATAACGACTTACCACATCAGAATGAATTACTTTTGACTTGACACAGCCAAGATCAACTAGTCTGCATGGTGGATTTTCAGTGAAAACAATGTTGCTGTCAATGTCATCACCGCCTTCTTGTGTCACATCATCCTGTTGTAGTCTCAGGCATATTTCAGTCTTTGCTGCCATTATATCCACTGCACCACCATACCTCAACAGATGATTCAGATGTGAATGCATGCTTTCTGCACCAACAAGTCTATGTTCCAATTGTTCCACCTTGGAATCAATTTGTTTGCGCTTTGGTGAATATGTATCAGCAATTTCAGCAAGCAATCTGTTTTTCTGCTTCTGTATTACATCCATCACAATTTTTGACAGGTCATTGACTTGTGATTCAGCTGTTGTTTTGTTCTTCTCCAAGCATTTGCCAACATCAAGAACTCCATCTCTGGCCTGTTTTAAATCATTCACTTTCTGAGCAGTTTTCTCTTCATACTCTTTCATGGTTGGCATGTACTTCTCCAGTGCTGCTTCTACTGATATTGTTTTGTGTTCAGGTGGTGCATGCTCAACAACAGTACATTTAATACATGTCGGTACTTGACAGGAGTCACAGTAGAATTCTAACTGTGTGCTATGATGCTTATCACAGAATCTTGGCTGAATCAGTCTGAAGTGTTCTGATGACATTTTCTCTGTATATTCATCTACAGTCATCAGTTTATGATCTTTGAGTAATCTCATTCTTTTGTGTGGTTTTACGCAATCATCACAGAAGAATTCACCGCAGTCTTGACACCAAAATTTGGCTTCCGATTTACACACTTTACAAACAGACTTCTCTGAGTCAGGATTGACATCACTTAAAATCTGCAGCAAATCATTTATAAATCGATTATTATCAATAGCAGATACTCCTCCAGAGGGCAAAGGGAACAATTCTTTGCATGTTGGACAGATCAGCTTATCATTGTTGGTTTTAACCCATTCTGTCAGGCAGGGTTCACAGTACGTGTGATAACATGGCAATATCTTTGGTGACTTGAATCTTTCCATACAAATTGCACACAGCAGCATCTGCTCATTGATGTCAGTCAAAATTTTCTCACTGGAAACTGATGATGCCGTGGCCATGTTGAATGTCACCTGGAAAAGTGAAACACTGTGATTTAGCAGTAAAATTACAACATATAAAGATTTTCATCTCAATGTAAACTTGGCCATTTTCCATATGACTAAATATAGTATGACACTTTCATAGCTTTTGAACAAATTCTCTATTCAAGATATCAAAAGAGAAAGCATCATGCTTGAAAACACATGGATATCATATGTATATGCTAACAAGCAACCTAGGGGCCGATATAGCTCCGCTGTGTTTATGTAGAGAATAACTATTTTTTACACATGTTGATGAGGAAGGTGAAATCTTTGATAGCTCAATGCAGAGGCCAGAAAAAAGTTGCTAAAATAAGCTGCAAAATACACAATTGAAGATTTCATCATACTTTGAATATATCACATCGGATCATCCCTAAGAACATGTCAACCAACGCTATCTAATGAGTACTTTTTGAGAATAAAATTTTCTGACCAAAAATGGCAACAATTGCCCCAAAAATGAAACTGCAGATTTCATCATAATTTCAAGAGATCAAATTTAGTTCATAACTTCATCTATAGAAACCTGTATACCAAATTTCCAAGCTGTTAAACCAGTACTTTTTTTGAGAAACACATTTTTTGACCAAAAATGGGAAAATTGCCCCAAAAATTCAAAATTGCAGATTTCATCATTATTTTTTAATAAATATCATTTCGGATCATCTATAGAAACCTGTATACCAAATTTCAAAGCTATCGGATGAGTAGTTTTGGAAATACACGTTTTGACCAAAAATGGCAAAAATTGCCCCCAAAATACAAAATTACAGATTTCATCAGAAATTCATTATATATTACTGAACTCATCTGTAGAAACCTGTATACCGATTTTCAAAGTTATCAGACCAGTAATTTTTGAGAAACACATTTTTTGACCAAAAATGGCAAAAATTGCCCCAAAATTACAAAATTGCAGATTTCATCATAATTTCAACAAATATCATTAAGGTGATCTGTAAAAACCTGTATACCAAATTGCAAAGCTATCAGATGAGTAGTTTTGGAAATACACATTTTTTGACCAAAAATGGCAAAAATTGCCCCAAAAATACAAAATTGCAGATTTCATCACAATTTCAACAAATATCATGTAGTTTATCTGTAGGAACCTGTATACCAAATTTCAAAGCTATCAGATAAATAGTTTTGGAAATACACATTTTTTGACCAAAAATGGCAAAAATTGCCCCAAAAATACAAAATTTACAGATTTCATCAGAAATTCAATATATATTACTCAGTTCATCTATAGAAACGTGTATACCAAAAATAGTAGAAAAGAATAAATAATAATAATATTAAAACGGTACAATTTTATAAATATATTGTACAATTTAATACCAAGTATATGGACTATCATTACTAAATGAGTAATTTTTCAGCATTCCCTGATGAAAAATTGGTACACTTGCCTGATCAATTATGGAAAACAGAAACAGCTAGCCCCTCATAGTTTGAGTGTTGACGGTCTTCCCCCCTCTACTATCTATGGTTTCAGCAGGTCTGTTAATATGTAACAGTTCATAAACAATGACAGGAAATGACTCAAGATCAGTGGAGTTGGCCTAGTTTCGTACTGGCATGCCATCACTCCTGCACATTTGCAGGATTTCTTTTTTTCTTACTCATTTGCACATTTTTGACAATGATGTGTACTTTGAACAAATTCACATCTCAACCCCTGCATCTACCTGTACACCAAATACTGAGATGGTAGCTCTGGCGGTGTGGGAGCCTTTGTGTGTGATGACATACATCCGCACATACATACCCACAAATATACAGACATACAGACGCCATTGACTCATCATCATAGTCTCTTTCGCGGATAGCGGAAATGACGAACGGACGCGCTGAGTTCTGGGATTGTTTGGGGTCATCAGTCAGCACATGCATCATGGCTACTTGTCCGGCGGCAGCTCGCCAATTTCAGTCCTGGACAGTGCCTGAGCTGAGGCAATTTTTAATCACACGGTGTTCCGGTCGGTGTTTCCCTAAAAGATGAGCTCGTGCAGAACTGCTATGCTGCAGAGCAGCTAGATTTGCAGCAGAAACCTCCCATCACAGAACAGCTTGAAGACATCGCTGATGCCAAAGCCCAAAAGTTGGTTTTGAACGAAGGTGTCATCCGTCTGCCAGATCCCGATGGCATTCAATGCGGATGGGAGGACTCTCCGCACAGCTTCCCAGATGTTGAGCAGAGCAGAGTAGAAAGCTACTTCGACAAAAGTATTTACTTTAATTTGACCTCCAGCTACCTGTGTTACTATATTACCATATAATGATTTTTAGTTATATTTAACATTTACGTGTTTACTTGCATGCATCGTCCGTAGCAATGTCGACCCTTTTGTCAAGCCCTGCTAGCTGTAACTCGTGGAGTTTGTTGACCTCAAATTATCTCCCTACTCTCTCCTGGTTCTCTCTGGATTGAACCATCTGAAGAGATACGGGCTTTTACTACATTAGGAAAGCATTCCTTTGTAAACCATTTGACAATTCAATATTCAAATGTTAACGGTCATTTTGATTTCCCGCCATTTTAAACAATTGATTATATAACAATGGAAACAGAACCTACAATGTAACAGTTGAAAATATTCATCCCCATACATTACATTGGACTACTCTGTGCAGTTTATGTCAAGACTTCAGTGCAGATATGCACAGTATCCACGTTTTTTGGTTGTTTTTTTCGCATGGGACTTTCAATTCATTGTGTGGGCAAACATTTAATAATAGTGTAATCTTTATCTCATTCAATATTGCACATACTGTCCCAGCAGGTACTTTGATTAGTGTGTACCTAAGTAAAATCATAAAAATATGCTAAAAGATACAGCTAATTTGGGCTTTTAAGTTTTTTTACTCATTTTCCTTCAGTTATAACGATAATAACATGTAGTACTATCATTTGATCTTACAGCTATGATATCTTTGTGTATATAGTCGGTACAGTCGCTGTTTTGGCTATTTCTTTATTTGTTTGTTACATGTATATTTTTATTGTTTCATTTTAAAGTTCTTTTTCTTTTTTTTATAGGTCAATGATTAAATAATAACAAGTGAGTATTTACAATGATTACATATGCAATATTCATATTCTAATACCTAGTTAGTTAATAATAATTATAGTAATAGTTTTAGTTTTTGCATTCTTTTAAAGCATGATCAACTATTATGTAAAGACTTGTTAAACAGAGATGCTCAAATCATTCAATTTTGTTTTTTGTAGAAAATCAAGCGATAGGTATTAAGACCGGAGGGAAGGAGTCTTTGAGAGATGGGAAATCTCTCCATCTATCCTCTCATGTCAATGGTCTTAAATACCATGGTGTTGCTGCCGATATCCCTTATTGTTTCATCAAAGCCAAGGTCATTAGATAGACCAGTATATCTGCAGACCCATACTCCTGTTGGATATTAGTCCATAAAGAAAGGTGTCAAATTATCGATGGCTACTGTTCTTGTCCTGGAGGGTGAGTCATATTTATAAAGAATTAGATTGACAGTAGTTGTTTACAGCATCAGGCAGTACAACAGCACCACATCATTCATGTCAGCCTTCTTGTTACAATACTGTGTGCTTTGCCATATACACCTCTTGAACTTGAAAGGGTGCATTAAGCCAGCTAAAAGTATAGGATAAAGCCCGAGTACGAGGGCTCTTCTGGTATATAAAGTCCAACCCAACGATAAAATGTCGAGGCCGCAGGCCGAGACATTTTATCGTAGGGTTGGACTTTATATACCAGAAGAGCCTGAGTACGAGGGGTTTATCCGACTTAAAAACTATCGCCCCTAACTGATATATTTTCGTTTTCAATGTGTTTACGTCAACCGTCCCCTTTGTCAATGTAACATGATTAGGATATGAATTAAAACTTTTATTGTGAAATAGCCTTCCAATGCAATGGAACATCCTATAAATGCCCTTGGGCACAATTATAAATGCCCTAGGGCACAGCAGATTTTGTGTTGCAGCTGGTTTCCGCTGTGTTACCAAATTTGAATATTAAAACGTACCTGATGTCTACAGAATATGACATGTTCACTTTTGATTGGACAGTACTTTACTACGGCGCTGTCATTCGTTTCTGGAATTTGGTGACCAAGGCTTTATGAGTAAATAAACACCCTGAATTGAGCACTCTGATTGGTCAATCAACAGTAGATAGTTTTTAATACCAAAATAAAGACTTAATTTTGTGTGTGGACATAAGCGTACTCTAACTATCAATCTCCTGTGTCTGCAAATCACAAATAGTGTCACATACTACATTCAGACAGTAAAAAATTTGAAACGTTTCTGTGAAAACTATTTGCGTTTTGCAAACAAAGGGGATAAGTAGTTTGAGTCTGCTTGTATCCACACACACACACAAAATTAAGTCTGTTTTGGTGTGTAAGCCAGCTTAATGTGCTCTCTCAAGTTCAAAAGGTGTATATGGCCAAGCATTCAGCACTAACAAAACGGCTAACATGAGTGCTGACGTACTTTCATACTGCCTATGCCTGTTGCTGTAAACAACTTCTTTGTACTTCACTTTCGGTGCCTTTATCTTGCAGTCGAATTGATCAGCTATCCTGTTTATACCCTTTAGTAGAACCCTTTTAGCACTATTTTTTGTGAACAAGGCTGTCTCTACAGGTTCTATTCACCATTCTCTTAAACTTTCGTCCGCTCAGACTGAGATGAGCAGACTGATCTGTTGGTCAAACCAACTATTGTCACAGAATGTAGTGTTCTGTTCAGCAGCCATAATGAAAGAAATTGAATGTTGGTTGTTGTTTATTTGTTACAAATACCTGTTGCACGAGGGAACTTAAGATCGCTCTGAAGCAGTTCAGTCCATACACACAGCAAGTTGTGGATAGAAATAATCCCTACACTAGCTCAGGTTTGGCGGACTTACCGCCTCATTTTTGAAACATTTGTGCCCATATCGGACCAGACAAGATTCATAGGCGTTTTAATAGTCTGTAAGGGAACAGCACAATAGAAAAGTGTCACATGTTCACATTCTGACTAGGCAACCAATATTACACAACCTACGAATCTACTTTGTGCTCCAGACACAAAGTATTGTTCCTGGTATAAAACCAAACAAGTAAGCAATAGAATTTGCATATTTTCAGTGAAGACTATCACAGTTCAGCAGAAATATTTTATCATAAAGTCATACCTTTTGGTCTAGTCTTCCTTGATCATATGACCTAATCGTCCTGATTGATATTCTAGAACAAATGATCAGATTGTCTTATTTTCGTGGTGTTCACATAAAACAGTTGTCATGTCAATTGTGAGGGAGCATCCAAAGACTGCAAAGTAATTGTACTTTGCATCTAAGTCATTGTACTCTACGTTCAGTAATATTTGAATTTACAATATGACAAAACACCATATGTTACAGAAGCAGGTGTATAATCTTATACCATTGTACCGTATAATGTTCTATAATCAATATGTTGGTAGGGAAACAACAATGGCGACCTCCTGAGCCAAACTTTGTTATCCTACATGAAAAGAAGAAGATGAGATAGAAGGTACTACAGCAGGCATGCTGAATATTTTATGAGTAACCATACATCTTTGTTAAATATGCAGGTAACTGTATCGTGGAGGAAACTGTGTCTAAGTCTAACCGCTTCAGGTATGATCCAAGGGCTATAGATGACAGACAACAAAGGAAAGTGGAAGATATGGATCTCGATGGTCTACGTGAGGTAACCGGTGGGAATGCTGGTATTTTGTGTTATATGAATATTGCAGCAGATCCTGATCGTCAAAACCCAGATTTGTCAGAAATTTCTGTCACACAAGAAGTAGTCGTCACTCAAGAGGAGACTAATTGGTGGTTGAGGAGCCTGTTTTACCCCAATCAATACCAGAACTTTAGTGTGATGCACAATTATAGAGAGTGCAATGAAGCCAATAGACAATTGCATGTTGTACAGTTAGTTAGTGATACAAAATGTGAATCAGTCTGATTCAGACATTTGGTATAAGTCTCGTGTTGGTCGCATAACTGTCACTAGACTCTTTGATGTAACAAGAAAAGTGTCTGTAAATGGAACTGTGAGTGACAGGAATACATCATTCTTAAAGTGTGTTATGAATTACAATCCTCCTTTCTCTTCACCAGCTACTGATTGGGGGAAATATAATGAAGGAATTGCTATTCAACAATTTCTTCGTGTGAATCGCAAGTTTCATAGGAAAATGATGTTTAAGCAATGTGGCCTAATCTTGTATCCCAGATGCCCAATAATAGCTGCTTCTCCTGATGCACTGGTGACGTGTGATTGTTGTGGGATTCGTCCACTTGAAGTTAAGAATCCATACAAAATGAGACATTTGTCAATCCCTAAATATGCTGAGCTCCCTGATTCTTGTTTAGATATTACATCTTCTGGGCAAATAAAACTCAAATCCAACCATCCATACTTTTTTCAAGTGCAAGGGCAACTATTTTCATTGGAATCTGGAGTTGGTTATTTTGCTTTAAAAACAGCAAGTCCCTACAACAATCTACATTTCGAAGAGATATGTTTTGATCCTATGTTAATGGAAGAAGTATATTCAAAGTGTTTGGTTGTATTTAAGTCCATAATAATTCCTGAACTTATTCATGGAAAAGTAAGGAAAGAAATTGAAATGACAGAATGCAATGTTGAACAAACTCCACAAATTACACAGGAATGTAGAGATGAGCATGTTGGAAATCCCAATAAGAATACTTCTTGTATTACTGAATATATATGTAATGTATGTACTAAAGTATGTGTTGAGGATCCTCAGATATCCTCTGAGATGAGTATTTTCTGTGATTTCTGTAGTCAATGGTATCATTGGGAGTGTGTTAATGTTAAAGGTACAGAAATATTCTTGAAAAGAAAAAACATGAAATGGAAATGTAATCTTTGTAACAACTAATTCACTGGATGCTCATATTGTAAAGTAGCCCAAAATACCTATAGCAAAGCACACATGACACAAAATGTGCAATCTGAGTAATTTTAGTACTTAAGGGACAAAGTCGGCCATTTTTCATGAATTTTGTTTGATACAAGATACTACTTATATTGTTTGACATGTTGAAAGATAATGAATGGGTGACCATGCATATATTCAACCCCGGTTTTAGACACGATACATGAAATCATCGCGAATTCGCGATGGATCCATATATCGTGTGTTAGACCGGGGTCGAATATATGCATGGTCACCCATTCATTATCTTTCAACATGTCAAACAATATAAGTAGTATCTTGTATCAAACAAAATTCATGAAAAATGGTTGACTTTGTCCCTTTAACATTCATGTACAATGATGTCCAACACATGTACTAAGCAGATTTCAATGAAAGAATGTTTTGAGTGTTTTTCATGCATTTCAAATTTACTAATTTGGATGAAGAATAGTAAATCTCATTAAAAAAATGATTAAACTATATAGAAAGTGTGTCTTAATCAACTATTCAAAACTTGGTAGACTATCTCAATGTGTGTGTGTAACTTGTGTTTGTTGAAGTTGTTTCCCTACGGATTTGAAAGATTTCAATGCACATTGACGAGTAAGAAAATACCATGTACTTGAGAAATTGATGGGTACAAACCTTGAACCGTTATCTGCCAGCAAAGTCAGTATCTACTTACCTTTTTTCCTAGATGGTTACACAAGTATGTGTATATTTTTTACAAACCTTGAACCATCATCAACCAGCAAAATATCTAGCACTTACCTTTTTTCCAAGTAGGTTGCGCAATAGCTGTGGAAATGCAGCTATCCGTTGGCGGGGTAGTGGGCATCGCTATGCGGGTCAAAGGTCAACCCCACCACAGATAGACCTTTGACCCACATAGTGATGCCCGCTACCCCGCCAACAGATAGCTGCATTCCGCAGCTAGTTGGGCAAGTATTACTTTTTCTATATTTACAGTAGTTAGTATAAGTATGTGTGTGGGGTGAAAAGTACCTTCAATTTTTATTTTATTACGGTAGTTCTCTTTATTGAGGATTTGGTGGCCCTGAAAAGGGCCATTTGGTATGGGTTTGGTGACCTCAGAAAAGCCATTTGGTATCGATTTTGTGGCCCTGGAATAGATGATTTGTTACTGGGTGGTGTTTCATCTGCTATTGATCGGCACGATTGGTGATTGAAGGTTTATGAGAGCTGCCACCACTCCCACAATATGATCGAATAAATCAAACATATCTAATGGAAGTTCAGTTCTCATGATGTGGAAGTCCTTCATTCGACCTATCACCCGTTCCACATGTATCCTAGCATTGGCCACTTGTTTGGTCTGCTTGTCTTCGGCTGTTGTCAGTTGTTCTTTCCTTTGAGGTATGGTGGAATGACAAGCCGTACATGCTTGTAAAGGAGGAGTTCTTGAATGTTGAATCCTCGGTCTGCAAGAACTGTATCACCAGGGTCAAAAAGATCAGTGATCCCAGATCGTTTGACAAGCTCTTTGTCACTCATGCAACCTCCTGCTGCTTTAGAAACAAAGGAAACACTGCCTGCAGGAGTGCATGCCACAAGTACTTTTGCAGTTGGTCTTCCCTTATATGAGGAATATATTTGACTGTTGGCCTTTGCTAGTGATGGTCGTTGGATTGGTACTTCAGTGCAATCGATAATTGCTCTTACATTGTCATACTTTTTGAAACAGTTCGGGTAGTACAAATGGAGATCTTCCTGCCTTGGCCATTTAATCAATGGTTTCAGTTCAAGATCTAACAGGGGCAGCCAAGTCGATAGTACTTGGGAAACAAGACTAGTACATGTGCCAAAAAGATAGCCCAAATAACTTTCGGTTAAATTCAATTTCAGTTTCATGAGTGTCATCAAGAGTTCATTTTTATGAGAGAGAAGTCTTTTTGGTCCTGTTTTTTTGCTTTTATTCAGTTGATAGGACTTAATTTTATCTGACTGAGCTCCTCTGTAGTATTGGATATGTGGTAGTTTTAGTTTTACCAAATTAAAAATCCACATGAAAATACCAAAGTTTTGCAAGCCAGTGTGGAGGTGAACCAATGTGTCAGAGTCTTTTATTTGATCAATGTCATATCTGATTTTTTGAGTACTTTTGGATAATTTTGTTAGTTCATCAATTTTGCTATGGAGGTTATCTATTTTGCTAAGGAGTTCTTCATTTTCTTGTTTCAACTTGGCAAATGAAGCCTCACACACTTGGCATTTTGTACATGTACAGGGGCTGTTATCTAAAATGGTAATATTTCCCTCGAGTGGTTTTTTCATCAAAACAGTAATCATGATCTTTGAATGAGTAAGAGATTTTTTCATCACTGGGGGAACTTGATCAATTCTTTTCTTTTTCTCTTTTGAAATGGAATTTTATTTTGAATTTTTCTTTTCACAGCACCTTATCGTGTTGCGATATAATTTGTTTGATCTGCAACTGACCATTGATCAAGAATGGGCTGTAGTATCAGGTTCTCAGTGTGACTTCCCTTGCCTTCATACCCCCTCATGTACAATGTAGGATGAGGGTGCTCACCCATGGGTCGTCCAAGAAGGAAAGTGGTTGCTACATATGCGTGTGTTGTTTGTAATATGCAGCAAATCTTTCCTGTTGATCAATCAGAGCCAGAGGGATCGATATTTTGGAGGACAGAAATGCCACTTCAGTTCATGAATGTGACCCATCTTCACAATGCTATAGTTAAAAAGAGTGTTGATAAAAATTATCAGTTCAATTATATTTCAAAATGAAAAATGCTGTTATCAAAATTTAGAATTTTTATCATCCCACATTTCACATAATTGATGAATGAATGTTAAATTTCAGTGTAGAAGATGCATTTATATATCTTACAAAGCTATACAAGAAATATACAGGTACAATTTGGTTAGAAAATGGTTTTGAATGTATCTTACCAATATGTACAGTGTCATGCAAAAACTTTGGCATGTATGTTCTCAGTGAAACCAGTATACCAATAATAACAACAGCAGTAAGCATGTCTAATGATGAGGGCGCTGTCCCAATAAGAGTTTTTCATGTATATTACTTACTCAAATATTAGCTGCATTTTGACAGAGAGGTCAACATGTCAACGCTACATGATGAAGGGATTGCTTTTTAAGCAGTTAAGATGACATTTTATGGAAGAAAAACGAAGTTTAAAATATTTTGTTGGAAACAGCGCTATACAGTCTAGCTTATACATTGGGTTCCGCCTTCAGGCTAAACAAATGCTAACATACACTTACTTATTTGGGTATCTTCTGTCATTGTTACACTTAAAAACAGCACAGCGATCACCACCACCCATCTTTACCAAATATCTAAAAATTCTCTATCGTTTAGACAGCTATTTCACGTCAACAAGAAACGCGCGCTTACAGACCGGTCGATCGTTTGGACAATAACAAACGTATTTACTTAAGCAATAACCCACGCCGCAGGAGGGTATACACGAGATTTTGGTACAATGCGCGACATATAGCACGAGCCGATAGGCGAGTGCTATATGGAGCGAATTGTACCAAAATCGAGTGTATACCCGACTGCGAAGGGGGTTATTGCTATTATATTATATCAGCTTGTGTGTCTTTGTTGTCTTGTTTGAGTATTTTCGTCACTTTAAGCCCCAAATGCAGAAAATGGACGTGTGAGAGATCGATCGTCGGAAATTCTGCGCCCGAGACTGAGCATTTTTATGTTGGGATTAAGTACACGCACACAGTATCGTACGATAAATACGCATACGTTCATCAACATTGCATTTTATTCGCATGCAACGCGAAGACTATCATTAAAATACCTGCTGCAGACACAGAAAACAGGTCAAGAGTTCAAATCAAAAGAAAAAGTAACAATTTTTTCGTAAATTTACATATGAACAATAGTCCTGGGTTTTTTGGCATACTAAAAATAGATTTGTCTCATTCTGTACCGCTTACGCGTATACGGTATACGTCGACCGTCGCGACATTCAGAGGTGGTACAGTGAAGTTACAGGATGTGTTTTTGATGGATAATTCAGACGTACCAGAAAATGAGCAGTTTTGAAATAATCCAGACGTACGATGACTGCAATTGTGATGAACAGTTGTACAGTGTGTGTTGCCCGATGCTGCGAGAGCTGGACACTGATATTGTTCGCAGCATTTGATGTCAAATTTTGTCGCAGTCGCAGTCGCAGTCGCCAGGAGTCATCCATTGTTATTTTGAACTTCTTGGTCTACATCGTTAGGACATCCCGGTCTGTTATAGCCCAAACTTGGTAAAGAATATCTGACATACCGTTACTGTGAGGAAGTGTCAATTTATTAGTGTGTCATTTTAAAGAGCGGTAGGATATATCACGTCTGGATTCCGCAATATCAAGAAAAGTGCACGGTGCGCTGTCGCCTCAATGCAATAATTCGTCTACATCAAACTCAAATGTGCTGCTTCAGAGATGTATTTTATCACCGATCCCAACTTATTTTCACCAAGAGGTGAGTTACAGACCCACACTTTATCTGTGTATCAAATTCGGTATTCTTTCTATGAAACACAAAGCGGACTGTTTCAGTTTTAGCGAGGGTCTATGGTTTAGATGGGTACGTTCAAATGCAGCGAGTGGGAACTTTTCGAAAATGCTGGTTTAGGGGCCCGTTTTACCACTGCTATCAGTGCTAAAACAGTATTTTAGCATCGATGGAATGAGCTCTCGTCCAATCAGAATGGTGCATGGTAGCATGACATAACATAATTTTGCATACACTGATGTCGCACGGCAACAGCAGTGCCTCCAAACAATCCCACAATGCATCGCACAAATCAAAGATGGCCGTATCCGTGTCACGGACTATGTAAGCTCTTTTTGGTATTTATATACAAAACCAAATATGAGCTAAAAATTGTAGTCGATATGATGCACATGAAACAAGAATGCAAGTACCAAAGCCCTGCCTGTGACTGATGCCATACTGGATTGGATTGCAGACAAGTAGTGGCATAGGGTTATGTCCTTTTACAAAGTTGGACAGAATTAGGTATGTCATGCCCTGGCTTTTTAAATGTTGAAATTCCGATTGACAACTTATATGCAAGAAACTGGTCCAGCATTTTGAGTAATGGCTCTTGACACAAAAAGGTCAGACACACCAGATGTCAACCCAAAATGTCCTCATGTTCAATACAGAAAAGACTTCCTATAATTAGTTATTGATTCTGCTAAAATTAAACGCCTTTCTTGACTGGTAAATCTTTGTATGATCAACATCTGCAGCAAGTTTCATCAGATTTAGTGCAGTCATTCACAATATAGATCTCTAATTACAAACATTGTTTCCCTATTCAGCTAATCTGGGCTGCCACCCTAATCACAAAAGGTCATTAAATAAGTCAATTAATAATTTATCAATAGGATGTCGCTATTATTTTTACTCTACTGAAAGATCAATATCTGCACCATATTTCATCAACTTTAATACAGTATTTCTGGATGTATCACACTAAAAATAGTGGCAATGTCACTGTTCGCTCCCATATAGTTATCAAAACAAGCCAACAATTGTATGAAACATGGACATACATACAGACAGACTGACATACACAGACTGGCACAGAGTGATGACATTGGCCCTCAAGTGTGCCTTGGCCCATGGAGAGTGATAAAGATATAAGAAACAGCTGAATGTAATGATAAAATAGTTAAATATAGGCGAGCAGGCACTCAGGGTGAATTTGTTACAGCAATTTGATTAGTTTCTTTTCCTTTTCTACTTCTGTGATAATTTTTAAGACAATCAATCTGCAAGGCACTTTATGTATTGACAAATATGTTATCTTTACAAGCACACAGTAAACTGTTCTTGATTTTTCATTTACAATATTTGACATAGACTGAAATACATAACATGCAACCAATGTTTACATTTTGCCCATACACCAGATACATGGAGAGATTTCAACAAACAATCATTAACTCAGAAACCCTACAGGGAAAAGTAAACATTGCTATCTTCCAGAACAACTGGTGCATCCCGGCACATCTGGAACAACTTACAAACTTAACCAAGTACACAAGGATGATGACACAAGAGATAAAGTTAAGAAATGTAACTGTGGTGAACTTGACTTTTCCTTTCAAATCCTTTCCTTACCTCCTTGAGGAGGTATCATGAGCCAGAGGCTAGAGTAGTGGACTCACGATCAAAGGATGGCGAGTTCGAGCCCCGGCATGGCTATGATGTTGTGTCCTTGAGCAGGGCACTTTATTCCTCATTGTTTCTCCCCACCAGGAGTGATGGGTACCTGGTAGGACAGAGGTTGTTATGTGTGCGTTTAGCTCTGCTGCACTTATTGGCTGCACATGTGAGCTGTTGTTTGCTCCCCAGGGAGTTGAGTGGTATCAGTAGGTCCAGTGACCAGGGTAAAATAATTGTTAAGCGCCTTGATCACATGTACTTGTGGATATGTGCACTATATAAGAACCCATTATTATTATTATTATTATTATATTATTATTACCTAACTTGACTAATATACATCGCATGGTTAATTGCCTGCAAAAATACATCAGGGGTGGACCATTTGATAAAGGGGTGTCTGGAAGATTGATGAGGTACATTCTCTTTTTATCTGATCCATTGTACATTCTTTTCCCCTTTTCCACCTTTTCTCTTTGTCTCACCTTCTCTGGCTGATTTTTTGTTGACATTTGTTTGGATTCTTTTTCAAAATCTGCCAGAACCCCCCCCCCCCCCCAGATAGCAAATGATCCAACCCTTTGCGTTGACCGTCTGTGCATGAGATATACAATCAGATAGCAGGAAGTGTGTCAACTATTTACAACCTTTATAATCTTATAATCTGGAAACCAAACCTGCTAAAAGCAAATCAGCTATGTTTTCTTATGATTTTTTTTTACTGTAATTCAACACCAAATATAGTTTACCATATAAAATGCTTATTAATCATCATATTATGTACTCTTAGTTCCAGTAGGTATAAAATTATTGTAAACAATCTTGAAAATACAAAATGAAAGATATCCCTGTAAAATTGACAGTTTCACAAAGTTGCCCCAAAATTCAAAATTCCAGATTTCAACCTAATTTCAATACATCATATTAACGTAAATCCTAGGAACCCATTTACTAAATATCAAAGCAATCAGACTTGTACATTTTGAGAAACAAATTTTTTGACCAAAAATGACAAAAATTGCCCCAAAATACAAAATAGCAGATTTCATCCTAATTTCAATATATCTTATTAACATAAACCATAGGAACCTGTACACTAAATATCAAAGCTACCAGATCAGTAGTTTAGGAGAAAAACATTTTTGACCAAAACAGGCAAAAATTTGCCCCAAAAATAAAAAATAGTGACAACATCACTGTTCGCACCCATATAGTTATCAAAACAAGTCAACAATTGTATGAAACAGGGACATACATATACAGACAGACTTACATACACAGACTGGCACAGAGTGATGACATTGACCCCAAGTGTGCCTTGGCCCATGGAGAGAGATAAAGATATAACAAACAGCTGAATGTAATGATAAAATAGTTAAGTATGTTAAGTATAGGCCTATACAGGCACTAAGAGTGAATATGTTACAGCAATTTGATTAGTTTCTTTTCCTTTTCTACTTCTGTGATAATCTTTAAGACAATCAATCTGCAAGGCAGTTTATGTATTGACAAATATGTTATCTTTTACAAGCACACAGTATACTGTTCTTGATTTTTCATTTACATATTTTGACATAGACTGAAATACATAACATGCAACCAAAGTTTACACTTTGCCCATGCACCAGATACATGGAGAAATTTCCGCATAAAATCATCAACTCAGAAACCCTACAGGAAAAAGTAAACATTGTTTTCTTCCAGAACAGCTGGTGCATCCACATCTTGAACAACTTACAAACTAACCAAGTACACAAGGATGATGACACAAGAGATAAAGTTCAACTGTGGTGAACTTGACTATTCCTTTCAAATCCTTACCTAACTTGACATCTTAAACTAAAATACTCTGCATGGTTAATTGTGCACAAAAATACATTGGGGTGGACCATTTGATAAGGGATGGTGTCTGGAAGATCGATGAGGTACATTATCTTTTTTATCCGATCCATTTTTTCAAATCTGCCAGGATTTTTTTACGCATTTCAACACAAATGAAGTTAACCATATCAAATTGTTACGTGCAGAGAAAACGAACAAAAGGGTGAACTCAGCAGTTTCCGTTTAAACAAAATTTATTACGAAAACAAAACTAATTGCTAAGTTAGGGACAGAGTACAAGCTTTAAAAGTGTACAGACTACTTATCTCAGCTGGGACGGCAAAGCTCCAGTCTCAGAGTTGTAACAGTCAGTCGGATGAATGAACAGTCCTTTGGCTTGCAGGCTTGAAGCTGCACAAAGTCCACAGTATAAATCCAGCGTTGGCAGTGAAGGTCTTGAAAAGTCTTGAGAATGACTACTGCTGGAGTTTAGTAACACACAGAGACACGATCCCAAAAGTCTGACTGGGAAGCTGTGCACGTCCCTTTTATAAAGGCATATAAGAACAATCTAGAACTTTTATTGACATGCTAATTACTGTTCTAAAATTATCTCTCTTACACAACTAATCAACTTTCCAGAACATTCCAAACATGACTAATTGAATTCAAGGTTGTGAGGTCATCAAGGGCAGTGACCTTGAGAATGTTCTAGACTAATTGAACTCAGGTCATGATGAGTGTGGGGGAAATGACCTACATAACACACCCCCTCTTCAAAAAAAGAAATTTTTCAAAGAAAAATCTTTCTTTTACAAATGTAATCTTGAAAAGGATTAAGTACACAAATTTTTTTTTTTTTTTTTTTTCTAAAGTAAAATTTCTTGAAAATGAACAACAATAAACTCTAAATACGAGAGAGACAGTCTGCAATTAAATTGTCTCTGCCTTTGATATGTCTAATGTCAAGATTAAACTCCTGTAACATTAAACTCCATCTAGCAATCTCTGATTTTGCCTTTAAATTTCTGCAGAAATACAAGAGGGTTGTGATCAATATAAACCACTATTGGCTGATTTGAAGAAGTAACATAAACTTCAAAATGCTGTAAAGCTAATATCAAAGATAAACACTCTTTTTCAATTGTAGAGTAGTTTCTCTGGGATTTGTTAAATTTGCGTGAAAAATAGCAAACAGGATGATCTACACCAGCAGCCGTATCACTAGCATCCACAGCTAATTTGAATGGCAAAGTGAAATCTGGTGCAGACAACACTGGAGCACTTTGCAGTATGGCTTTAAGTGTATCAAATGCCTGTTGGCATTGCTCTGACCAAACAAACTTTACTTTCTTTTTAAGTAAGTTAGTCAAAGGCTCAGTAATTGTGGAGAATTTGGACAGAATTTTCTGTAGTAACCAGCCATACCGAGAAAGCGCATCAGTTGTCGTTTGCAGTTTGGTATGGGAAAACTTGAAATGGCACTGATTTTAGCATCAACAGGTTTTACCTCACCCTGTCCTACAGTATGTCCGAGGTAAGTTACCCTTGCCCTACCAAACTCAGATTTGGAAAGGTTGACAGTCAACATTGCTTTGCTCAGTCTCTCAAAGAACTTCCGCATGAGCTTGATGTGTTCCTCCCAGGTGTCACTATACAGGACGACGTCGTCAACGTAGGCTGCACACCCGTCTAGCCCGGATATGACGTCGTTGATCATCCGTTGGAACGTTGCCGGAGAGTTCTTCATTCCGAATGGCATCACCTTGTACTGGAACAATCCGTCTGGTGTAACAAAGGCGGATATTTCACGAGCACGATCCGTCAGAGGGACTTGCCAAAATCCCTTCAGTAGGTCAAATTTCGTCACATACTTGGCTTTTCCCACTCGGTCGATGCAGTCATCAATCCTCGGGATTGGGAAAGTGTCTGTCTTTGTTAAAGTGTTGACCTTCCTAAAGTCCGTGCACATACGATAACTGTGGTCTGATTTGGGAACAAGTATGCACGGCGAACTCCAGTTACTTTTACTGGGTTCAATAAAGTCATTGTCCAGCAGGTATTTGACTTCTTCCTGGAGATATTTCGCTTTTGTTGGATTCAGTCTGTATGGGTGTTGTTTTACAGGCTTACTGTCCCCAACATCAACGTCGTGATAGATGACGTTTGTCCTCGTTGGAACATCTTGAAACAGGTGTTTATATTCGTGGAGCAGTTCTTTCACCTGTTGTTGTTGTTCTGGCTGGAGGTGTGCCAATTTTGTAGACTCCAGCTTCTCCAGGATTTCTGAGTTCTGAAGCTTGACCGAGCCCAGCTTTGAGTTTAGAGTATTTTCACTCAAGTCAGTTTCAGTATCACTATCTTCATAATGGCCAGAACTGACGGTACTGACAGGCTGAGTTATAGTAGGATTATCCCTATCCAAATATGGCTTAAGCATATTTATGTGACATAGCTGTTTTTGTTTTCGCCTGTCAGGTGTTATTATGATGTAATTTAAATCACTCAATTTCTTATCAATTAGGTATGGCCCAAAGTAACAAGCATGGAGTGGTTTGCCAGGAATTGGAAGTAGAACAAGAACTTTTTGACCTGGTTCAAACTTCCGTTTTGAGGTGCTTTTATCATATTTCGTTTTCATTGACTGCTGAGATGACTCAAGATTTTCTCTGGCTAATTCACATGCTCTAGAGAGTTTCGTACGAAAATCTGACACATATTGCAAAATATTCAGACAATCGTCATCGTCTGATAGGAATTTCTCTTTAACGAGCTTAAGTGGGCCACGGACTGTATGTCCAAATACAAGCTCAAATGGACTAAAACCAAGAGACTCCTGAATTGACTCTCTAACAGCAAAGAGCAAAAAATGAATTCCTTCATCCCACTGCTTCTCTGTGTCAAAACAGTAGGTCCTAATCATGTTTTTCAAAGTTTGATGAAATCGCTCAAGAGCACCCTGACTTTCTGGATGATAGGCGGATGACCTATACTGTTTAATGCCTAGCTGATCCATTACTTTTCGAAAAATACCAGACATAAAGTTGGAGCCTTGATCGGACTGGACACATTTAGGGAGGCCAAATAAAGTGAAAAATTTGACTAAAGCTCTCACTATAGTCTTTGTCTTTATGTTTCTCAGTGGTATGGCTTCGGAACCGAGTTGATGTACACATTATTGTCAGCATGTACTCATTTCCTATCTTGTTTTTGGTAGGGCCCAACACAGTCTATTAGTATCCTACTAAATGGTTCTTGAAATGCAGGAATTGGCTGTAAAGGGGCCTTTGGAATGGTCTGATTTGGCTTTCCTACCATTTGACATGTGTGACAAGTTTTACAGAAATGTGCTACATCCTGCCTGAGATTAGGCCAATAAAAGTGACTGAGAATTTTATGATAAGTTTTCCTGACTCCTAAATGACCAGCCCAGGGGGTTTCATGGGCCAGGCGCAATATTTCAGCACGATAGGACTTTGGAACCACAATTTGGTGTTTTATAGCCCAATCGTCATCAACCAAGACATCTGCAGGTCTCCATTTACGCATGAGAATACCAGATTTTGTATAATAGGAAACAGAGCTATCTGAAGTTTTACCTTCATCATCTACCCTGTCAAACAAAGACAAAATATCTGGTCTTTGTGTTGTTCTGCAATGAGATTTGATCTAGAAAATGTCTGACTTTGGTCAGCAGAAGTTTTACTGGAAGTTTCAAATCCACGAGGGATAACGGAATGATCCGTGTCAAACACCTGACTGAGAAAGGTGTCATTTAAGTCAACATCTGTGACATTATTTTTGAGAGTATTTTGATTCTCGGAAGTTTTCTTTGACATGGCTCGAGTAATGGCACATGAAGGAAATAAATCGGTATCTCTTGTTCAATTGGCTCTGGATCCTGATCCAAACTAGGATTATCAGTCACAAGTGGATTAGTAATGACCTTGTCCCCGGCAAGGTCGTTTCCAAGAAGAAGGTGAATCCCTTCAAAAGGCAAAAAAGGCCTAATACCTAAAGTCACAGGTCCAGAAACAAAGTCTGAAGACAAATAGACATTATGGAGAGGAACAGGAATGTAGTCATTACAATCTACCCCCTTAATAAGAACTTTAGAACCTGAAAATGACTTTTCAGAAAACGGCAGGGTATCTGCCAACAAAAGAGACTGGGACGCCCCGGTATCTCTTAGAATTTTGACAGGGGTAGTGGAAGAAAAATCACTAGAAAGTGATATAAAACCATTATGAATAAATGGTTCGAAAATACCCATAATGCTATCTTGAGAAGAATTGACCTTGACCTCATTAATTGGGGATAAGAGGGGTTTAACCTCAGAAAATGTGTTGCACACATTATTAGACTCTAATTGAGTTGATGAAGAAATAAAGCCGGTGGGCTTAGATCCACTTTGACCACTTTGACCTTCACGTTTTCTTTTCAATTTGAAACAATCTGACATTAAATGGCCGTCTTTCTTACAATAATTACAAGAAAGTGTACCAAACTGTTTGTCAGAAGGAGATTGAGACTTGGGATCTGATGATGTGGGAGTGTTACTTGAACTCTGTGAACTGTTGTCATTTGATTTCCTACTGTCCTTTGAAAAATTCTTGGATGAAAAGGACGAGTTAAATTTACCTGCATTGTTTCTATAGGAAAAGGACTGGGATGGTTTGCTGAGAAATGAAGATTTGTGGGTCAATGAATAATCATCGGCCAAACGTGCAGCAACCTCCAATGTATCTGCCTTTTGTTCATTGATAAACGTCTTGATGTCACTCCGGATGCACCTTTTAAATTCCTCAATCAAAACAAGCTGTCGTAATTTGTCATAATTCTGACTGACCTTTTCAGAAGAGCACCAACGATCAAACAGTTGTTCTTTTGTTCGAGCAAATTCAACATAAGTTTGATCCTTCACCTTCTCAGAATCCCTAAATTTCTGACGGTAAGCTTCAGGCACCAACTCATAGCCCTTGAGAATTAATTCCTTCACAGAATCATAATCTGAAGCCTGCTCTACTGACAACTGAATGTAAATTCTCTGGCTTTACCCACCAAAGCACTCTGCAAAAGCATAGACCAGGACTCCTTAGGCCAATCCAGACTCTGAGCAATTTTCTCAAAATGAAGGAAATATTTATCAACATCCTTTTCTTGGAAAGGGGGAACTAACCTGAAATGCTTAGTGATGTCAAAATTGTCTGAAGGGAAGAATTTTCCTGACTTTCTAAGCTCTAAACGTCTCATTTCTAACTGCAGTCGGTGTTCTGCTAATTCTCTTTCCTTTTCTTTTTCCTCTCTTTCTTTCTCCCTTTGTCTTTCTTCCATTTGTAATTCTTTTTCTTTCATTTCCAATTCCCTCTCTTTCTGTCTTTCTTCCATTTCTAATCTTTCCTGCCTATCTTTCTCTCTCTGTCTTTCTTCCATTTGTAATTCTTTCTCTCTCATTTGTAATTCTAGTTTCTTAATTCCAAATCTGCCTGTATTTCTAGTTTTCTTAGTTCAAAAGTAGACTCGGGCTCATAATCTTTCAAGGTGGATTCCTCAAATTGGCCTAAATCAACTAAATGTTTTGCAATAATGTACTGTATTTCCCTCTTGCGCATGGATCTTTTGACTTCTACTTTAAGGAAATTGGCCAGTGCTATGAGATCGTCTTTTCTGAGGGAATCAAATGTGTCCTGATCAAGGTCATCCATTTCCTCTGGTTTAAATTCCGCCATGATTAAATTTTGCCGAGTTCACAGTATACAGTAGTTTTGAAAAGGCTGTCAAAATGTTGTCAAACGGCTCAAAATATTCGTATCCCGGACGAGCCCCAATTTTGTTACGTGCAGAGAAAACGAACAAAAGGGTGAACTCAGCAGTTTCCGTTTAAACAAAATTTATTACGAAAACAAAACTAATTGCTAAGTTAGGGACAGAGTACAAGCTTTAAAAGTGTACAGACTACTTATCTCAGCTGGGACGGCAAAGCTCCAGTCTCAGAGTTGTAACAGTCAGTCGGATGAATGAACAGTCCTTTGGCTTGCAGGCTTGAAGCTGCACAAAGTCCACAGTATAAATCCAGCGTTGGCAGTGAAGGTCTTGAAAAGTCTTGAGAATGACTACTGCTGGAGTTTAGTAACACAAGAGACACGATCCCAAAAGTCTGACTGGGAGCTGTGCACGTCCCTTTTATAAAGGCATATAAGAACAATCTAGAACTTTTATTGACATGCTAATTACTGTTCTAAAATTATCTCTCTTACACAACTAATCAACTTTCCAGAACATTCCAAACATGACTAATTGAATTCAAGGTTGTGAGGTCATTAAGGGCAGTGACCTTGAGAATGTTCTAGACTAATTGAACTCAGGTCATGATGAGTGTGGGGGGAAATGACCTACATAACAAAATGCTTACTAAATCACCACATTATATACTCTTAGTTCAAGTAGGTATAAAATTACCAAAAAAATCTTAAAAATACAAAATGAAAGATATCCCAGTAAAACTGACAGTTTTGCAAAGTTGCCCCAAAACTTCAATCTACCAGATTTCAACTTAATTTCAATATATCTTATTAACAAAAACCCTAAGAACCAGTTTACTAAATATCAAAGCAATCCGACTGGTAAATTTTGAGAAACAAATGTTTTGATCAAAAATGAGAAAAATTGCCCCCAAAATACAAAATTGCAGATTTCATCCTAATTTTAAATATATCTAATTAACATAAACCCTAGGACCTGTACACTAGATATCAAAGCTACCAGATCACAAGTTTTAGGAGAAAAATTTTTTGACCAAAAAAGGCAAATATTGCCCCCAAAATAAAAATAAAACGCCAGTTTCAACATACCTTCAATACATTATATTGAGATTAATCTTAGATACCTGTATACCAAATATCAAAGCTATCAAATCAGTAGTTTTTGGATAAAAAAAAATTTTATCAAAAATTGGGAAAATTGCCTAAAAATTACAAATATGACAATACCAATACAATTTGTACAACCATGACTGAGGTCATCCTGAGGAACATGAATATTAAGTTTCATAGCAATCAGACGAGCGATTTCAGAGAACAAGATTTTTTGACTAAACACGGAAAAAATACACTAAAAATACAAACATGCAAATTTCATCCCAATTTTTGCACACATACTTTAGAATACCTTAAAAATCTGCATACCAAGTTTCAACCAATCTGGCAATGCTTACTGAGTTTTAGCCATTTGCAGGATTTTTCCTTTTTTCCCCCTCATTTGCATATTTTTGGCACTGACATGTTCATTTGAACAAATTCACATCTCCACCCCTATGTGCACCTGTACACCAAATACTAAGACAGTAGGTGCTACCGTTTAGGAGTTTTTGATGTGGACGGACATACATACATACATACATACATACATACATACATACATACAGACAACATTTTTCCACCTGATATGAATACCTCCCATTTGCATATACACATATGCATATATGGGAGCTAAAAATTTTCAAAAAAAAAAGTTTCAATACATGTTATTGAGATAAATCTTAGATACCTGTATACCAAATATCTAAGCTATCAAGATCAGTACTTTTTGGTTAAAAAAAATTTTGACCAAAAATTGGGAAAATGCCCTAAAATTACTAATATGATAATACATTTGTATCAACACAATTTGTACAAACTAGACTGAGGTCATCCTGAGGAACATGAATATTAACATTCAGAGCGATCAGCTGAGCGATTTCAGAGAAAATGATTTTTTGACTAAAAATGAAAAAATACCCTTTGCATTATTTAATACATAATCTTTATCTTCTTTTTTTCCCCTCTGTTGTCTTTTACACAACTTTTGGCAGTCTCTTGATGAACACAATATTGCGGAAAAAAAGTTTTGAGTTTTAATACTCTATATGAACAAGTCATTGACAATGACATAGTCCCCGTTGTAATTTGGAATTTGTCACTGGAAGAGACTAAAAATACCACAATTATACGGTGTTGCTCAAATTTGATCAGAATTGGTATATACCAGTATGGGTTACCAATGATCAACAATAAATGTTGTTTCTATCTGTTCAGTGGAGGAAAATTCCACGTTCGATGTTATGACATTGATTTCTGCACAGTACAACCAGAAAAACAACAAGAAATATTTAAACCAGAAAAACAAGAATGACAAAAGTAATTGAGGTCTGAAACTTTAGGTACTGGAGGTCAACTTTAGCAACATGCATAGCAGAAACAGCTAGCCCCTCATAGTTTGAGTGTAGACGGTCTTCCCCCCCCTCTACTGTCTATGGTTTCAGCAGGTCTGTTAATATGTAACAGTTCATAAACAATGACAGGAAATGACTCAAGATCAGTGGAGTTGGCCTGTTTCGTACTGGCATGCCATCACTGCTGCACATTTGCAGGAT
The DNA here is from genome assembly GCF_041260155.1 of Ptychodera flava. Lineage (NCBI taxonomy): Eukaryota > Metazoa > Hemichordata > Enteropneusta > Ptychoderidae > Ptychodera > Ptychodera flava. The sequence goes on along the minus strand of NC_091947.1, from coordinate 15,572,432 downwards.
TTCACTTTTTCTTACCTCATTTGCACATTTTTGACACTGACGTGTTCATTTGAACAAATTCACATCTCAACCCCTGCATCTACCTGTACACCAAATACTGAGATGGTAGCTCTAGCGGTGTGGGAGCCTTTGTGTGTGATGGACATACATCCGCACATACATACCCACAAATATACAGACATACAGACCCCATCGACTCATCATATAAGCTCTTTTTGGTATACAAAACCAAATATGAGCTAAAAATTGAAGTCGATATGATGCACATGAAACAAGGAATGCAAGTACCAAAGCCCTGCCTGTGACTGATGCCCATACTGGATTGGATTGTAGACAAGTAGTGGCATAGGGTTATGTCCTTTTACAAAGTTGGACAGAATTAGGTAACCCTGGCCTTTTAAATGTTGAAATTCCGATTGACAACTTATATGCAAGAAACTGGTCCAGCATTTTTGAGTAATGGCTCTTGACACAACAAGTCATTGACAATGACATAGTCCCCACTTGTAATAGGAGTATTAGTCTTGAGGGGGCAGGGAAATGAGGTCATTAAGAAGTATCACTAAGTGTATATGTTCAGATCTATGGACACATAGGTCTATGTCATTGTTCCCAATTTGAAACACATGAGGCATGTCTAAGTTATGGTTCTAAATCGGGAAAAAAGATCAAACCTCTAGCTGTATTGGCCAGCCAAGAAATACATATGTGCATAATAAATGAGGTACAAGATGTGACATCTTAAGGTCTATTATCCTATCAAAATTGAAGCGTAAAGAACTTGTGATTACTGAGTTATGCATATATATGCATATTCAAGGTCAAAGGTCATCAAGGTCACGTGACATTTTGAAAAAAAACATTGTATTGCTAATTAATCCATATATTCAGACCTCTAGCTCTATTGGCTTGCCCACAATTATATATGGGCATAATTAATGAGGTAAAGCATGTGTTGTCATAAGGTCTCCCATCCTACTAAATATAAAGGACATAGCACTTGTGGTTACTTATTTATTGACATAATCGTGTATTTTAGGTAAAAGGTTATCGAGGTCACATGACATTTTGTCAAAAAATTTCTATCCTATAGTCTATCCCTATATACTAAAAATCATACATTTACCTCTATTGGCTTGTTCAAAATTAGATATGCACATAATGAATGAGGTACAATATGTGGCGTCATAAGGTGTCCCATCATACCAAATATGAAGGGTGTAGCACTTGTGGTTCCTGAGTTATGGACAAATATGTATATTTGGGGTCAAAGGTCACCGAGGTCACGTGACATTTTGTCAAAAAAATTGTATTGCTAAGTTATCCCTACATACCAAAAATCAGACCTCTAGCTCTATTGGCTCGCTCAAAATTAGATATGCACATAATTAATGAGGAACAATATGTGGCGTCATAAGGTGTCCCATCATACCATATATGAAGGGTGTAGCACTTGTGGTTACTGAGTTATGGACAAATATGTATATTTGAGGTCAAAGGTCACAAAGGTCACGTGACATTTTGTCAAAAAAATTGTATTGCTAAGTTATCCCTATATACCAAAAATCAGACCTCTAGCTCTATTCGCTCACTCAAAATTAGATATGTGCATAATTAATGAGGTACAATATGTGGCGTCATAAGGTGTCCCATCATACCAAATATGAAGGGTGTAGCATTTGTGGTTACTGAGTTTTGGACAAATATGTATATTTGAGGTCAAAGGTCATTGAGGTCACATTACATTTTTTCAAAATAATTGTATTGCTAAGTTATCCCTATATACCAAAAATCACACCTCTAGCTCTTTTGGCTCGCTCAAAATTACATATGCACATAATTAATGAGGTACAATATGTGGCGTCATAAGGTGTCCCATCATACGAAATATGAGGAGTGTTGCACTTGTGGTTACTGAGTTATGCACAAATATGTATATTTGAGGTCAAAGGTCATTGAGATCACTTGACATTTTGTCAAAAAAATTGTATTGCTAAGTTATCCCTATATACCAAAAATCAGACCACTGGCTCTATTGGCTCGCTCAAAATTAGATATGCACATAATTAATGAGGTACAATATGTGGCGTCATAAGGTGTCCCATCATACCAAATATGAAGGGTGTAGCATTAGTGATTACTGAGTTATGGACAAATATGTATATTTGAGGTTATAGGTCACCAAGGTCACGTGACATTTTGTCAAAAAAATTGTATTGCTAAGTTATCCATATATACCAAAAATCAGACCTCTAGCTCTATTGGCTCGCTCAAAATTAGATATGCACATAATTAATGAGGTACAATATGTGGCGTCATAGGGTGTCCCATCATACCATATGTGAAAGGTTTACCACTTGTGGTTACTGAGGTTATGGACAAATATGTATATTCGAGGTCAAAGGTCACCAAGGTCACATGACATTTTGTCAAAGTGTCTGAGATATCTGCGTGAACGGATGGACTCACGGACTGACATGACCCAATCTATGAGCCCCCTGGACTTTATCTGTGGGGACTAAAAACTGTGTCACTGCATCCTTTTTGCAATATGAATACGATGAGAAACTAAATTTTTATTTATCTTGGCCTTATACATGGGAGCCTATGTACTGGCTTATACATGGGAGTCTATGGACTGCCTTATACATGGGAGTCTATGGACTTCCTTATACATGGGAGTCTATGGACTGCCTTATACATGGGAGTCTATGGACTGCCTTATACATGGGAGTCTATGGTCTGCCTTATACATGGGAGTCTATGGTCTGCCTTATACATGGGAGTCTATGGAGGTGAAAACTAAAAAGTCCTCTACCACGGCCAAATTTGATCGCATTGCGAAACAAATCGACGTGCATCTGTATGAGGTATGGTACTATCCTTGTACCAAGTTTGAACGAAATCGCTCCAGGCGTCTCTGAGATATCTGCGTGAACGGACGGACGCACGGACGGACGGACGCACGCACGGACGCACGCACGGACATGACCAAACCTATAAGTCCCCCCGGACGGTGTCCGTGGGGACTAAAAGGTCAGAACACCAGATGTCAACCCAATATGTCCTCATGTTCAATACAGAAAAGACAAGTTTCCTATAATTAGCTATTGATACTGCTAAAATTAAAACGCCTTTCTGGACTGGTAAATCTTTGTATGATCAACATCTGCAGCAAGTTTCAACAGATATAGTGCAGTCATTCACAATATAGATCTCTAATTACGAATGCTGTTTCCCTGTTTAGCCAATTTGGACTGCCACACTAATCACAAAAGGTCATTAAATAAGTCAATTAATGATTTATCAACAGGATGCACTTTTCAGTTTTACACTACTGGAAAGATCAATATCTGCACCATGTTTTATTAGCTCCGCTGTCAGCGACGCGGAGCTTATCAAATAGGCTGATTCTCCGTCGTCGTCCGTCGTCGTCGTCCGTCGTCGTCGTCCGTCGTCGTCCGTTCATCCGTCAACAATTGCCTTCTTCTCTGAAACTGCAAATCCGATTGCTTTGAATTTTGATATGCAGTTCACTTGGGGTGACATCACTTCAGTTTGTTCAAATCGTAGTAAATTTGCATATTTGAATTTTTGGGTATTTTTTGCTGTTTTTGGTAAAAAAATCGTCTTCTCTGAAACCGCATGTCCAATTGCTTTGAAATTTGATATGCAGTTTACTTAGGGTGACTTCAGTCAGATTTGTTCAAATCATGGTGAAATTTACATATTTGTATTTTTAAGGCAATTTTTGTCGTTTTTGGTAAGAAAATCTTTAAAAATCTTCTTCTTTAGAACTACCAGTCAGATAGCTTTAATATTTGGTACATAGGTCCCAAGGAATGATCTATTTCAGATTTGTTCAAATTGTGCAGAAATATGTGCATTTTTAAGGCAATTTTTGCCATTTTTGGTCAAAAAATGTATTTCTCAAAAGTACTGGTCTGATTGTTTTGAAATTTGGTAAACAGGTTTCTACAGATGAACTTAGTTGTATATATTGAATTTCTGATGAAATCTGTAATTCTGTATTTTGGGGGCAATTTTTGCCACTTTTGGTCAAAAAATGCGTATTTCCAAAACTATTCATCTGATAGCTTTGAAATTTGGTATACAGGTTCCTATAGATGAGCTAAATGATATTTATTTAACTTATGATGAAATCTACAATTTTGTATTTTTGGGGCAAGTTTTGCCATTTTGGTCAAAAATGTATTTCTCAAAAACTACTGGTCTGATAGCTTTGAAATTCGATATACAGGTTTTTACAGATGAACTTAGTTATATATTGAGTTCCTGTTAATATCTGTAATTTTGTATTGTTGGGGCAATTTTGCCATTTTTGGTTAAAAAATGTGTATTTCCAAAACTACTCATCTGATAATTTTGAAATTTGGTGCACAGGTTTCTACAGATGATCTTAATGATATTTATTGCCATAATGATGAAATCTGCAATTTTGAATTTTTGGGGTAATTTTTCCATTTTGGTCAAAAAATGTGTTTCTCAAAAAGTACTGGTGTAACAGCTTTGAAATTTGGTATACAGGTTTCTATAGATGAACTAAATTTTATCTTTTAAAATTATGATGAAATCTGCAATTTTTATTTTTGGGGGCAATTGTTGCCATTTTTGGTCAGAAAATTTTATTCTCACAAATCTACTCATCAGATAGCTTTGGTTGACATGTTCTTAAGGATGATCCAATGTGATAAATTCAAAGTATGATGAAATCTTCAATGTATATTTTTGCAGCTTATTTTAGCCACTTTTCTCTGGCCACTGCATTGAGCTATCAAAGATTTTCCATCTTCTTCATCAACATGTGTCAAAAATAGTTATTCTCTACATAAACACAGCGGAGCTATATCGGCCGCTAGGTCGCTTGTAAAATTTGATGCACTATTTCTGGACGTATCACACTAAAAATAGTGGCAATGTCACTGTTCGCTCCCATATAGTTATCAAAGCAAGCCAACAATTGTATGAAACATGGACATACATACAGACAGACTGACATACACAGACTGGCACAGAGTGATGACATTGGCCCTCAAGTGTGCCTTGGCCCATGGAGAGTGATAAAGATATAACAAACAGCTGAATGTAATGATAAAATAGTTAAATATAGGCGAACAGGCACTCAGGGTGAATTTGTTACAGCAATTTGATTAGTTTGTTTTCCTTTTCTACTTCTGTGATAATTTTTAAGACAATCAATCTGCAAGGCAGTTTATGTATTGACAAATATGTTATCTTTTACAAGCACACAGCAAACTGTTCTTGATTTTTCATTTACAATATTTGACATAGACTGAAATACATAACATGCAACCAATGTTTACAATTTGCCCATACACCAGATACATGGAGAGATTTCAACATACAATCATTAACTCAGAAACCCTACAGGGAAAAGTAAACATTGTTTTCTTCCAGAACAACTGGTGCATCCACATCTGGAACAACATACAAACTTAACCAATTACACAAGGATGATGACACAAGAGATAAAGTTAAGAAATTTAACTGTGGTGAACTTGACTATTCCTTTCAAATCCTTTCCTTACCTCCTTGAGGAGGTATCATGAGCCAGAGGCTAGAGTAGTGGACTCACGATCAAAGGATGGCGAGTTCGAGCCCCGGCATGGCTATGATGTTGTGTCCTTGAGCAGGGCACTTTATTCCTCATTGTTTCTCCCACCCAGGAGTGATGGGTACCTGGTAGGACAGAGGTTGTTATGTGTGCGTTTAGCTCTGCTGCACTTATTGGCTGCACATGTGAGCTGTTGTTTGCTCCCCAGGTGTTGAGTGGTAACAGTAGGTCCAGTGACCAGGGTAACAATAATTGTTAAGCGACTTGATCACATGTACTTGTGGATATGTGCGCTATATAAGAACCCATTATTATTATTATTATTATTATTATTATTATTATTACCTAACTTGACTAATATACATTGCATGGTTAATTGCCTGCAAAAGTACACAGGGGTGGACCATTTGATAAAGATTGATGAGGTACATTCTCTTTTTATCTGATCCATTGTACATTCTTTTTCCCCCTTTTCCACCTTTTCTTTTTGTCAAACCTTCTCTGGCTGATTTTTTTATTGACATTTGTTTGGATTTTTTTCAAAATCTTCCAAGACCCCCCCCCCCCCCAAGATATCAAATGGTCCATCCTTTGTTTAACCATCTTTGCATGAGATATACAATGACCAGATGACAGGAAGTGTGTTAAGTATTTACAACCTTGATACTCTTAAACATTGAACATTGAACCTTCTAAAGTCACCTCAGCTATGTTTTCTAATGATTTTTTTACCTATTTCAACACCAAATACAGTTTACCGTATCAAATGCTTATTAAATCACCACATTATATACTCTTAGTTCCAGTAGGTATAAAATTATTGTAAACAATCTTGAAATACAAAATGAAAGATATCCCTGTAAAATTGACAGTTTCACAAAGTTGCCCCAAAAATTCAAAATTCCAGATTTCAACCTAATTTCAATACATCATATTAACATAAATCCTAGGAACCCGTTTACTAAATATCAAAGCAATCAGACTGGTAAATTTTGAGAAACAAATTTTTTGACCAAAAATGACAAAAATTGCCCCAAAATACAAAATAGCAGATTTCATCCTAATTTCAATATATCTTATTAACATAAACCCTAGGAACCTGTACACTAAATATCAAAGCTACCAGATCAGTAGTTTTAGGAGAAAAACATTTTTGACCAAAACAGGCAAAAATTGACCCAAAAATAAAAAAACTTTAATACATTATATCGAGATAAATCTTAGATACCTGTATACCAAATATCAAAGCTATCAGATCAGTACTTTTTGGATAAAAAAATTTTGACCAAAAATTGGGAAAATTGCCCTAAAATTACAAATATGATAATATCAACACAATTTGTACAAACTAGACTGAGGTCATCCTGAGGAACATGAATATTAACTTTCAGAGCGATCAGACGAGCGATTTCAGAGAACATGATTTTTTGACTAAAAATGAAAAAAAATACCCTAAAAATACAAACATGCAAATTTCACCCTAATTTGTGCACACATAATTTAGGATACCTAAACAAATCTGCATACTAAGTTTCAACCCAATCTGACCAATGCTTACTGAGTTTTAGCCATTTGCAGGATTTTTCTTTCCCCCCCTCATCTGCATATTTTTGGCACTGACATGTTCGTTTTAACAAATCCACATCTCCACCCCTAGGTGCACCTGTACACCAAATACTATGACGGCAGCCATTGCGGTTTAGGTGTTTTTGATCTGGACGGACTAACAGACACACATACATACTTACATACATACACACAGATGCCATTTTGCCACCTTATAAGAATACCTCCCATTTGCATATATACATATGCATATATGGGAGCTAATAAGGAAAAGTCATTAAATATGCAAATTAGAAATTAATAAACATGATACTGATAAATGTACTACATAGTTAAATCAATATGAGCTCAACATCTACACCAAATTTCAACAACTCTGATAGAGTATTTCTTGACGTATCAGCCTAATAATGAAAATTCACAAATATGCAAATATGCAATTAATTGACATGATATAATTAATGTCTTTGCATGCAACAACAACAATGGGGGATCAACATCTGTAGCGAGTTTCATCACATGCAATATTTCTGGACACAGCACACTAAGTAGGAAAGTTCATTAAATATGTAAATTAGCTATTAATTCACAAAGTAGTGCTGAATTTCTTTGTTTGCTCATACAACACTTTGAGATCAACATCTGTACCAAGTTTCATCAAATTTGCTGTGGTATTTCTAGACATATTTCCTTAATTACAGAAATTAATAAAATATGCAAATTAGCAATTTCATGATATGATCCTGCACAATGATTTTGCACACAGTTACAACTTTGGTATTTGAATATCTGTACCAAGTTTCATCAAATTTGAATCAGTGTTTCTTTACATATAATTGGAATTATGAAAATTCATTGAATATGCAAATTAGCTATTAAATGACCTGATCCTGCTTACTGTATTTGCATTACTGTTACAGCTCTGGTATATCAACATCTGTACCATGTTTCATTCAACTTTGAGTGGGTATTTCTTGACATCATCAAATATGCAAATTAGCTATTAATTGACATGATCCTGCCAAATACCTTGTGTAAAGATAAGCTGTGGTATGTATACATCTGTAAGAAGTTTCATTAAATTTGAGTCAATATTTATTGAAATATTAGTAGAATTATGAAAGTCCATAATTGATGCAAATTAGCAATTAATTGACAAAATACTGACAAATGTCTACATGTATGTGCTATTAGAGCTGTGTGTGACCAACATGTGTACAAAGTTTCATAAAACTTGGTGCAGTCTCTTAAGAAACAGAGCTCTTTTTTTCAAAAATCACTAATTATGCAAATTAGCACTAATTATGTGCATGCCACACCAAAAACAATGGACGTGCATATGTATGCCATAGTGTATTATCCTTGTACCAAGTTTGAAAGAAATTGGCTCAGACATGTTCGAGATATCTGCGTGGACGGACGGATGGACGGAACCCAAACCAAAAAAGTCCTGGGGACTATAAATAAAATGCATTCTGTGCATACAAATGATTATCTGATAAAGTATGGTTCACTCTTATAAGTGTTAAATATAAAGATGTCATAGAGGACTGCTCTCAGCAGATACCATTATAAGTGTACAGGATCTAGGACAAAACTGAATTAGTGATTTCATCCTTTATTATGACAGAAACAAATATTTTTATTGACTCAAGCTCACCATTTTGATATAGTCATACCATATAATATTAACAGGAATTTCATTAGAAACCGGCAGCTGGAGAAATTGTACGGATAGTAAAGTCATTTCTACGGATGTAAAATTGCAAACTGGCAAACAAATAAATAGTGGATTAAGAAAAATATTGTCTCTGGCTCTTTGGTCAACTAATATCATGTATATAAATGTGAAATTTTGCACAAGACACAACAAAATGTAGATTTGCCATTCCTGCTTATTCATTGATCTGCTATATCATGCACACTGAGAACTGTTTTTAAACAGCTACAAAATGAGTTGTCATTGTTTCATTGTTTGAAACACTGATCATGCAAAAGTGCTATTAAAATATCAGTGTTTAATGTCATTTTCAAACAGTTTTACCTTGTGCAAAATAAATTCAAATACCTCTCAGATTGCACAATATTGCACACATCAATGTCTCAAAACTTTCTATATAAGCCCTCTCATGCCCTCCCCTTTGGACCAGGATTGCCCTATGTCATTTTCCCAAGCTTTTATACTTAGTAAAAAACAAATTGAAGTTCACCTCTCCGATTGCACCAGACTGCACCATTGTACTGTACACACCAATTTCTCAAAATTTTCAGCACAAGACAGGGGACACCCCTCTGACACACTCCCCCTCAACCTCTCTCCTACTTTCAAATTCTCTCCTGTCAGATATCCAAGCGAAAACCCTACCAATATCATATGATATAATGATACCATCCAAATTAAGCAATACTATATGGTTGGATTCTGGTTATAGTGTGAGCTTTTATACCCCTGTATCTGAGTGCATGTATCTATATTTTGTTGTGACTTTGAATTCAGCTGTGGGCGTTACTCGAAATTTTGGAGTCAATGAAATTCCTCCACCATAGCAGCACCACCCTCTCCAATCCGTAAATTATGACGACTCCCTTACACTTCGATTCCGGGCCTACCACGAATATACAGCGAAGTTAATATGAAATTAATGATTATGAATACAATCTACGCACAGCTGCTCTGGACTTCGGACTAAAATGGACACTAATAGGTATGTTAGTGTTACCTGGATGTTGGTCGCGTACACAGGACGGCCAGAGTTTAGTCAACCCGGATACAGCTGCCAAAAAATTACAAGGGGCAAGGCACGTACTTCCCGATTTGATATTGAAACAGCATGCAGCAGTCAATTACTCTTACAAATTGCATTTCAGATAAATTTCCAATATTTCAGATATTTCGACGTGTTGTGGGGTAAGAAGACGAATCGCACTTTGGCCTATTGTTTCCATGTACGTACATTACTACAGCGTGTTTTCCTTGTAGCATTTTTAAATAAAAACATGGATTAATGTAATAAATCAGATTATTGAACTAATTCTCACAGGAAACTAACCTTCACTATCTCTTTGGTTGGAATCGTTCACGGTCGCACCGCTGTACCGTATACTGTGACGGAGGCTGCGCTGAACTTGGATGGATACAGACTCTCTCACAGTCCCTTCGTTGGCTACCACAGTTATGCGCCCTCAACGGTCTTTCTAACAAGCGACGCTCACTGAGCCAGCCGTGTTACAGCGGAACTTGGCTTCGCCGGCTCGCTGAGCCGAGCGAAGCTCGGCTCACCCTCTGAGGGCGGTATTATGGTCAGAGGTGAAGCAGGCCATGGGCGAGAGAGTCTAGGATGGATAGTGCACAAGATGGTAGTCATTAGCATGCGCGTAAAATCCGAAATGTCGGTTTGAGCATTGGGCAGTTTACTTGTCTGTCATAACTGTTATACCCTTGCTATTGGGTTCGTTGTTGACTTTGTCAAAGTCAATCCGGCGATAATCTGGCGACAGCGTCCTCAGATTAATAACTTTGGCCCTACACCTAAAAATGGACCCACGAAAAAACCGATTTTCTCGAGAGTCTATGCTTACACTTCCTTGCTTGATTTGGCGCATTAGGCAATCAAACGCAGGAGATTATAGCACAGGGAACTCTGACTGAATAACAATAAACAAGTAGTGAAATAAAAAAATAGAAAAAACTGTAAAAAAGAGAAAACAGAATAAATGAAACAAATAAGTTAACAAAAACAAACAAGTAAACAAGAAAACAAACGATGAGGACATGCCAATAGCAAGGTGAATCTAGTCTGTTCCGTGGAAGTCTCACAGTTGATCCGTCAGTCGTTTGTTTATTCGCCTGTTTACTTATTTGTTTTTGTTTACTTATTTGTTTTTGTTTATTCTGCCAATTTTTTCTTGACCGTTTTTAGTCTCACAATTGATCCGTCAGTCGTGTTTGTTTGTTTGCTTGTTTGGTTTTGTTTACTTTATTGTTTCTTTCTTTCTTTTTTTCTATTTCATTTTATTTGTTTAGTGTTATTCAGTCAGAGTTTCCTGTGATAATAGACGCAACACAGTGATAAAACTTCGCATAAGTTTGTCAACAGACAATACACGACACACAGTGAACTGAGGAGAAAATGAATCTTTGCAAAACTAGTGCTAACTAACATAAGACCGAGACACCAAAAGATTGGTAGTGTACATCTTTATTGGCAAGAAATTACAAAGTCAATAGCAACAAAAACCCTGTGCAGAGATCAAGACACCCTTTCCCAATCCTCAACTGTGGGGACAGGTAAACTGCCCCTATGGCAGACTATTAGTGCAAGATCCGAGGTATAATGATATTCAAATGTGCAGATTACCTTAATGAGCATTGTTTCGGTATTAAAATTCTATGCTAATGACCCTTAATCAATGTGGAATATTCATGTACCTCGGATCTTGCATTGTATAATGGCTGATGTCAAATAATGTCAACTACGGAACGTTATCAATACTGCAAACTGCTCACCTATTACAGAATATTTATATCATTGTTCTAAAAACGATTATTTTCAGCCATTCGAAATTAATATTATTTTGAATTACAAATATTTACCAGGTGTAAATATATAATCTATAGCCCTTTAATTTATGGACTTATTTTTATTTAGCGTCACTCAAACAATAGTTTAGATTTCCTAACTCAAGTTTATTTCGTCTGCATTTCAGATTCTTTGACCCCGTCTATTGAGGATCTGAAAGTCCATTTATTCAGTAAGGAAGTTATGGCCCTTGCATGTGAAATGCGATCGACGATGACGGTGTCCCACACTGTTACAAAGGCCAAGAGGCGCTCATTGATATCTGTATGATTAATGAACTAAGGGACCGTTCAGTTTTTACGGCCTGGGGCGGCAATCAGAGGGGTCACTTAAATTTCGGAATCGAAAAAGGGGGGGGGGGTCACCTTATTTTTAGAAACATTTTGGGGAGGGGTCACTGTATTTTTTTTAAAATTTAACAGTTGAACATAAATGGTTTTCTCTAACGTGATTCATGGCAAGCCCATGTCTCATTATCAGACACGTGGCCACACTACTCACCAAAAATTATTTGCGCTGAATGTGTAAAGGCAATCTGAATCTTTAAAATGTAGTGACAGAGAGACTTGCTTTAATGTGGATGTATTTCAAAGTCACGTTATTTGTTGCCTTTGTCATTCTCAATATGTTCCTTGGACCTGGTAACTTTCTTAGTTACCTTGAATGATAACGATTATTGGACCTGATTTGATGTCTAATGACTCGTCAGATAACAAATCAGACAGACAGTGTGTAAAAGGTAAACCTGCCCTATCAACCATTTCAATATATTCCGATTGGTTTTTTTATTTCACATCACAACTACGTAAATTATTTCTTTTCGATAAAAGTTTATTTTATTGCACATACGAAAGAAGTGTGCATAGTTATAACTTCTACACAGCATTTAAAACACAAATAAATAAATAAATAAATAAATAAATAAATAAATAAATAAATAAATAAATAATAAGGCCTTGCCCGTGATACATGTTTTAACAATAACAAGGTTTCTCTATCATCCTTTTATATAACTAGAATATAAAGTGTAACTGTAGAATTCTATGTAAATAAAATGCTGTGTAAAAATGTTGATAATTGTAACAATACAATTAAATATTTACCTGAAAATGAAACATGCCTTTTGGTGATTTTTCTTGAGTTGTACTCATATGGGACAGATCAAACGGTGGCATACAGGTAAATGGGGCTACAAAGGTTTTCTTGAGTTTGTCAGCTGTATTAAGACCCGTATGACTTTTGTCAAAGATAAAAAAAGACTATATAGAATATCATTTATATACAAGCGACCTAGCGGCCGATATAGCTCCGCGTGTTTATGTAGAGAAATAACTATTTTGACACATGTTGATGAAGAAGGTGGGAATTTTTTATAGCTCAATGCAGTGGCTAGAAAAAAGTGGCTAAAATAGCTGCAAAAATACACATTGAAGATTTCATCATACTTTGAATATATCACATCGGACAATACCTAAGAACATGTCAACCAAAGCTATCTGATGAGTAGTTTTTGAGAATAAAATTTTCTGACCAAAAATGGCAACAATTGCCCAAAAAATAAAAATCGCAGATTTCATCATAATTTTAAAAGATAAAATTTAGTTCATCTATAGAAACCTGTATACCAAATTTCAAAACTATCAGTTGAGTACTTTTTGAGAAATACATTTTTTGACCAAAAATGGCAAAAATTGCCTTAAAAATGCAATTTTCAATATTTCTGCACAATTTGAACAAATCTGAAATAGATCATCCCTAGGGATATATGTACTAAATATCAAAGCTATCTGACTGTTAGTTTTGAAGAAGAAGATTTTAAAGATTTTTTTTACCAAAATGACAAAAATTGCCTTAAAAATACAAATATGTAAATTTCACCACAATTTCAACAAATCTGACTGAAGTCACCCTAAGTAAACTGCATATTAAATTTTAAAGCAATCGGACAAGCGGTTTCAGAGGAGAAGATTTTTTACCAAAAACGGCAAAAAATGCCCAAAAATACAAATATGCAAATTTCACCGCAATTTGAACAAACTTAAGTGAGGTCATCCCAAGTGAACTGCATATAAAATTTCAAAGCAATTGGACTTGCGGTTTCAGAGGAGAAGGCAATTGTTGACGGACGACGATGGACGACGGACGACGACGACGGACGACGACGGAAAATCAACCTATTTGATAAGCTCCGCGTCGCTGACAGCGGAGCTAATAAAATAAAACCAAGTTGCATTCATATGCATGGTACAGTCAAGGAACCTTAAAAGCTGTGTTTAACCCGTTTTGTTGTGATAAAAAATGAGAAGGAAAAATGTACATACTGAAACAAAACTAGAAAGTATAAACACTAGGGTATCAAACAAATTTTCAGAAAATAACCGTTAAGTATCTAGCTTCTTTGTATCTAATACATTTCTTGACCAGTCTGATTAAAATTAGTTGTAGGGAACGGCAACGTGTATTCTGAGGTGTTGTCAGAATACACGTCACCATTCCCTACATCTGATTTTAAGTAGATTGTTTCTCGACCTACCTATTTGGTTCATCAATACAGCCTATATAAAGGCGATGACATTGGTTACCAGATATGAACTGAAAATGAAATACTCACGTGTTTCATTATATATTGCAGTTATGTGTAAATTTGAACCTTTGCCACGTGTTTGCAACTTGATTGAAAGTATTATGATCCATATATCTTTCTTTCATGACTTTGACTTTGTTTGTGTACTGTCTATTTACTGTCTGTTCTGTGCTGTTTTGTGTCTATGTTTACAACTATTGTCTTACAAATTTTGACCTAGTATTATTGGATTATGGATTGGTATGATTACGATTATTTTTATAATGAACAATATTCGCCAAATATTAATTCTAAAGTCATTAAGTACTCAAATATATTGTTAGCTGAAATTAAAATAATTTCTTTTACTGCTGTCATTGTATCTTTACTTTATTACTTATATAGCAAGTGTAATTCCCTTTGGTCAAGTCCTTCAAGCTATATATGCCAAACTGTAAAAGCTCATTAGAGATAAGCAAATTATAAATTAGCTGACATGAAAATGCGAAATGAGTTTCAATATTGTTACAACCTGGTATAATCATCAAGGTACATAGCACGTTTTGCAACCTTCGATCAAGTAAATTCAAGTATATGTATCCCTAATTAGGAAGGTTCATTAAATATGCAAATTGGTTGAAGTACAAATCTTAAATGACTTTCACTAATGTTGTATAATTATATCTTTAATGCACATAGCAAGTTTCGTCAACTTTGGTCTTGTCATTTCAGATAAATATCCCCAATCAGAAAAGTTCATTAAATATGCAAATTAGGAATTTGCTGAAGTATAAATGCTACTTTTAATAATGTTAAATCATAGTACCCTCAATATACATACAAGTTTAGTCAATTTTGATCGAGTCAATTCAGATTATCTCCCTGATTAGAAAAATTCATTAAATATGTAAATTAGCAATTATCTTTCATGATACCCTTAATATCTTTCCAAGGCTGATATATCTTGGTGTGATCACATTTTGTAGCAAATCTCATCCAATTGTGTGCAGTCGTTATCAATGTATATCATTTTTTTCTAAAATCATTTATTATGCAAATGAGCAAAAAGTGAGCAAGCCACACTCACAGAAAACTAACCAATTCTTGCCATTTGCAAAGTTAATCTGTGTATCAGATTTGACTCTGATCTGATGAGCCGTTTTTGAGACATCGACCACACAGACAGACACACAGACACACAGACATCGCTGTGACATTAGCCCATGGTGCGGAAACGTGAGCTAAAAATGGATTTCTACACTTAAAACTTAATTTTCAAGCATAAGATAACAACAACAATGCTAAGTATACCATATAGGTTGTATGATAGCTAAACAATCCCTCCATCTTATTCATTGAAAACAGCTATTATATATATATATATATATATATATATATATATATATATATATATATATATATATATATATATATATATATATATATATATATATATATATATATATATATATATATACGACCAAACTATTTCAATCACAGCAGAGAGGGAGTCACTAGCTCTTGAATACCTTGCCTTGCCTGTGACCAGCTGTGCATTGAGTACTGCTTTGCACACAGGGGACACATGCTTGTTGTTTATTTGTGTGTTTGTTTGTTTGTGTGTATGTTTGTGTTTGTTTATTTGTTATTTTTAATAAAATAACAGCGAAAAGCTGTTTTGTTAATATTTGTCAATAAAGAGCAGTTTATTTGTTATTTGTTTGTTTATTTATTTATTTGTTTGTTTGTTTGTTTGTTGATACGTATTTCCGATGGTTAGGGTTAGGGTTAGGCTTAAGTTAGGGTTAGGGTTAGGGTTAGGCTTATTCACTCCCTCTATATATTGAGGGAGTGAATAAGTCTAACCCTAACCCTAACCCTAACTTAAGCCTAACCCTAACCCTAACTTAAGCCTCACCCTAACCATCGGAATACGTATCAACAAACAAACAAACAAACAAACAAACAAATAAAAATAATAAATAATAAATAAATAAATAAACAAATAACAAATAAACTGCTCTCAATATATAGAGGGAGTGAATAAGCCTAAGCCTAAGCCTAACCCTAACTTAAGCCTAACCCTAACCCTAACCCTAACCCTAACTTAAGCCTAACCCTAACCCTAACCATCGGAAATACGTATCAACAAACAAATAAACAAACAAAAAATAAATAAATAAATAAATAAACAAATAAACAAATAAACTGCCCTCAATATATAGAGGGAGTGAACAAGCCTAAGCCTAACCCTAACCCTAACTTAAGCCTAACCCTAACCCTAACCCTAACTTAAGCCTAACCCTAACCCTAACCATCGGAAATACGTATCAACAAACAAACAAACAAACAAACAAATAAATAAATAAATAAATAAACAAATAAACAAATAACTGCTCTTTATTGACAAATATTAACAAAACAGCTTTTCGCTGTTATTTTATTAAAAATAACAAACAAACACAAACATACACACAAACAAACAAACAAACAGACACAAATAAACAACAAGCACGTGTCCCCTGTGCTTTGCATGTAAGATCTACGGTTATAGAACGTCTTTCATCTTTGTATTTGTTCTTATGCTCATACATTTTATACTAAAACATATTGTACTTCCTAAGTTTCAAATTCTAGGTTCAAGTGCACATTCGTTCGCAGCCAAAAGGGGAACACGAAAACAGAAAAAAATTCCATGAACAGCCTCCATCAAATTAAATAAGTAAAAACCTCTTTCGTGTGACGAGGAGTCATAAGCGCCTTCTTCTATCAGATACTATGGCTGTAACTGTTGTTTTATCAAAAGTTCGGCTCTGGAGGCTCTCGGGCTGCGGCAGCGTCCGAGACGGCAAAGTCCCTTTGGTGTTAAAACATAGATTTGGATATTAGTTGGCTGTTTTTCCGAAATCATGCATCGTATGAGCGTTGGATACTTTGTATTTTATCTTTATTTATATGTTACTTTTTTTGAACATTACATCGATTATTGCATATCCCTTCAAAGTAGGTAACTTGTGAAGGTCAGAGTAGCATTGCTGACATTCCATGAAGTTATTCGCGAAAGAAGTAAAATACAATTATGATGAGTATGTGTACCTTGTTAATTACAATTTACATGAATGTGAAACTTAAATACGATATTTGTCTTTCGGGCTGTGAAATACTTGGAAACTTAAAACCTAAATTGCGCTTTCTTATAGTCATAATACGAGCTTATTAATTTTAGACTCATCGGCGAGCTTCAATTATTCAGGGTAGCGCTGTAAGCTTTCTTTCACACCCGTCATTGTTCTTTAAATACTTGTGTTTCGAGAAGGGTGTAGTTTTGAAAGCTAACAATTACTTTATATCGAAATATATGAAAGGGGCTCCTCACCTTACTATCCAAAAGTTTGTGTTGCATTGGTGTTTGTTTCGTTTCAGATGTGACATAGGATCCCCACACTATTATCCAATTGTTTGTGTCACAATAGTGTTTGTTTCGTTTCGGATATGTGTCGGGACGATTATTATATAAACCAATGTTAAAAATGTGGGTTTCTTGTTTGAGAGTTTCATGTTGAGTTTCCAGACATTGTTCGCATACAAACTAATATACCTTTGTTGTCATTTCTTAACATTACGCCTTCCGATTAGTTTCAAATCATATCATGTTCACCTTTCAAAGCTTTCTTTTTAACACGATCACTATTTTAAATCGAATACATTCAATCGAATTTTATCTTCCATTTACTCATGTCATACGACTGCAGTTTTATCAGGGTCTAAATGACACGACTATCTTCTAACATTCTTCTGCGGTCGATTTTTACCATTCCTTTCGCAGTCACTAAAAAATAAACGGAAGACAACAAAGGTCGAGTTGGTAGCTTGTGCAGTTAAAAATAATAACGTAGGTAGAATTACACAAATTCAGTTTCAAATGCTGATTCCTATTCGAATAAAGCGAACAAAGACCTCAGAAAAAGTTTTGCTGACTTATATTTACTCATCCTGAAATCGGTTATGAATAGTGCCACGTATTCGTATCTAGGGATGCAAGTTTCAGGGCGTACCCTCAAAAACCATATTATTTAATAAAAAAATAAATCATGTCGTGAAAGGACAGGATACCACGAAACCTGTTTACTTAAATGTGCGTTCGTGAGCAAATTGGTGCAGCAATTACATCCTGAGCAAATGCAAAAAGCTTGCATGAGTGATCATCTTTTGCTGCTCTGCGAGCACTCCAAGTTTGCCTGCTCGGCAATATCACGCCAACGGCCTCAACTGTACATTAAGATGCAATCTTGTATGTTTGGATAAAGTTTGCTTCCGTTTGCACGCTTTTTTCCTCGACATCTTTCCCTGGTGTCAAAACTCATTCAGTAACGGTGCAAGGTTGAGAAGACTCTACAGCATGAAGATGGCATCAGACGAGGCGCAAATTAGGAGGCTGAAAATAAGCGAATATGCGCATAATTTATGTTAGACGGACTCGAAAAATGGGTTTCCTACCCTATAAAATGGATTGACGATGGATACTTATTTGCTTATCTTCGTGATTGATGATCAGTAATGCGTAGATTTTAAATTGGAAGTTAATTATCAGTGCATAGTATTTACGGTGACTCTGGTTGTTCCATCGTGGTGCACCAGAAACGATTTATTCGAAATACCCATCACATACAGGTACAAAGGCACTCTTGGGTCATGCAAGTTCGATCGATCATGAACACCGTAAAATGGATATCATCGATCTAAATGCTTCAAGAATACTTCTTTTAATGGACACAATATGTTTTACAATATTAGTTTGGCTAATTTTCAATTCAAGTACTTAATTGTACATCTTTGTGTACAGAACTTACATTCATCAAGTGTTCACCAAAATCTTATTACGATGTCGAGAGAAAATTTATAACAAATTTAAATGTAGACAGTTTTCGAAAGATAAACGCTCGCAAATGAACCGTCTTGGCGATATAACATCTCCCTTAAGTTATGGGAACATGTAAACCTTGCAGTGAAGTAGATGAGTTCGATCAGTGACATGTTGTGACAATGTTCTGTGCCTTTCTTTTAATGCCTTTCTTTTTTTCATTCAAAAAAAACTATAGCTATAAAATATATGTATAATATGTATAAACATATGTGCAAAAACTATGCCACTTTATCATTATTGCTGTATCGTATCTCCTATGGTCACATTTGTTGTAAGCGCCATAACTATAGCCCTGAGGCCGCGAGCTGGCTTCTTTCCAGGCAGCGGGCTCAAATGTGGATCTTCGAGAAAGTCTAAGACCCAAAAAAGGGTATATTCCTTGAATCAGAATTCGGATTAATCGAACTCCTGAGCAAAATTAATAGTTCTACAGTTTTGAAAGTGCTTAAACATGCGTTCGAAAGCTTTAATATCTGAAAATCAAATTGAAACAAAGTGACAGACACATCTTAAACACCTCTACGCACCTTTAAAACAGACGTGGATCAAACTTGTCAGTCACATTAGAAAGCAGGCACTTGGTTGCGTATTTACACAATTACGATATCAAAGCTATGGTGTGATAGTCAGTCGTTATGACAGTCAATCACAAATGCAAGCAGAATTTCTCCTTGTCTGAATAAGTAATCATAATATTGTCGGATCATTACGTTAATGACAAACCCTATTGGACCGCAAGTTATTAATGTAAAATTTGATTTATTAGCTCAGTAACGTGCCGACTCGAGAAACTATGAATCGAACAACAGACATCACATTTCCAATAGTGATTAGCACGGAGATCACTTTCGAACAGTACACTTTTTGAAACGAACTATTTCCTTCCGCATTCTATTTATTGTGCTCCATAATATACATAATTACTGTTGCGGTAGTAATCAATTAATGATGATAATGTGAGCCAAATCGTCACGGCCGCCCGGGGAACCGTTATGATAATAATGTAGTACTGTTATACTTTATTGCTCAATAGCACACTGAGGGAGTGCAGTGAGGTAATGGAAATTACAAAGTTCAAAGTTACATAGAAGTTGTATGTGCTGCTGTTAGACGGAGAAAGTAAAGTCAGAATTAAAGATGTGAATGAACTTCTCAATCACCAAAACGACAGTCACACAACTACGAAGAGAACTTACGGAAGAAAGAAGAATTTCATGATGGGTGCTGTATGTTGGAATTTTTCTTCATCTGATAATTTACAATACTTCCAAAGCTTTTCATTTGCAGGTGGTTTTTGAATTGATGACCTTCTACCTAATTCTATTTTTATAATGAGATGTGATCAGAAAGTCTAAGTTTTGTCAGCCATTTGAAAGAGTTAAAAGAGAGTTTAAAAGAGAGTTAAAGTTTTGGTACCTAACAGATAATTTTCAAATTCAAAATCAGTGTTAAATAGTCCATATGTTCTGAGCTTATTCTTCTGTATTTTACAAGACTGTTTATACACTGTTAAGATATTTCTTACATAGATTATCACGAACAGAAGTAACACTGCATTAGCTCAATATGCTATTTATTTAATCAGACCAATAAGAATTCAACCTTGTGATTACCTTAGTAAATTGTTTTCAGTCAAACATAGTCTTTGCCAATGCTGTAGCATGGGTTTTATAATGGGGCATACTTTGAAACTCCAAGAATAAATATATAAAAGGATATTCTAACATCATTAAGAGGGTAACATTTGTTGTTCATATTGTCTCTCCATATTTCACATCCATATGTGAAATTAAGCTATCAACAGGGACTAATGCTATTAAGGAGCTTTCATTGCCTTTAAGGTCATGAAAATTGCTTTGATTTTATCATTTGGAGTGATGAAAAACCCAGGTAACAGTCCTCTCTCACCAAATCAAATCAAGAACCACTCCATTGTAGGTAATAGTTGAGCATAACTGTACTCCTTCCATAAGATGGTTACTTTTATTAAACACAATAACTTTAGTTTTCTTGGTGTTAACAGATAATTTTCAATCAGAATAAAACCCAGCAGTTTATCAAGACAGCTTTGCTAGCCAGCTTTTCTTTCAGAAATCAATTGAAGATTATTAGCATACATTTATTAAGAGTGAACCCAGCTTGACAGGACAATCTTCACTTGAACCAAAAATACATGATGTGATCGTTTTATTAACTCTTACTAACAGTACCTTATGAAACCCTTAAAGTTTGTTATTAGAATTTTAGCTTTGCTGTAAGTGCAGCTCTTAACATGTAGGTTGACTGGCATGTTGTGTCCTCTGTCAACTTCTCATTTTATTCTTAAAAGTGCAGCCCAGAAACTTTCAGATTTTACTGGAAGTCACTCTGAAAGGCATAATTTGGTTTTGTTCAAATAATGACGAAATTTTACATTATGCAAATTCTTGAAACTAGTGTTCTGATTTGATAGTGCTGGTCTTACAGCTTTCAAAATTTATATGCAGATACTTGGGTTTAATTAAATTAGCATAACATTTGCATAAGTAAATTTGATTAAAGTTCTTGCCCATATTTTGCTCTTTGACTCATTCAGTAAATTCAAATGATAATGCAATTTTCATTGAAAAGTTTGGAACTACAACGCTCAATTGTGTCAAAACACAGGTTCCCTTAATTAGTCTTACATCTTGGTAATGCTATACATAACTTCTAAGGGATGACCTTATAAAGATGTCACAATTCACACAATATTTGCACAAGCAGAGATTTTGAGAATTTATTTGGTTCATTTTCTTCAAAATCTTCTCTCAAACTGTTAGCAATCATATTTGGTTTGCACTGCCTTCGAGGAATAATCTCATTCAGTTTTGCTCACATGATGACTATTTTAAACAATGCATAATTTCTCAATTTTGGTCAGAAAATTCTTTTGTATGATGACTTTTGCATTTGATGTTACTACCCAGGGATACCCTTGATATTAAATGCAACAAATCAAAATCAGTAATTTTTTTGCTTATATGACTTACCTTTCCCTTTAATAAAGCAATTATTAGTATTTTGGGCTACGTTTTGTCTGTTGAGTCCTTGGGATATCTCAATGTTTGTCATGATATGATTCTTTTGGGGTGCTTTGCAGCAATTTATTTATCAGTGAAAGTTACAAGAAGGGGGTATGACAGCTATTTGCGTCACTTGTTTGGAGTAATATCCAGCAAATTGTTGATCTTACTAGCTCGTGCAGCGGGCCACTATGGGGCTCACTGATACCCAATTACGTCACTGCACGATGGTAAGAATTCGATTCTTGACAGTAAAGTCACCAACATTGCAATCCAACAATGCTTGTAGGTGTGTCATTGATTGTCACAGCCACAGCATTGATAATTTTTTACTTTGATCAAGATTTGAAATCGATAAATTTACCAAGTTACTAAGACAACTTGAAAGTTTGAAAATAAAAACCCATTAATATATTTTTGTTTAGGGTGCAACCATCATGACTTGTGTGTCAAGAATCACCAGGTTAGCGTGATGCATGCTGGTTTCCAGGCTCAGCAGCTGCTGTATGAGCCTGAATGTGAACCTAGAGCATGCATAAACTTATTCCTTACCAAATAATGGGGCTTTTTGCTTTGCTGCACAGTTGTCCCTACCTGTACCTGTAGCAAGCTTGGCCATCAATACCTCCTATGATGAAGAAGAGTGTCCTAAAACAAATATTTTTATCAAATAAAAATACTATAAACATTGAACTGTCATTTTCAGTCAAAATTGCATTGGCAATCTTACTCTGTGGGAGCTTATAGACCCTGCACAGTACAATAAATTACCCACAATACTCTTTGATTTGTATCCTTGAAGGTTACTTTTCTAAAAACTTTTTCAGTTCTGCATGTAAGCACTAGTGTGCAGCATTAGAATAATTTTTAAATAATATCTAGTAAAAGTACGTTTAGATATTTCAGTGAAAGTTTGAAAACAACCATAAAAGTCACATTCTGCAGGTACTACAAATGCCATACTTTTTAGGCAGCAAGTTATGACGAACTGAAGGGGTCATTCTCTGAGAAAACTTAGCATGCAAATTTCTTTTGTCACTTCCATTGCAAAAAATCAATATCCTTTTGTTTTATAAAACAGGTGCAACTAGTCTCCCTACTTTCCATCACATTATTCTGTATGGCTGAGGACACAATCTCTGGCAAATTTCACAAAAATGCTATCTCCTCTCTCAATTATGCATAATTTTCCAAATTATTTAAAATGAGAATTGAGAAGAAAGGTGTGCATAAAAGTACGTTTTCAAAATTTTGATAAATAGTCTGTGAATTTGTCTACACATGGGAGACATAGTAGACTTCACTCAGGTATCTCCGAGGATACAAATCGCAATGAATTATGGGAAGTCTACAGTGCTGTGCCCTGCCCTATTGTGTAACCTATTTGTATTTATGAGGAGTGATAGAATGCTCAACTTACTAAACGATGTGTTTTATGTCAATCACTTTGAATATACATGGTAGCAGAGACAATATTTCATAAATCTGAGATAACTGCATGGCATTCTCACAATCATCTTACAAGATTAAGGTCATGGGATAGGACACTCAGACGAAACAAGAGACACAAACACTATTTCAAAGTACACCTTAATAGGCGAGCGGCAGACACACCCATTTTTCACACTTAATGTACCCACCTTACATACGGCCACATCATACATCATTTGAAAGCTTATTATCTCTACTTCAAGTTAATTGACGATGTGGAGCTGCCAAGTAGGGCGATAACCCCCTAATTTGCATAATTCACATGGGTACCCAATTTGCGTAAATGTGATATAAAATTAGGAAATTCATTGTTAACTACTCTAAACATACTTTTAAACTATTGAGTGATATATCAAATGAAAGGTATTTGCATGTAAATAGAATACAAAATTGATATCCAAAAAGATATTTAAAATGGTTTTACTGAAATATTTTCATATTAATACTGAAAAAAATATTTAACCCTTTTGAATAACAATATCTCAAAAATTTGAACACATACAGTCACATCATACAGCCACATTATACATCATTTGAAAGCTTACTATCTCTACTTGAAGAAAATAGACAACGTTTAGTTGTCAAGAACGGCCGTAGCCCCTAATTTGCATAAGTCCCACGGGTACCCAATTTGCATAAATGCGATTAATATAATATTATATATTTATTATTCGCTACTCGAAAAATACTTTTAAACTATCGAGTGATATATCAAATGAAAGGTATTTGCATGTAGAATACTAAAAAGACATCCAAAAATATATTTAAATTCATTTTACTGAAATATTGTCATATTTATATTGAAAAAATATTTTCCCCTTTTCAATAACAATATTAAAATAATTTAATACAAAAAGCCAAATCTTACAGCATCATCATACGTTATTTAAAAGCTTACTATCTCTACTTCAAGAAAATTGACAATGTGGAGCTGTCAAGTACGGACGTGGCCCTTAATTTGCATAATTTACATGGGTACCCTATTTGCATAAATGCGATATAAAATTAGAAATTTATTAACTACTATAAACATACTTTAAACTATCGAGTGATATATCAAATGAAAGGTATTTGCACGGAGAATACAAAATGGATATCCAAAGAGATATTAAAATGATTTACTAAATTTTTTTCGTACTAATGTAGAACAATATACTTTCCCTTTTTAATAACGATATTATAATAATTTTAACACATAGAACCGCATCACACAACCACATCAAACGTTATTTGAAAGCCTATTATATCTGCCTCATGAAAAAAGACGATATGCAGCTGACAAATAGGGCTGTAATGATTTAATTTGCATAATGCAAACGGGTACCTAATTTTCATGAATACAATATAAAATTACAAAAATCAATTGTAAAGTACTCTAAACTTACTTTTCAACTATCAAGTGATATATAAATTGATAGGTATTTGCATGTAGAATAGAATCATGAACTCCAAACGTGTATTAAAAATATTCTTATTGAATATTTTCAATTAAATCGTAAACGTTTTGACTAGTTTATAATATTCAAAATATTGTGCACTAATAACGAATAATGCTAAAGTTTTGGGGATAAATATCTGAATTTGTTTTGCAATTGATTTTTTGTTTATTAAGGATACGAAAACTGGAACATTTTCCTGTCTAATTCCCATATAGCTGAACAACAAGAATACATAAAACCAATTGGAACTAATTTGGGATAATTGGGTCTTCATATTAAGCAAATTTTCTAAAGCGTGTTTTGTGCTCCATAGTTGAGTGTTGAAATATAACAAGTTACTCTTAAAACATTACAAGCAAAAAGAAAAGCAGATGAGCTTAAATTTGCAAATTAAACCGACATTACTTCACCATCCAATTGTCCCAAATTAGTTCCAATCTTGTTATAAATAGCTGTGTGTTGAATGACCCTTTTGTTATTATTGATGTCATTTTTGTTTTTTTTCAATTTCTCTAGAAATCTTGTTTGATGGAGACATCATTGGTTACTACATCTGTGTTACATCTGTATTTTCAGTTCAGTTATGTGGAATATGTAGACGGAAGGCACCATATTTCATTTATCGTATTTATTGTCATATAATGAAGGAAAAGCAACTTAACACACCATTCATATCTTCGTTGTTTGCATTTTGTGTATGATATTGTGTATATTGTCAGTGTATATTATGTTTGGCTGTTTTATATAAAGTGTTAATTAGCCATGGCGATTATTCTAGTTAAGAGTAAAACACTAGCACCACTTACAAGTTGGTACCTTATGCTAAAAATACAAGTGAACAAAATGACGCCCACGAGGAAAGTTCGTGGGCCGCCCAATTATAAGTGGATGATGCAGTCTAACCTTTCACCGATCAGAATGTATTGACTATCTTCTCAAACAAATCGTGAAGAAATAAACAACATACATCAAAGATACGACAGATTTTACACGGAAAATTGAGACAATAAAAGTTCCGGCCAATGCGACATTGGTAACACTAGACATTGTTTCAATGTACACTAATACAACGCACAATGAACAAATGGAATCAGTCGACAGAGCATTAAATCAGGAAAGATAATCAAATGATTGCATAATCAAACAACCAATAACAAAATACATGATAGCTATGCTGAAAATAATCTTGAAAAACAACACACAGATCTCCAGTTTTACACGAAATTCCCGACATTACATTTCACTAGACAAAATGAGAATAATTCAGCAACACAATGAACAAATTATCGCTCTGACTGAGATTCAGAAACGATGTATGATTCTCATTGGAACTCAACACAAGCTTAATGAATTCATATCAAACATGAAAAAATGCATCATACTTTCAAATTTTCGAAAGCTCTTCTCAAGAAATCATATCGTTAGACCTCATTATCTATAAAGGTCATCGGTGGAACAACATTCTCGACTGCAAAACACACACAAAACCAACAGATACATTGCGGTTCACGAAACCAAATGGCAACATTCAAGGGCCTTGTTTAAACGCGAAACATTACGATACATTAGAACAATCATGCAACAACAAGGCAATAGAGAATACAAAGATATTTTCGAGATAAAAGTAATGAAATGCGACCAAACGATTCTAAATCTTGTTAAATTATTACTAACTTTGGACAATCGGATGACATTTAAATGTTATTAAATTTTCATTAAATTAATTTCAAAACCTTGGAATCGTAAATAGTAAAAGGGAACCAAAACATTTTCAGGTCCCCTATATGCTGATCAAAATCTCCAAGTACCCCTCTACAATCTCCCAAAATTTTCGAATTCAACCCGAATTCCTCTGCCTCTCACCGTTATTTGTGAGCGTAGCCTAATCACATACATAAGAAACGGAAATATAAGCGTTACGATGATGCCAAACTTCACAAAACCTACAACAGTCCGATCTCCGATTCAAATGAGCGTACACAAATACAGCCTGAACGAACAGTAGACATCCTAGCTTCCGTACTTGAACAAACTGAACTTTCAGTGGAACAACTCGATTGGTAACACCTACAATCATTCAATCAGTGCACATGTTTCACCAAAAAAATGAAGGACTGATGAAAACAGCTCAGTACTCTCAAAAGGTAGCATCAAAGGATCGCGGTGTCACATTAGTCTTGCTACCCCATGGGGCAGAACACGTAGATTAGGGTTACGTCTCGCCATGGCAAATCAACACTATACATAAAACGACCAAACATAACATAATATACACTTACAATATACACATGTACCGTACACAAAATTCAAACAACTAAGATATGAACGATTTGCGGAGCTGTTTTCTCTTATTACATGTCACCAATTGTGTCTGCTGTCAAATTAATCTTCCCTGCACAGACCTTTGTTCCTGCCAAGGCAGCGATAACTGTGGCAACCCTTTTACTCATGACAATGCTGGTGAAGAAGAGGATGATGAATTCCTACAATAACTAGATTTACTGGAAATGACATGAATGATTTGGATCATGAATCATGCCATTACTTTGACTGCAGCTTACTCTGACACATTGTTTCAGCTACAAAGCTACATTTTAACAACTACAATAGTGCCTTTCGTGTGGATCTTTTTGTTGCATTGATACTTAAATTAATTTTTTTAAATACCATTATTGAAAAGAGGAAATATTTATTTGACAGAAATATGAAAATATTTCCGTATATTAATTTAAATATCACTTTTGATATCAATTTTGTGTTTTACATGCAAATACCATCACCACAGACCATATATCACTCGATAGTGTAAAAGGTGTGTTTATAATAGTTAACAATGAATTTTCTAATTTCATATCTCATTTCTGCAAATTGCTTACCAGTGTAATTTATGGACATAAAGGGGTACGGCCTTCCTTGATAGCTCCACATTGTCAATTTTCTTCAAGTAGATATAATAAGCTTTCAAATGACGTATTATGTGGCTGTATGATAGGACTCTATGTGTTAACATTTTTAAAATATTGTTATTCTAAAGGGGAAAATATTTTTTCCATATAAATATGAAAATATTTCAGTGAAATCCATTTCAATATGTCTTTGAATATTCATTTTGTATTCTACATGTAACTACCTTTCATTTGATATATCACTCGATAGTTTAAACGTATGTTTAGAAAAGTTAACTATAAATTTATAATACTATATCGCATTTATGCAAATTGGGTATGCGTGTTTATTATGCAAATTAGGGGGTCATGGCCCGATTTGGTAGCTCCAAATTGTCAATTTTCGTGAAGTAGAGATAATAAGCTTTCAAATGACGTATTGTGTGGCTGTGTGTTGTTGCTGTATGTGTTAAAATTTTTAAAATATCGTTATTCAAAGGGGAAATATTGTTTTCCTTATAAACATGAAAACATTTCAGTATAATCAATTTCAATATCTCTTTGAATATCCATTTTGTATTTTACATGGAAAGACCTTTCATTTGATATATCACTCGATAGTTTAAACGTATCGTTAGAAAAGTTAACAATAAATTTCAAATATTACATCGCATTTATGCAAATTGGGTACCCTTGTTAATTATGCAAATTAGGAGGTTATGGCCCTACTTGGCAGCTCCACATCGTCAATTTTCTTAAAGTAGAGATAACAAGTCATCGTTGATGACACAGTCCCCACTTGTTAATGGGTGCTTTGATTACAGGTCCTCAGAGAGGATAGAGTCCTCTTCATTAGGTCTGTGATAAAAATACTTTTGAATAAATTCGCTTGATACATGTCTGAGTTGTAGTTCAGGACATGAAAAAATCGTAATAAAATGGCCACATGGTGGCCATAATGGATCGAATCATAATACGGTAGGTTAATGTCCTTGTACCAACTTTGATTAAAGTTATTTGAAATATGCCTGAGTTATGGCTTTGTACATGAAAAAATCATAACAAAATGGCTGCACAGCAGCCATATTGGATCGTATCACAAAACAAATAACATGCATATGTATGACATTGGTCAATCTCCTTGTACCAACTTTGAATAAATTTGCTTGATACATGTCTCAGTTATGGTTCTGGACATGAAAAAACGTAATAAAATGGCCACACGGCGGCCATATTGGATCGTATCACAAAACAAGTCAATGTGCATGTGTATGACATAGGTTGATGTCCTTGTACCAACTTTGAATAAAATTGGTTGAGATATGCCTGAGTTATGGCTCTGTACACCCGGGGGGGTAACTCCATGGCTAATAGTACGGGGGGGCTCCGCACGAACATGGAAACCCAAACTGTTGTGATACCAGTTTTGAGCAAAAAAACCTACCCTTTCTGATACCTAGTTGTCGAAACGCAGCTATCTCTTGGCGGGGTAGCGTGGGGTTGACCTTTGACCCGCATAGCAACTCACGCTACCCCGCCAACAGATCAGATCTGATACCATACAATACCATACGTATACAGATACGACTCACTCGCCTTGCGTACCAGGGGTACGTGTACCAACAGTCAAACCGACAGATCGGAAATATTGATGGTAGATCTGGGATGTAGATAGGCCTACATGGGTTTCCAGTGTTGACAGCATGATTTTTTAACAAATGTCAGTTTGTGTTTAAAACCGGACCCTTTCTCATACCAACACCTCGTGAAAAGTATACCCTTTCTGATACCAAACAGTGCAAAAAAACGACCCCTTTCGCGCGGACCCTCCCCGTATGGCCATCTATGGGAGTTACCCCCCCGGGTCTGTACATGAAAAAAATCGTAACAAAATGGCCGCACGGTGGCCATATTGGATCGTATCACAAAACAAATTGATGTGCATAGCTATGACATTGGTCAATGTCCTTGTACCAACTTTGAATAAAATCTGTAGAAACATGCCTGAGTTATGGCTCTGTACATGAAAAACTCATAACAAAATGGCAGCACAGCAGCCATATTGGATCGTATCACAAAACAAATTAACATGCATATGTATGACATTGGTCAATCTCCTTGTACCAACTTTGAATAAATTTGCTTGATACATGTCTCAGTTATGGTTCTGGACATGAAAAAACGTAATAAAATGGCCACACGGCGGCCATATTGGATCGTATCACAAAACAAGTCAATGTGCATGTGTATGACATAGGTTGATGTCCTTGTACCAACTTTGAATAAAATTGGTTGAGATATGCCTGAGTTATGGCTCTGTACATGAAAAAAATCGTAATAAAATGGCCGCCTGGCGGCCATATTGGATTGTATCACAAAACAAATTGATGTGCATATGTATGACATAGGTCAATGTCCTTGTACCAAGTTTGAATATAATCGGTTGAGATATGCCTGAGTTATGGCTCTGTACATGAAAAAATCGTGACAAAATGGCCGAACGGCGGCATATTGGATTGTATCACAAAAAGAATTGACGTGCCTATCTATGACATCGGCCAATGTCCTTGTACCAACTTTGAATAAAATCAGTTGAAACATGCCTGAATTATGGCTCTGTACATGAAAAAATCGTAATAAAATGGCCGCCTGGCAGCCATATTGGATCGTATCACAAAACAAATTGACGTGCATCTGTATGACATATGAAGTAATCCTTGTACCAAGTTTGAATGAAATCGCTTCAGGCATCTCTGAGATATCTGCGTGAACGGACGGACGCACGGACGGACGCACGCACGCACGCACACACGCATGGACACGACCAAACCTATAAGTCCCCCCGGACGGTGTCCATGGGGACTAATAAGCTTTCAAATGACGTATGATGTGGCTGTATGTAAGGTGGGTACATTAAACTCCTAAAATAAGGCCCTTTTTGTGGATTCGCCGCTCGCCTATAATATTTGTACTTGGAAACAGCATCAATGTTGTTCTTTCATATTGAAAGGTAAAATTTATCTCTCTTGCCCAACATTTCTTAAATTGATAATAAAGTTCAGATGAATTTATCATCATTTGTCCTCTACATGAATCTTGTACGTACAATCAATTGTAGAGTGTGTTTAATTTTCAGGTAGGTGGAAATTTCATCACAATGAAATGAGGTCACACAACAGTGGAATATTAAAGTCATTTATTCACCAAATCATTGACACAGCTTGAAAAAAGTTGAAGGCAAAACCTCTCGTAATCTAACCTCTATGAGATGTCAAATCTATGAAGCGATATTTCCATTTACATGTATCTTGATACAAGAAACAAGATCTTTACATATCATTGGTATATTCCTTACAGTACCAGTTTGCTAACTAATGAGTTTCTTTCAATCCAAATCAAAAGGTTCCTTTATGTTTTCAATGGCAAAAGAAGTAGACACACCATTTGCATTTCTATACCTAATAACTGTTTATTGTACATACACAGTTGACACACTGAATGCACCAATTAACATAACACTACAGAGGTGGATTTCATCAAAGTTCCATACTACCTGTTTCTACTGTGACATTTGAATGATTCGAAACTAGAGTAATGCAATTGCATATGATGAAAATGATAAGCCTGAATATATGGAAAAACACACTAAAATAACCACTCATTTTTACAGCATGCTATCAAAACATCATAGCTTGATTCATTAATTATTGCGCATGAATTTCCAAAAATAAGAAGTTAAAATATAGGTGTAAATCATTATGATTTGTACAACACTATGGAATAAAATACATTTGCAGGCAACAGCACATTTATAAAAGTAGCACTTCATACAGTATAAGAGTAGCACTTCATACAGTATAGAGACATCAAATCGAATTTTCAGGTAGAATGCGTCTTGGGCACAGATCTTTGGACTCTCAATATTTTACAATTCTTTCCTGGTCTACCACATGGTGGAGCTCAGTTGAAAGCTCTTGAAATAAAGAAAATTTTCACCATGTTAGTTTTTGAACAACAAAATTTTTACTTTTCCCCATAAAGCTAACACAGGGATGGCTGCCACTTTTAATTTCAAATAACGGTAGATGTTAGGTTATTTATTTCTCTGGTGGAAACTTTGCATGGTGACTCATGATTTTCATTGTTGATTTGGTAAGAGAATTTGGTTGAAAGTTTCAATGAGGAAAGTTTGAGCAAAGTTTTGAGTCTTTCACTTTTAAGGTGAATTCTATCTTTACAATAAAATGCCTTAATAACATCCTTTCACATTTGGACAGAGTACGATAGAAGTATTAACATGAAAAGTTTGTTCTTTTGTCATCTTGATGTGCTGAAGATTGATTTAACAAATCAAAATGTAGTTTTTATACACAAAAAAATGCATATTAAGGTTCATTTATGGAAATACAGATTTCCACACAAATGCTGAATGCAGCCTTCAAGATTCAGCAATATCTTCAGATACTCATACTGTCTGAAAAATTACTGGTGCTTTATATTATGCAAATGATACATGCCTAAGTATGTAAACGACATCTCTACTTTAGCCATGTACATGCTCATCAACATTGTTTTATAAATTATCTGACATTAGGCAATGCACATTTTGGATACAGAATGTAAAACATACTTTGCAAACTGAACAAATGTGACATACCAATAATGAGCATGATCAAACTTGGGTCAAAGTTAAATACTCTCATAAAATGACAAAATCAGATCAGGAGCGTAACAACCAGTGTAGTGGTATTTAGTACAATTGAGTATGATTCATTTTTCACAGGTTGTTGTTCTTCAAGAACACTTTTATCTTTGATGCCTGCTTTCAATACTGGGTTTACACAAATTTTAAATTTACAGTCCCCTGCAATTTCCTATTGTGAAAAATTGCCATACACTAACAATTCCCTTTACCAGTTTAGTGAGTAATATTACTTAGGGGTATACTATGTTTGAGATGATTACTAGTCTTGATAAAGCTTACTCAAAATTGTGGTCAAAGCGTGTGATGTATATATCTCACAAGTCATTATTTATGCATGGTGGCTCTAATTAACTGAATCACATCCACCAACATTCAGTCACAACAAGAAAGCAATTTAAATAGCTTAGCCGAGACACATTGCATGCTTCAAGTTTGGATATGCTCAATTCGAGACATTGTACATCAACATCAAAAGTCATGAGAACAAATCCTGATGCAATATAACACTTCTTAACATTTTAGCAAGTACCACATTTAGTTTTCACACTGTGTGTACTGAAGCATTCAATGTTTCCATAGGCACTCTTTGAAATACAAACTTACAATGTTGAAGAAATATTCATGCTCATTATACAAATAAAACTAATCAAGCTAGAATGTACCTTTCAGAACAAATATTTGGATTCCTCAATTTTTACAGTACTTTGCTGATATGCTGCTCATGTAAACTTATTTTGAAGCTTGTGGAGTATATAAAATTTCCATGGTCACCTCTGATTTTGTTCTTGATTTTGGAAGCAAAAGGTTTCACATCTCTGTGTAAATTCTCAATATCAATGTACTCAATACCTTGATGGTATTTCAAGCTGGTTTGCCCTGCCACATAATATAATGCAAACTCTGATGCAAGTAATTGCTCTGTAAAAGCTATGGTACTGTTCTGTCAAATTAGTGAATCCGGGGATAAATATTTCACACTACTGTGCACTTTATAGAAGTATTACACACTTTTG
The DNA here is from genome assembly GCF_041260155.1 of Ptychodera flava. Lineage (NCBI taxonomy): Eukaryota > Metazoa > Hemichordata > Enteropneusta > Ptychoderidae > Ptychodera > Ptychodera flava. The sequence goes on along the minus strand of NC_091947.1, from coordinate 15,538,626 downwards.
ATGTATTTTTGTTCAATAAAGTTTTCATGAATTGTATACATGTACATATCACTAATGTACATTTACTTGTTATAGGCATTTAGAAGGCATACAGGTCTACATTTCTCCATATGCTGTACAGATATAACGAACAGGGATTGAAATGGAAGAAAATCTTGAAGAGAGCTGAATTCAATTTTGAACATAGTCAAAGCATATTGTACACAGATTGCTTATGCTTTGGGTTCACATGTTTATCGCACAATTCGACAGCCATTTCTATCAATCATCTAATTATACCTTGGTGTCAGTCTGTCTGGAATTCACCAAAGTTGTTCAGAACACACATTGTAAATTTATATCACAGGATCATAAAGCCCTTCCCTTTTCTTCTCTCAGTCGTCACTTTTGACCTAAATTATGCGATGACTTTGTTAAGTACGAATAATATATACTGATGACAAGAGAATACCTGCTTGGTTTAAATTTCATCAAAACTCCAACAGCCAATTTTCCCTCAAGAAATATGCCTTCCTCAGATAGCTGGACATACAAAATATTGAAATTATTCAAAACTGTTGTTAAATGTATGGTTAAGGTATGGCCTACCCCGTATATTTGAAGGGAGATGAAAATAAAAGTTTTCGTACGAAATTTTCACAAACACATCAGATATTACATCAAATGCCTAAAAATATTATCATCAAGTGCTCAAAATAACATTACACAAAATGATCATTATCTAATGAAATATGTAATATTGAGTATTTCAAAAATGCAAGGCAAATGGTCATTGAAAAAGTACTGTTTTACTTAAATTGATAATAATTCTTCTTTTGGCGGTCACCCATTCTATTACAATTTGGTCATGTACACTGATACACGCCAACGAGGGGCCGGGAAAAATAGAATCTCACTGCATTTCAGCCAGTGGTTTCTGAGATTTTTTACACAACTAACAGAAATAAGAATACAATTCACAAACATAGGGCCAAAAGTCCCTGAAGCTACTATAGACATGGATACAAAATTAAGTATTTCCTGACTGTATGAATTATCTCACAATGGTCATCCTACGGACAAGTAAACTAAATATTAAAGCTGTCTGACCAGCGGTTTTGAAAGAACAAGCAACTCAACAGTTGACAGAGCTCTGTTGAGTTATGTAGAGAATAACCTTTTGTGACACATGTATTGATGAAGAAGGTGGATATCTTATCTTGATTAACATTGTGAGTTCTGTTTAATAAGTTGAGACTGTACATACTCAGAGAAAGCACACTGAAGAGACAAAGGTTTGAAACTTAAGAAGTTCAAGGTCATCAAAAGCATTATAAGGAATCATGTTACACTTTCATTGCACTGTTTACACAGATTGCATAATTGCTATAAATAGCGCATGAGGAATCTTTATACAGCCCAGCTTTACCATAAAAACCCTATCACTTTCACCACTCTTTTAATTGACCACTCTATTTTTTTCCTCAAAAAGTAATTTTATTTTATCCTTACCAAGTCAACCATAAATGGAAATTAGAACTTTCTCTATCTCTATTGACTATTTTGAGCAATTTCTTTTAGATAACATACAGGGCACAATAAATGACGGTTCAGAATATGTCAAAGTTGGGATTCAGGAAAGTTGCCTTTACATGTTTTAATCCTCCAAGATGGTAAGCATTTCACTATGAACTGTCAAAAAAAGTTGAACTTTCTGATAATTCTACACTAAAATTATTTTGGCTTTGATGATTTCCTAATTAATTCAATTATTTAAAATCATATTAATTATTTTTTTCTGGGTGAATTGATAGGGTTTATACAGTACAAGAATTACATACAATGTAAGTCAAATTTTGACCAAAAATGACAAAAAAATTCCTTAAAAATACAGATTTGCATATTTCATCACAATTTGAACAAGTCTAAGTTGGGTTACCCCTAGGGACCTGTATACCAAATAACAAAGCTGTCTGACCAGCGGTTATGAAGAAGAAGATTTTTTACCAAAAACACCTTTTTTGGCATTAATTTGCCTATTTTCAACAATATCAAAAAATTAAAAAAATAGTTTCTCAAAATCGTATTTTTCATCTACACAACAAATATCAAATCAGTAAGTACTGCGGTTCTCAAGATATTTGAGTGGACGGACGCCTCACAAACGGACATACATACATACATACATACATACATACATACATACATACATACATACAGACTGACGACGGACGCCGGACGGATACCCATCCCAATAGCTTCTATAGACTATAGTCTATAGTAGCTAAAAATGCAAAATTGCTAAAGATGTCGCTACATAAATGAAAAAATTCATTTAAAGTATTAAAATAACAACCCAATATGTCTGAGATGTTCATGTCCATATTTTGATGCTGAAATATTCATTTGAGCAAATTCTCATCTTCACCATATCACACAAAGACAATAAAACCATGATCCCTTGGGCAGGCCACAAAATGTAATCATGCCCTTGCTATCATGTCTTGTTGATTTATTAAATTAACCAAACTCTGCTTTGTCCAATACTTTGCCTAAAAAGAAGTAACAAACAGAGTGTATACTTGATATTGGGGCTTAGTATAAAGCAAATATGAAACAAGTAAACTACAATCTGTTATTTGCAGAAATTATGTGCAATATACCAGCAGTGGCAGGCTATATCTTTCAGCCATGTTATACTTTATTTAGATCATGTGAGCGACTCTCAACAAATCGCAATACCACTGAAACAAGTAGGAAGCTTCTTTTTCCCTATAATAAACATCTGGTAATATCATTTCAAATGCAGACTTCTGTCCTCTTCTTTCAGAAGTCATTATTTCACTCCTTTATCAGCCAATTCTTCTTTGACTCTCTTTAGGTAATCAGGATCTGGGTAACCATAACTGCAATAGAAAATATTCTTTTAAGTCAAGGATTATTCACCTAAAGATAATCTTAAACTAAATGGCATTACTTGAATGTGGTCTGACAAAATACGCTACAACATTATCAAGAGTGCACACATGTATGATATCCTAAAATGACCTTAGTTTAACCAACTTATCACAAACCAAAATTAATACCTACATTCTTTACAGTTGCTGAACCTAGGAACAACTTATTACAACACATAACTGAAGTACATGAAGATATACAGTTCATTTACAGAAACACAGCAAAATCTCTTGAATGGAAACCAATTGTGTAAATATTATTACATATGTACTGCAGATTATTCTATTGTGCCCCACCGCATAAAGTTGGTATTGAATCTCAGTAATGTGCATATGAGAAAAATAGTTCCTTTTCAAAATTCGGTTTTTGGCAGGATAAATTGCATATCATATTGACCACACAGTTGCTTCCTATACTTTATTAATTTATCATAATAATACAAAATGTTAACAATAAACTCCTTGTCAAACAGCTAAAAACGTACTTACAGATTGAGGGAGAATGTCACAAGCCATCAATAACTATGCAAATTAGTCACGTGCCAATTCAATAATTTCTGGTATTTTCACGCTAAATTATGCAAATGAGTATCAAATTTGGCGGACTACTTTATACTTTCAAATTGGTAAAAATTGTCGTCTACTGTATATTGAAACCCGCTCGATGGAGGACCGGCATTACGACTGGCAAAATTGCGAATATGTTGATCATTTCGAAAGTGAATTTTATTACGGAGACACAATGGAAACACCTTGTGACACTTGAGAAACAAGTATTTTCCAAGGATAACGCGACGGTAGCGTCGTTGACAGTGCCGTCTGGGACTGCACAGGGAGATGTGCCCGTGTCAACACAGCTGACATGTCGAAAGTTGCACCGCAGAAAACCAAAACACGGAAATGAAAACAAGACGCGAAGTGGCACTTTTCAAGGAATGGCTTCACACCATGACAGAAGAAACTTGCGAAGTTCTGAACATTCCACCACCTGAGTTAGATCAATTGCTAGCCCGTTTTTTTCTGAGCGACGGGACTCACTGACAGCGCTCGTACGGTAAAGCCTGCGTACAACGACTGCTCGATGCCGGCGTTCCACCAACTGTGGCTTCACAACTAAGCTAAGCGGGCACAAAAATCCAACATTACTCAACCGCTATTCTATGGCCAGTGCAGACCAGCAGCGTCAGATGAGCAACATACTCGCCGGTATACAACCTGCATTTGATCCACAATCGACCGCGACCGGAAGTACAAGCCTGATGCCGGCTGAACATACACTGCGACCGGTGGCCGGTCCTTCGTATGCTATTCGAGGTCCCTTGTCGTCAATGCATCAAAATGCCCTCAATCAGTTTCCGCAACTACCAGGGTAGCCCTACGAGTATGGCGAGAGTGTCTGGCTTTGGCTACGCCGCCTCCAGGAGGCGGCGTAGCCAAAGCCGGCTACTACCAGGGATGTTCTCAAATGCACAAATCAGTGGTGGATCGTTCAACTTTACCTTCAACATCAAAGGAAATAATTCCCTATCTCAACAGTCTTCGCCTGTATATCACGCGACGTCGTTGCATCGCCTCCAAACGTCGCCGACCTTCAGTGATCTACTCCGATTCCGACTCAGATTGAATGATTCAACCGATAACATAATTAGACTTTCTCGTTTTGAAGTTTTACTCATTGTTCTTGTTCCAGTGTACATGAATTTCGATTATAATGATATAAAATACGAACGGTTTCACTTGAAAACAATTTGTAGTGTCATGTGTGTATGTGTGTGAGTGACGTTGTTTGAGTGTACCAGCTGAGGGGCGAATAACTTATAGGTTAAGTAATATCCATCCGCCGACCCAAGAATTTACTTGCTCGACGAAGTTACCAACGTGTGTAATTTGGGAACATATGTAATAATAACAGAACTCCATGACCTTGCCCTGACGTTTGTGTGGTACGGAAGTTATTTTCACTCGTGATGCGGTGTATCCTTGCTGTATTTTCACTCGCTTCGCTCGTGAAAATACGGCCGCAGGATACACCGCATCACTTGTGAAAATAACTTCCGTACCACACAAACGTCAAGGCAAGGTCATGGAGTTCTGTCATATTACTTGGGAAATGCAAGGTATATTGTCATGTTGCTCATGACTTACAGGAAGGGTGATGTTTTAGTAGTACACTGATATCAGTTTGTAAGCACACCCCCCTACACATGATATGGAGTCAAAAGAAAGTTTAATGCAAAAGAAAGGAGCAAAGCAATTGCACAAATAAAGGGAATTAAACTAGCGGTAATAAGCTGACAACAGATAAGCGCAATGTCAAAAACTAAGAAAGTTAACTAAATAAAGTACTGCATCAAAACTAAGTTAACAATGACAACTCAAATATTGGGCGAGGGGTCTCCGCCAGTCTGCTTCCGGGCAAAGGTTTGGGTTGCAAACTTGGGTTTGCAGACCTTTTGAAAGCCGAAAGTGAAAGCGGTTCAACCAGGCAGGTGGTGGCCCCCTTCTTGAGTGGGGGTGAATGTAATGGACAGCCCACAGAGGGGAAGCAGACTGATGGAGCCAAGGAGATAGGGTTAGTGGAGGGATAGCATGGCAGACGGTCTGAAGGCCTAGAATAAATGAACCTGGACAAGGGGCCTGAAAGAGGGCTGGTGAGGTCAAGTGCCATGTGCAAGAAGATGGGCAGCTAGATGACGCATACCAAGACGTCTACATCAGCACTGCGTAAGTTGCTTGCGTGGCGGATGGTCTGAATGGCCTAGAATAAATGAACCTGGACAAGGGGCCTGAAACAAGGCTGGTGAGGTCAAGTGCCATATGCAAGAAAGAGGGGCAGCTAGTTAACGCATACCAAGACGTCTACGTCAGCATTGCGTAAGTTGCTTCAGGACAGCTGTGTTCTGCAAGGCGGTCTAGCTCTGTGGACTTACAAACTAGATTTGTGTTATCACACAAATCTTTATATTATTATTAGATTAACTTATCAAAATCTGGAATGAGCTTTAAAAATTCCTGGTTCCAAAATAAAGGAACAACATCACTCTTTTTAGCTTTTTTCATGAATGTTTTTTTATATGAAAAGTACTTTGTGTGCAGTTTGACTTCTTGAAACATGCTGAAATACTGGTCAACTGTATACAGTCTAAACTCTGCTTGCAGCAAGACATGATTAAACAGTCAGTTAAATATTTTACAGTCTGTACCAAAAATCAAGTTCAATTACAACTCTCACCATGCATTGCTGAACATTCACTGTTACAGAAAGTTTGGACCTCATGTATAAGCTTTGTAATAAAATCTTATTTGCAATGCATTTCATATTAGGGCTCAAAATTCATTTTTTTCCTTGGTAGTCTAAGTGGGCTACTGTGTTTTAAAGCTGGTAGCCCAGAGGTAAAGACTGGTAGCCCTTAGCCATATTTCCATGTTTTTGTTTCCGTCTTTGGATACTAAACTTCAAAAACATATGGCATATTTTATGTAACATGCTCATCAGCTCATGGTTCCATTTTTCATGGTTCCATTTTTGTCCATTGAAGTTTAACCTAAACCTAATAATTCAATGTGTTCATTTTAAAGTTAAGGTTATGGGGAGCACATATGGGGAAGGTTTTTGACAAAATGGTCTGGTTTTTACAGTTTCAAACGTTAAAAACTTACATAACCATTATCAGAATTCTCAGTTTCTTGTGCTTGTTTATTTTATTAGGACCTTTGCTATTTCAGGTAATACATTGTCAACAACAAAGAACAAGATAAATCACAGAGAGACTGCTTCATGTGACCTAAGTCAGTCTCTACCATCATAACTTGCCTTAGCACTGTTTTTTATCAGCTAGCTGATTTCTTGAGATAAGCTAAAGTCATGCCCAGGGATCTTGACTAAATATGGAAGCAATTGGTATATTGTGACATTCTGAAGCTTCAGGGAAGTTCAGGGACGCAGTCAAGTATGCTACCATGGAATTACCTAGCGGACTGAAAAGTTATTCTTTAGGGATGGCCGACAGGTGTGAGGGGCGGAATAAGCACACTAATGGAAGGATGGGACTTGCAGTATAGCGCGCTAGTGGCAGTAGTTGTTGTTGTTTCAATGGTATATCTCCTTTTTGAGGATTGAAAAATAAGTCATAGGACAGTTTGCTTCTTTTCAATTACTGCAGGAATACCAATATCGCTGAACGCCAAGAGACTAGTAACCACCTATTGAGGTATGTAAGGGTGCCGAAAATCGACGAGTGCGGGGCCAAAGTGAGGGCTAGCACAATCAAAGTGCGAGCGAATGTGAGGGCTTGAAGTGAGGGCTCTCACAATCGAAGTGCGAGCGAATGTGAGGGCTTGAAGTGAGGGCTCTCACAATCGAAGTGCGAGCGAATGTGAGGGCTTGAAGTGAGGGGCGCCATGAACCGATCAAAATAGAGCTCAGGCATATAAAAAAGAGAGTCAAAGTCGTTGTCAACATTGAATAAAAACTTACTATCTCCAGAACACACTCGCGGCGCGGCACAGCTCTGTGAATAATTGAACGGCGGAACGAGTACACAATAATAGACTATAACCAGTGTACACTGAGATCATGACCCATTACATCACTTCCATCTTTTTCGTTAACCTTTTCGTGTTTGTTGTCATTGCATTTCAAATATCACAGATATCCTTTTTATTATTAATACATGCAACTCAAGCGAGCGATACTTCTTCTGGTACCATTGTACGACTATAGCGCGACTGATAAATGTGACTTCAGTCAAACCAGTTCACGACCTGGGCACGTGAACTCTGATACTGTTTATCCGACATGGCGTACGTGTATGCGGAGTTTTTGCCGGAGAATTTTCAAAGAAAGAGGAAACTTTTTTGAAGAAATTTTAGAGTGGCTTGTTCACCAGATAAAGTAAGATCATGGGAAAATGTATTTTTGGAGACTTGTCTGGTTCTCTATGATTGATTTTTTGAGGATAAACTCTGAGAAATCAGACAACAGCAAATGACAAGTTCTTTTTTACGTTTGTACTTACAGTATGCTTTTTATTTTCTCTGTACACAAAGTTTGATAATCCTTTCAAAAGATCAATTGTATCAGAATATCAGGGGTCATGAATGCTTGTAACCTTTACATTTTGATAACAATGATGGATATTCTACCTCAATAAAGACATGCCATTTTGGTCAACGACCCCTTGAATATTGTTCACTGAATCAATCTCATGGTCAATTATATTGTCACAGAAATCATAGCGATAATCTCTCTGTAGTCAGCGATTGACCAGTCATTAGATAGAAATTTGACTGTCTCCTTTGTTTCATACTATATCATCGGAAAGCTCTGCGACCTTGCATCACATTCATACGTTGTTTGTCTGTAGCGGAAATGATTGTGCCGTCTCCGGCTCTGAAACTTTTAAGCCAACCTCAACGACTGGATGATTAGAACGAGCAACATCTATCGGCGAGCAACACATCGCGACCGAATCACTTGCTGTAAAACGACTATGCATCACTCTCTCCCGTGGGTGGAGGGACGGTATATGCATGCATCGTGTATCAGCCTTGAAATAAACATTAACTCTGTGACAGGCATGTAGGATGCCAAAGAAATTTTGTGCATTTACGTTTACAACAACTTAATAAAAGACTTAGTCGATCGTAAGAAAGGTGGTGTTGAAACATATTTCAACTGAACGCAGTGGCTACTATTTCCCAGTAAAATACGTAACTTTCACAAACTCTCTCTCTCTCTCTCTCTCTCTCTCTCTCTCTCTCTCTCTCTCTCTCATGTGTCAATATCGGGTGTGGTCTCTCAGCGTACCGTCATTCTAATTTGTGTTAGATGGAAATGATCATTGCAGTTTAATCTTGAAATTGGCCAAACGTCATAACTAGACACTTGTCATGGTCTGGAGCAAGTTATCAGCTTGTATAAAAGTCGGAAGTTTTTGCTTCCGAAGGGGCGCACGCGTAAATATGTATATATATGTATATGTATACGTATCGGATATTTACCCACGATTTGACAGAATCTAGTATCGAAGCTAGAGTCGTTTCTTAGAAGTCGGGTTTGACCAGAACTGTAAGGTGGTGAAATCTCAGATATGTATCGGATATTTACTTGCGATTTGACAAAATCTAGTATTCTCTGGTATCGAAGCTAGAGTCAGTCCTTGGAAGTCGGGTTTGGCAAGAAGTGTGAGGTGGTGAAATCTCTGATACATTTGGATATTTACTTGCGATTTGACAGAATCCAGTATCGTCTAGTATCTAGAGTCACCCTTACGAATTTTTTTTTTTGTGGCTGTCTTGCGGCTACACACAAAAAAGGCTGCCAGAACTTTTTTTCATTATGTGCCGATATGTGCCACTAGAGGCACTTAACAGGCACACAAAGACAATCAGTCAAATCTTTTGTGGCAGATATGCTAAAATATTTAAATAAACACAGTTTGAGCAAGATATTGCTCACTATAAGCCACAACATTGAGTTGACACTCCACTTGGTCACGCATTCTTAGATGAGATATCCATTGACAGTGACACCACAGCTGGCACAGCAGGAAACCTTTGATTTTCAACAAATTGTGTGAAAAACTACCATTTGACATTGATCGGTGCAATAAATCAATCATCACTGACTTTTTATGTACGTTTTGCAAATGATCGGGTCTCACTGACAGCGTAACTGTTTCTACAGAAAAAAGGCTTTTCAAAATATGAACTCTGGCGAACCGTATATATCGACGTATGATGAACTTATTTCACGTGCATATCTCCCTTGAAAAGACTAGTCTTTCAAAGAACTGCAACTCAAAAATAACGTATATCTTGTTCTTTTGTGTTTTCTTACCCCCTTTTCACACGCGGGTTTTAAATGAACTGCAAGTACGGAGTAGGTCTTGAAAGCGTACGTACGGCATGGAGGTACGTACGGTAAAGCTTTCCCAGCGTATAATAATGTACGCATAGTTTCAACATTGATCACGCTGGGCTTCAAAATACGGACGTGCGCGATGAAAGTCATCGTCGGGCAAAGTTTGTAAGTCACGAGACTGCTATGTCGGAGCCGTTTTTGTAGAGTTTTGTGTTGATCTAGAAAGGTTATTCCCATGTATTTGTGTCGTTTTGGTTTTCAAACGCAAGCTCGCATGCAGCTGAGCTCGATCAAGCTGCTTGCTGAAGCAGGGAGACAGTGCGTGGGTCAGAACAGACTTTGAACCCGGAACTCTAGAATCACGCCTGATGATGTCATAGATCATGTGAAGACTTCTTTATGATTGGTCAGATTGTTGTAGATCATGTGAAGATTTCTTTATGATTGGTCAGATTGCCAAAAGGTCATGGGTCAAATCCTGAGCGGCAAATTAAATCTGATATGCAATGGTAGGCCGTTAGGACGTTTGAGCGAGGAGTATGTCATCGCCGTTTTTTCGCTCTGATTTTTGTACAGTTTAGCGTAAAATTACCGTAGGACATTATCATTCAGAGTACGTAAAGGTTAGCTATGAATTTAAAACTAAGAAACAGCGTTTGCAATGCGTTGATGGCCCTTGGATGACTGATTCTGAGACCGCGATATCGTCCCGAAGAACAACGGTCATGGTAGCTGGAGTACAGTAGCTCGAGGTTTTGCCTTGGTATTTGAGTCGGACGGCAAAACCAGATTTTGGTTTTGCCTAAAACCTGGTTTTGCCGTCCGACCCAAATACCCAGGCAAAACCTTGAGCTACTGTACTGCAGCAACGGTCATGGACACACCCATAGTTTGATCGAAGAGCTAGAGATCGTTTAAAAATTCGGTAAGTAATTTTCAATACCACGAGTTGTCTCTATAATTTTCGCAGTTTTCACTGTCTTTGGTCGTGCTATATTGATGTTGTTCTTGGCGAACCCTGTTCAAGTATGCCAAATGAACGTACGGTATTGGCAAATAATCATGGAGGTTGGTACAATGGTTTAATATAAACAGTGAAGTGTTACTCCACACTGTCTGTCTTTGTGACAAGTAGGAGAGTTGTAGTAACGGATAGAGCCGGGCTATTATGTGTTATTTTTTATTCATTGATTCAAAATTTTGACCGGATTGATTATATACAACATACTCATATCTTTTATTATTTAAACTGAGACCTAATTTTGGTAGGGCCGTTCACAGTTTACGTCGCTGTTCTCTCATTAATATGCAAAAATAAATATTCGTCGGCATTTTTAGATTACGCTTTTGAAAATTACGCATGCAAGAACGCCGAAAATACAACTCAGTGGGCTAACTGCTAGAGTAACCAGTAATACCAATTCTTGACCGCGGACATCCGGGAACTTGCGGATTTTTACGTCATTTTTGCGTCACACTGCCGTGAGAACAAAATATGAAGTGTGGATTTTTCAACATTTACAACAGTATTCAAAGTTTCAACATTATGTCAATGATAAACACTAAGTTCTGTACTTTGTCACATAATTTCTGCATTGTTCACTGTCCTGTACAGTCAAATCCCATTTCACCTCACTCGCGTGCGTGAGGTGAAAGTGACGTCACTCCGCGGTCAAGAATAGGCATATTCACTACTCAGAGTACAAGCTGCAAAAACAGCAATGTATGCAACACTGATAAAATTTGTCCGCATTTCAAGCTGTGTGTCCGATTTCGCGCGCGTACAGCTATATTTAGTAACAAACCTGTAACCGTGCACTGCGCTATTATAAAGGGATACTTTTTGTTTTAAAACATTTTATATGAGACAGTTTTCCATTTATACATTTCTTCTGTTTGAGATGTGCTGAAACCCAATCACCGCTGGTCAATAGTTGTAGTTTGGAGTGGTGTGTCACAAGTAAATAGTGAAAATGAGGCTGAAAAGCAATGATTTGGTAATCACAATAAACATAATGTATAGATATGTCATGAGTTTGTATCATTAGGTAAATTATTTTATATTAATTATTATAATTTCTTTCAAGCACATGAATGCTCTTTTCCGTGAATTTTTGTATTAATATATAAGGGTAGTCGACAAAATACAAGCAATTTCACTTTGCACATGTAATAATATCCTTGTCTGTTATTTATCATTTTTATTCTCAGTGTATGGGCAAAGGCCATGAAGCTGAACAGACCAATGGATCAACAGGAACATTCAATGTGAAGTTTCAGAACAAGATCGGAAACATTAGGATGGCATCGAAAACAACTTTGGATAATGTGAAAAATCAAATGCAGACTTTTAGACGTGTTCTGTTATGTTTTTCACATGAACCTCATTAGATTATTGAATTTTGATTTTATTTTAATTTCTTAGTGGTCCAGCCTAGTGTACCAACATCATTGTTTTACATATCAAAATAAACAATGGGGTATTATCGTGAAGATATGTGGTAAGTGTTTTTTTTGTTTGCATCGATCTGTGAGTAGGCGGTTTAAAGGCAGTAGCTGTAACTTCATTTTTATGCAGTATTTTTTATATACTGTTATGTGTCTTGATTTTTGCCTATTTTGCCAAGTGAGTAAAGTGAAAAGCTACCTCAACACACAAAAGTTAAAAGAACAACATCATAAGTTACAGCTACTGTCCCTTAAAACTTTCTGTTCAGAGAAATGGCCTCGTGGTGTTTTAGTTCGTAAATATTATCGTAGTCGCTCTAAACCAACAGTGTCATAATGGTGAGAATAGTAACATACAATTGTCGATCAATCAAATCGTCTATACCCGATGTACAGATGTTGTGTGATCAAGCTGATATTTGTTTGCTACAAGAACATTGGCCATTTAAGGATGAGTTACCCATTCTTTCATCAATACATCAAGATTTCCAAGCATTCGGAATTTCTGCTATAGATTGTAAAAAGAATCTTTTCATTGGTCGTCCATATGGCGGCACGGCCATTCTGTGGAGGAAATCTCTCTGCGGTTCCATTACGCCCAAGTCTTACAATGATCCCAGAATTGTCGGTGTCGAATTAGCGACTGAAACCGGAAACTGTCTACTGCTCTGTGTTTACCTGCCAACGGATTGCCGGGAAAACTTTGATGATTATGCTCATTATCTTGGGAAAATTAATTCTATTATTCAAGACTCAGATACCCGGTACACCTTTGTAATAGGTGATATGAACGCGGATCCAAGAAAACATTTTGGTCAGGAACTTATCTCTTTTTGTAACGAAAACAATTATGTTATTGCTGACCTGAATATATTGGGTCAAGGGAATAGTTCTAGTATTTTTACTTACAAAAGCGAAGCGCATGGGACAACCTCTTGGCTTGACCACTGTATTTGTACACAAGCTTCGTATAATTTGATCTCGAAAATTCAAGTCATTGATGATTTCTTTTCTTCTGACCACCTGCCAGTTTTGCTTGACCTTGCATTTAGTATGCAGCCTATCGATGCGTCAATCTCTAGTGACACCTGCTCCCAAAGGACATGGGCAGGTATTGATTGGTCAGCTTTGAGTGAGGACATTATCAATGACTATACCGTTAAATCTGGTCATTATTTGAATGCAATAGTTCCACCAATCAGAGCTTTGTTATGTAAAAACTGCAACTGTGATGATCCATCCCATAGTCAACAAATTTCGACATATTATAATTCTATTTGTAATGCCTTGACAAAAGCGAGTAATGATGTATTTCATAGTAGTAAATCAAAAAGTTACAATCCCATACCGGGTTGGAATGATATGGTGAAGGAAGCCCACAAAACTGCTCGCCATGCTCATACGATGTGGAATTCTGCTGATAAGCCACACTCTGGTCCGATTGCTGATTACATGCGTCGGACTAGATCGATATTTAAATATTCATTGAGAAACTGCAAGCGGGCTGAAGCCAGCAAACGTGCAGATGGTATGGCGAAAGCTCTTTTAGAAAATGACCATCGGAATTTTTGGGCCTCAGTTGCCCAAGTTAATCACAAAAAGACACCTTTAGCAACATGTGTAAACAACATAAAAGGTGAACAGAATATTGCAGATATGTGGGGTTCACATTTCAAAAATCTGATGAACTCTGTAAATAATCCAAAACATGACGCATTTGTTCAAAACGCATTAATGTCTATCTCATATACAGCTGATTTGTCAATTACAGTTGAAATTCGTCGCATTATTGATAACCTTATAATTGGGAAATCCCCTGGTCTAGATGGTCTTAGTGCTGAACACTTGTGTTACGCACACACCAAATTGATTGTCCATCTTAGTCTTTGCTTTTCGTCAATGATGGTATTTTTGTGCCTGAAAATCTGACAAATGTTGTTATTATTCCGCTTGTTAAAGACAAAACCGCTGATCTGTCACACAAAAATAATTACCGTCCAATCGCTTTGACAAGTGTGTTTTCTAAGGTTTTTGAACGGGCTCTTCTCGATAGGTGTGAAAACTATCTCACAACATCAGACAATCAGTTTGGTTTCAAGAAAATGCATGGTACAGACATGTGTATTTTCCTTTTAAAGGAAACCATTAGATTATAAACTTAATGGCAGCTCAGTGTTCGTTTGTTTTCTTGACGCCGAAAAGGCCTTTGACAGGGTGAATCATGGGACACTTTTGAAAAAATTAATCGACAGACATATTCCGCTTTACATTGTACGGCTACTACATTTTGGTACGCATCTCAACGTTTTTGCATTCGCTGGGGGAAATCAATATCATCCTTCTTTACAGTTACAAATGGGGTCCGTCAAGGGGGAATCATGTCACCACTTCTTTTTAATGTTTATATTGATGATCTTAATCACTCTTTGACTAGTTGTGGTGTCGGCTGTGAAGTAGGAGGAGTTGTTTTAAATAACTTGTCATACGCTGATGATATGTGTCTGCTTGCACCTTCAATTAAAGGCTTAAGAAAACTTGTTAAAATTTGTGAGCTCTATGCCATAGATCATGATATTGTATACAATGTGTTAAAGACCAAGTGCATGTGCTTTACATCAGTCAACAAACTGAGTAATATTCCTTCGGTCATACTTAGAGGATACACGATAGACTTTGTCTCTAAATTTACTTACCTTGGCCATATTTTTACTTACGATCTTAAAGATGATGATGATATTGCCTCTCAACGAAGGGCATTGTGCGGTCGTTCAAATTTGCTCTTACGAAAATTTAGCAGGTGTAGCCCAGCTGTTAAATTGCGGCTTTGTAATGCTTTTTGCAATAATATTTATGGCATACAATTATGGTGTAAATATAAGTCTTCCTCAATTCGTAGCATTCATGTTTGTCATAACAATGCACTTCGAAGGCTACTGAGCCTCCCACGAATGGCTAGTATTACAAATTCGTTTGTCACTCATAGTATGAATAATTTCTCCGTTTTGAGGAGAAAAGCTGTTTATAGCTTTGTTTGTCGACTTCAGCATTGTGAAAACGAGCTTTTAAAAGTGTTATGTAAATCTGACATGTTTTATTCTGGTCTACAATGGCATTGGCAAAGTTTGCTCCACCGCTGAATTTTTATTGTTTTTTTAATATCAGATTTTAATGCTGTGTCTTTCGCTTTGTGTATTGTTACTGTGTGCTTCTTTTCTGTACTTTTTTAACTATGGACGATTTTTTTTAATAATTTGTCTGAAATAAAACCTCATAATAATAATAAAACAAATGAAGATGTGAAGTGTATGGTAATCTCCTGGCTAGTATAAACAGGTAGGTACAAATGCAGGTATGGTGGGGGGGGGGGGTAGCAAAGGAAGCATGCATAGAAGCATTTTACCTTGAAACCTTTTACCCCACCATTTTTTGTGGCATATTGTCTGCAATCACAGCGGCCTCTATGCTGCTAAAAGCCCCGCCCCATTTTTTTGCGGCATATTGTGTGCAATCACAGCGGCCTGTATACCGCAAAACTGTGCCAGAACAGATCTTTACATGATAAAATATGAATAACCTGCTTATAAGCCACAAACAGTTGCAGCTTGGTATCCACAACTATTATGGGTTAGCATGCACAACTGTGTGCCAGAAGCCATATTTTTTCGTAAGGGCAGTCCTTGGAAGTCGGGTTTGGCCAGAACTGTAAGGCACAGGGCAAGTCTAGTATCGTTTATTATCGATATTTGTGGCGTAGGAAAATTCGTCTTGGTGTGACTGATGGACAGACAAGCAGACACGATGTGTTCTGTAATTCTGCTACAACACACACATTTTATTCCATGGTTCTACTTTCTATATATACACCAAAGCATAGACCCTCAAGAATAACGGGACAGGCAACTGCTGTGGGTTTTTTTGTGCGATCTATCTTGGAATATTTTCCAACCGGTCCCCGACAACAATACTTCGTACTTAACACTGAATCTCATTAACGATCAAATGAAACTGACGTTCTGAATATGTGCACTTTGCTCTTGCATGGCACGTTCCGAGTAATGACACAGAGAATTTTGAGGGTTTTTTTTATACTAGTCATGGTGAATGTTCTGGTAATGCTGAAGATCACAGTTTTTCTCGAGGGTCTATGACCAAAGTTAAATGTCAAAGTTGACATAAAATAAAAAACAACAGAAAGTAACAAATAAACTAATAGATAATAACGCTGTGAAATCATCATTAATATGTGTATAGAACCCTGGATAATAAACAGAAAATATACTATCTGTTTTGCATTATTTCTGTCGGATTTCCATTCCCGACAATATTAGAGTCCCCAAATCGCCCATAAATATCGGGTACATATCAGAGATTTCACAGATCCGGCGTGCGAGGCACAGGGCAAGTCATTCAAGTATTGTCTAATATCGATATTAGAATCCCCAAATCGCCGATAAATATCGGGTAAATATCATCGATTTAACAGACCGGGCATGCCATAGCACCAAGCAATTTATTCTGGTATCGTGTAGTATCGATATTAGGCCTACAGTCCCATAAAACGCCGGTGAATATTGGCGGTTACACAGACTCGGCTTCCCATGGGACAACCGCAGTTCATTCTAGTATCGTCTAGTCCCGAAATCGTCGATATGTCAAACTTCGATACTAGATTGTAAAGTCGCGCCTTCATGTGAGTCAAGAGACACTTGAGATTTTGAACGACGTGATCAGTCGTGTGTCATTGTCATGGCATTAATTTCAATAACGATAATCGCCCGATGGGCTTGTCTCAAGTTTAAAAGCTTTCAAGAAAGTGTTTTTCAGTCCTGACAGTGTATAACCTAATCATGGCGATGACTGATGTTTTCATATTTCTGCCTGTCGCACATATAGCGTTCGATTTCACTTTGACAAGCACTTTGAATGTGCGATCCCTGCCCGATCAGTCAGTCGCCGATTTTTAAAATCAGCCAGACATTATATTCTTAAAGAAACTCAACGATGTAAAGATTACAAAATGCCTCATTCATATTTTACGGTGTTTGACAATTTTTTCCGTCAGGGACGTCATGTACTTTAATAGCCGTTCGCTCATATCGTGAAGCTTCGATCGATGCTGTAGCTCTCTACTACCTCCATGCTCATACACAGGGCTGCGCCGTTTACACTTCAGTGGAGATCGTATTGCGCTTTTAGAAGTGACTTTGATCACAAGTATAAGTCTTCATTCGATCAAGCCCTCATTTCAAGCCCTCACATTCGATTGTGAGAGCCCTCACTTCAAGCCCTCACATTCGCTCGCACTTTGATTGTGCTAGCCCTCACTTTGGCCCCGCACTTGTCGATTTCCGGCACCCTTACATACCTGACCTATTGAAAAAATTGCCATATTTATTTCTGAAGATGTGAAAGACATATTCACTCCATGCAAAGTTTATCTTCTCGCAATGCCTTTGTCGGGAATAAAGTCAAATATAGGAACTTTGGCAAATGCGTTGTCTAACGGCTATAGATATCTCATTCCCATGTGACAGAAGGTACAGGAAAGTTGTGGCATTTGTCGGCAACTGGAAAAGTTGTCAATAGCCTCTCTTAAATTTCATTTGTCAGTACAGAAAAAGTCCCTCTTATTCATCGGTGTTATTGTCATGAAAATTACCCGCCCCTTTGTCCTTCCCTCTGAAATAGAATCCCATTAGCACACTTATTCAACCCCTCACATCCTAAAATATAATGGTACAGTCCACAAGGTACTAATTTGTGGAAGCATACCAATACTTGACAAGGTCTAAGTTAAGGCTGAGGGTCTAATTCCCAACCAGCTGTGGTCAATCTGAGAATTGCTTGAGACTGCCTCAGCAGATACTTATAAAGAAATGCTATTTTAAAAGGAAGGCATTAATAGATTCTCCCATGACCACAAAGTGCATCAAATTCACACTGGAAACATAGAATGTTTAACTGTATCAGTGACTATCCTACTTTTAGGCTATCTAGTATATTCTATGTCATTATAATGCGAAATCCATTGCAAGTTCCACAGCTTTTACTTCAACTTCTGCTACGGACAAGATGTCCAACAACAAAAATTTGGCAATATGTTTCAAGTGGCCTATGTTCACAGTTATTTGTAAAGTTCGGCCATTTTTTGTGAGTCTGTCACCAACGACGTACATCATTATCCAAAATCGTGACAACACTGTCGTCTGCCCCTGTACTCTGACCCCCTTACTTTGTAGTTCTGGTCAGTGCGTTACTTGACATGCTATTGGAGGATCTTTTGTGTGAGGAATGAAAGGCATGTTTATTATCCAATCAGAGCTCGTGTAATATTTCTGAGATTTCTGATTTCTGATAAATCGATCCCATACTTGAGTGTGGGATCGATTTTTCCCAAACCGTAGATCCCATACTCCAAATGGCCAGGAATGTGAGAATAATAATATCTCACACCCTAAGGACCTACACATGTAGGATTAGAATTCTCATTGAAGTTGGGGATATTTTGTCTCACATGAGCCGACAAAGTATCCCCAATGAGTGTGAGAAATGTGATCCAAGGTCCTTGATGTATGGGATTATTTCTCTCACATTACCACAAAATGCATTAAATTCACACTGGAGACACTGAATGATGATTTCAATTGTGTCAGTGACTATCCTACGTCAAGGCCATATGTTAGTCAGTTTCACTCAATATAGTGCCCAATTTATCTCAGGTAACACGCTACACTCATGGGCGGAACACTCCAATTGGCCAGGAATGTGAGAAAATAGTTTACCAGTTCTTGATTTTAAGTGAAGCAATGAGATTCCAGTAGACCAAGTACACAAATAGGCATTTCTGTTTCAATGCTCAGTGTGCTGTGTCAACATTGGGAGCTACATTGATTCTCACATGGCGGGCACAGACGGTAAACTGTTTCATTTTCAAGATGATGATAAATAGTTTGCTTCATACAGTTTCAAATTCTGTATTTTTTTAAAAATTAATTGTTTTAACAACGACTCAGTGTTTTTCCCTCAGCATGTAAGTAGTAATGGAAAATATATCAAATCTGACGGAAAATATATCAAATCTGACATGTTTGATTGTCTGAATAAAGCAGTAACCCACCTTGGCCACTGAGTGTGGACTTGGTTGTCCAGAGACTTGAACTAACTTCGGAAGTCTGTGGATGCTGAGCTACTGAGAATTTGAGCCCAGATATATATAAGGATAGCAGTTTTGCCTTACATAGTGGCAATATTTATTTGCCACGGGAAAGAAAGTTGGAATGGGAAAAAATACACTCTGTTTAGGGGTCAAATTGAAATCATTTGTTTGCATTCAGCAAAGGGGTAATTTTCAACACTTTCCTGTTACGTATCATCATGAATTTTTACACATAATAACTTAAAAATTCAAATATTCCATGTTTTCTTGATATCACTGATAGGTAAACAAGCGACCTAGCGGCCGATATAGCTCCGCTGTGTTTATGTAGAGAATAACTATTTTGACACATGTTGATGAAGAAGGTGGAATTCTTTGATAGCTCAATGCAGTGGCCAGGAAAAAGTGGCTAAAATAGCTGCAAAAATACACAATTGAAGATTTCATCATACTTTGAATATATCACATCGGATCATCCCTAAAGAACATGACAACCAAAGCTATCTGATGATAGTTTTTTGAGCATAAAATTTTCTGACCAAAAATGGCAACAATTGCCCCAAAAATAAAAATTGCAGATTTCATCATAATTTCAAAAGATCAAATTTAGTTCATCTGTAGGAACCTGCATATCGAATTTCAAAGCTATCAGACTTGCACTTTTCTAGAAACACGTTTTTTTTTTGACCAAAAATGGGAAAATTGCCCCCATTGCAAAAATACCAAATTGCAGATTTCCTCATTGTTGCAATAAATATCATTTTTTGACCAAAAATGGCAAAAATTGCCCCAAAAATACAAAATTACATATTTCATCAGAAATTAAATATATATTACTTAGTTTATCTATAGAAACCTGTATACCAAATTTCCAAGCTGTTAGACCAGTACTTTTTGAGAAACACATTTTTTGACCAAAAATGGTAAAAATTGCCCAAAAAATTCAAAATTGCAGATTTCATCATAATTTCAATAAATATATATCATTTAGTTCATCTATAGAAACCTGTATACCAAATTTCAAAGCTATCTGATGAGTAGTTTTGGAAATACACATTTTTTGACCAAAAATGGCAAAAATTGCCCCAAAAATACAAAATTACAGATTTCATCAGAAATTCAATATATATTACTTAGCTCATCTGTAGAAACCTGTATACCAAATTTCAAAGCTATCAGATGAGTAGTTTTGGAAATACACATTTTTTGACCAAAAATGGCAAAAATTGCCCCAAAAATACAAAATTGCAGATTTCATCATAATTTCAATAAATATCATTTAGTTCATCTATAGGAACCTGTATACCAAATTTCAAAGCTATCAGATGAGTAGTTTTGGAAATACACATATTTTGACCAAAAATGGCAAAAATTGCCCCAAAAATACAAAATTACAGATTTCATCAGAAATTCAATATATATGACTTAGTTCATCTATAGAAACCTGTATACCAAATTTCAAAACTATCAGACCAGTATTTTTTGAGAAATACATTTTTTGACCAAAAATGGCAAAAATTGCCTTAAAAATGCAAATTTGCATATTTCTGCACAATTTGAATAAATCTGAAATAGATCATCCCTAGGGACATATGTACCAAATATCAAAGCTATCTGACTGGTAGTTTTGAAGAAGAAGATTGTTAAAGATTTTTTTACCAAAAATGACAAAAATTGCCTTAAAAATACAAATATGCAAATTTCACCACGATTTGAACAAATCTGACTGAAGTCACCCTAAGTAAACTGCATATCAAATTTTAAAGCAAACGGACAAGCAGTTTCAGAGAAGAAGATTTTTTTACCAAAAACACCAAAAAATGCCCCAAAAATACAAATATGCAAATTTCACCACGATTTGAACAAACTTAAGTGAGGTCACCCCAAGTGAACTGCATATAAAATTTCAAAGCAATTGGACATGTGGTTTCAGAGGAGAAGGCAATTGTTGACGGACGACGACGGACGACGACGACGACGGACGACGACGGAAAATCAACCTATTTGATAAGCTCCGCGTCGCTGACAGCGGAGCTAAAAATACCGCAATTATACGGTGTCGCTCAAATTTGATCAGAATTGGTACATACCAAAGATCAACAATAAGTGTTATTTCTATCTTTTCAGTGCAGGAAAATTATACGTTGATTTTATGACAATTTCTGCACAGTACAACCAGAAAAACAACAAGAAATATTTAAACCAGAAAATTAAGAATGACAACAGTAAATAAGGTCTGAAACTTTAGGTACTGATCGAAGGTCAACTTTAGCAAACTGCATAGCAGAGAATCTTTCTACCATGGATGTGCAAAAATAGACATCCATGTGGTTTCAGCAGATCTGTTAATATGTCACAGTTCATGAACAATGACAGGAAATGACCAATTAGCTGTTTCAGTTACTGCTAACACTCCCAAACATAATAGGTACCCTGCATACAAATAGGTTGAAGGTCAAATCCTCTTATTCAGTTGTGTGGGCTGATTCAGTTCACTGCCACCACTCCTGCACACTTGCAGGATTTCCCTTTTAGCTCCGCTGTCAGCGACGCGGAGCTTATCAAATAGGTTGATTGTCCGTCGTCGTCCGTCGTCGTCCGTCAACAATTGCCTTCTCCTCTGAAACTGCAAGTCCAATTGCTTTGAAATTTTATATGCAGTTCACTTGGGGTGACCACACTTAAGTTTGTTCAAATCGTGGTGAAATTTGCATATTTGTATTTTTGGGGCAATTTTTGGTGTTTTTGGTAAAAAAATCTTCTTCTCTGAAACCGCTTGTCCGATTGCTTTGAAATTTCATATGCAGTTTACTTAGGGTGACTTCAGTCAGGTTTGTTCAAATCGTGGTGAAATTTGCATATTTGTATTTTTAAGGCAATTTTTGTCATTTTTGGTAAAAAAATCTTTAAAAATCTTCTTCTTCAAAACTACCAGTCAGATAGCTTTGATATTTGGTACATATGTCCCTAGGGATGATCTATTTCAGATTTGTTCAAATTGTGCAGAAATATGCAAATTTGCATTTTTAAGGCAATTTTTGCCATTTTTGATCAAAAAATGTATTTCTCAAAAAGGACTAATCTAATAGTTTTGAAATTTGGTATACACATTTCTATAGATAAACTGAGTAATATATATTGAATTTCTGATGAAGTCTGAAATTTTGTATTTTTTGGGGCAATTTTTGCCATTTTTGGTCAAAAAATGTGTATTTCCAAAACTATTTATCTGATAGCTTTGAAATTTGGTATACAGGTTTCTACAGATAAACTACATGATATTTATTGAAATTGTGATGAAATCTGCAATTTTGTATTTTTGGGGCAATTTTTGCCATTTTTGGTCAAAAAATGTGTATTTCCAAAACTACTCATCTGATAGCTTTGCAATTTGGTATACAGGTTTTTACAGATCACCTAATGATATTTGTTGAAATTATGATGAAATCTGTAATTTTGTAATTTTGGGGCAATTTTTGCCATTTTTGGTCAAAAAATGTTTTCTCAAAAATTACTGGTCTGATAGCTTTGAAATTTGGTATACAGGTTTCTACAGATGACTTCAGTAATATATAATGAATTTCTGATGAAATCTGTAATTTTGTATTTTGGGGCAATTTTTGCCATTTTTGGTCAAAACGTGTATTTCCAAAACTACTCATCCGATAGCTTTGAAATTTGGTATACAGGTTTCTATAGATGATCCCAAATGATATTTATTAAAAAATAATGATGAAATCTGCAATTTGAATTTTTGGGGCAATTTTTCCCATTTTTGGTCAAAAAATGTGTTTCTCAAAAAAAGTACTGGTCTAACAGCTTTGAAATTTGGTATACAGGTTTCTATAGATGAAGTTATGAACTAAATTTGATCTCTTGAAATTATGATGAAATCTGCAATTTCATTTTTTGGGGCAATTGTTGCCATTTTTGGTCAGAAAATTTTATTCTCAAAAAACTACTCATTAGATAGCTTTTGTTGACATGTTCTTAGGGATGATCCGATGTGATATATTCAAAGTATGATGAAATCTTCAATTGTGTATTTTTGCAGCTTATTTTAGCCACTTTTTTCTGGCCTCTGCATTGAGCTATCAAAGATTTCCACCTTCCTCATCAACATGTTTAAAAAATAGTGATTCTCTACAGAAACACAGCGGAGCTATATCGGCCGCTAGGTCGCTTGTTCTTACCTCATTTGCACATTTTTGACACTGATGTGTTCATTTGAACAAATTCACATCTCAACCCCTACATCTACCTGTACACCAAATACTGAGACGGTAGCTTTGGCGGTATGGGAGCCTTTGTGTGTGACTGACATACATCCGCACATACCACAAATATACAGACATGCAAATCAGATGCAAATGAACTGATTCAGCTATACGATAACCTCACATTGGTATACCAAATGTGAGCTAAAAATAAGAGCAACTTTGTTTGAATGAATGGTATCACAATGTGAATTAGCTGAAGATAAGTAAATGTTCAAAGTATAACCCTTACTTGAGTGGCTCCACCAGTCATGAATGTTTTGTGATGGATATCATTCCAAGTTACAGTGTTTGATGCAGAGGTTGTCCTGGAGTCTCCAATTGTGAAAGTTAGTCGGCGAGCAAAGGCAATCTTCAAAAGCCTTAGTACTTCTCGACCTTCAGCATTGTCAGGTAGATACGCAGTGCGACTTGTACCTGTGTATGATTTCCTGGGTTTGGATGTTCCTTCTGTGGCGAAGCAGACAATAGATAATTATGTATGTTAATGCTTTTTAGCCATGATGAGGCTGAGAAAAAGGTATTGCCATGATTTGCATAACTTGAATGAGGCACCCATGGATAAAAAATATCAAATATCAAGGCTACTACACATGCAGCTAATGGAAAAGATTTCTCTAGTTTTTTTCTCAGTAGAAAATTTAAAAAGAAGAGATCTTAATATTTGCACATATGA
Source organism: Ptychodera flava (assembly GCF_041260155.1). Taxonomy (NCBI): domain Eukaryota; kingdom Metazoa; phylum Hemichordata; class Enteropneusta; family Ptychoderidae; genus Ptychodera; species Ptychodera flava. The sequence continues at coordinate 15,514,268 of NC_091947.1, read as the reverse complement.
TATAGTTTCATCCTAATTTGAACAAATCTGATTGTAGCCCTCGAGGATCTGTATACAAAATATCTGTGGGATAACATCATTAGTATTTGGTATATGAGAGGAGAAGAAATCTGTCAGAAATATAGACTCACATTCATGCAAGATGTAAAGACATAACATTGGGTACACTTATTTTCAATATATCTCAGAGAATGTACGTACAACAGAAATGCACAGAGGTATATCCAATGAAAAAAGTTCCAATAACTACCCATTATATATACGTAGGTATAGCAAATGGAAGCAAAAAAAGTGGTAAAATAGTCAAAAAATGCAATTACACTAATGTTATGATACTTTAAAACAAGCAACCTTGTGGTTGTCATAGCTCTGCCATGATATTTAAGATAATTAAGACAGTTTAATTGCCTGGTTAGTCAATTAAGGAATACTGATGAACATGGACATATAGATGGGAAGTCCAACCTATGACCATCAGGATACATCAATGCTGGCTTCAACCACTGGTTTAAGTGTTTGAGTACAAACATTAAACCACTGCTCAACTGTCCAGACAAAAATTTTGTTTAAGACTAGTAAAATTTCTCAAAAAAAACAAGTATGCATGTGCAGTGTTGCAGTCAGGAATTTCAAACTAGGGGCACGGTGTCCAACTACAGTTTATTTTTGGGGACATTCTGCACATTTTGGGGATAACATGCGTCAGTGGTCAATCAAATTTTGCATTATTTTATAGCACATTGGCTTAACAAAACAAATTCAAGCTATTGGGACACCTCACTCATTATAATGCTTAAATTTCAGGCTATTGTAGCAGTATACCATATCCCCTTCGAATCAGAGCTCAGTCAGACTACAAGCAAGTTCAGCAGCAGTGTTTAAAAAGATTTAATTACTGTGCTGAAAGTATGTAAATATAAGTGTCAAAATAATCATGCAAAACAAAAGAGGTCATTGTCAATAACAGATATTACTTGCAGGCTACACAAACTGGACACATTCAATATGATATGAGCTATATAGTAATCAACGCGCATGAGGTTTACCTAAGGTACATGAGTACAGATTTTCAAGACAATCTGACCACAGCTATTGAAATCTTCTTACATACTTATCCAAATTTCATTATTGTTTGGATGTATGATCATCACATGATCCTTTAGATAACTATTGGACAACTGACTCCTGATAACAAGACTTGTGACAAAAATAAAAAAAATTTCCAAAATACATATATACTAATTTTATGCTATTCAACTACTGAAATATCGCATGTGTCTACCAACATAACTGATATTCACAATTTCTCTCTCTCATCAATTGCAGTTTGTGAAAAATCATATATTTTTCTTATTCTGCTATCCTACCTACAAATTCAATTCTATTTTAGCCAACTATCTAAGCATTCCACATATCTAAGCTATTCACATTTGACATGGAAATTTTTCAGTCATGACTTCAACAAGACAATCTGAGCAATTAAGCTTCTTGATTTTTCATGAAGAGTAGATGACATTAACTAAAATACTTAACACTGAATCAATGTTTACATTTTGCCCATGTACACCCGTTACATGGAGAGATTTCAACATACAACCATTAACTAAGAAACCCTACAGAGAAAAGTAAGACTGCATTCACAAAAAATACCGCAATTATACGGTGTCGCTCACATTTGATCAGAATTGGTACATACCAGTATGGGTACCAAAGATCAACAATAAATGTTGTTTCTATCTGTTCAGTGCAGGAAAATGTTGATGTTATGACAATAATTTCGGCACAGTACAACCAGAAAAACAACAAGAATGGCAGAAGTTTGACATACTGCTACAGAGAAATTGATGTTTTGATCAAAAAAGGGCAAAAATTGTCCTAAAAACACAAATATTGAAATTTCACCACATTTTTGCAAACAGCTTCTCAGCTTGTCAAAAGATGATCTGCAACATTTCGCGAAATCTATCAGCAATATAAATCACTGGGCCATAAGTAGTTACAGCACGCAATCTTATTTGCGCTAGTGATATGGATGTACATTGTATCTCAGACAGCATCTAACTAAAAAAAATTGTAAATCTGAAAATTTACTTAGTAAAAAATATTAGCACAGCTTTTCTCATTTGGAAAATTTTTTTTTAGAAATTTACAGTTGTAAAAAAAATGTTCACAATTTCATTGAGGCCACCCCCCTCCCAAGATCTAATGGTCTGTCCCTTAGTTTGAGCAGGTCTGTTAATATGTAACAGTTCATAAACAATGACAGGAAATGACTAGAGGTCAGTGGAGTATCCTGTTTCAGCCATTGGCATGCGACCACTCATGAACATTTGCAGAATTTCCCTTTTTCTTACCTCATTTGCACATTTTTGACACTGATGTGTTCATTTGAACAAATTCACATCTCAACCCCTACATCTACCTGTACACCAAATACTGAGACGGTAGCTTTGGCGGTATGGGAGCCTTTGTGTGTGACGGACATACATCCGCACATACCCACAAATATACAGACACAGACGCCACTCAGACTCATCATATAAGCTCTTTTTGGTATTTATATATAAAACCAAATATGAGCTAAAAATGGTAAGGGGGTTGGGGGGATTAAAAAATTCGGGGGGTGGTCGAGGGGGGCTTGAAAGTTTGTGATGATATACAGGGTTTTACATCACTTTTTACTTTGAGAGTCCCTGGGACCCCTGGTGTTAGAAAAAGGAGTCCTACATCAAAATATGGGGGTCCCAATTTATTTCAAAAGAATATTTTATTGTTTATCCATGCCATGGTCTTCACTGTGTTCAATTAGTGTTATAACACACGGCAAATGGTTGCGCATTTCTTAAAATTATTCTTACATGAAAATTCTAGTTCATACTGAGGTCCCTCATTGATCAATTCAAAGAACACTATTCATAATTGAAATGATCTCATAACTTTAATGACAAGTTCACAAAGTTGTGAAATTTGAACAAGTATTCAAATTTGTCAAATTGACAAGAAGGTAATTTCATACTCTGAAATGGCATTCACCTAGCAAGTCCAGTAGGTTGAGTTCACACTCTGCCAGCAGCTCCTTCAGCAAATAACCTAGCATTGTTTATGAAGTCAAAATCATCTGTGATGGGGCCAACCAGTTTGATGAACATTAGTCTATTAAGCCTTTGAGGATTGAGTCTATTTCGTGCCCACTGTTTGATGGCATTTTGTACTGAAAAGCCCCTTTCACATGGGGCAGAGGACACTGGTATGACAAGAGCAATTTTAGCAAGAATGGCAAGATCAGGATACTCCTCTGTAAAATAAGTTAGCAACAGCTTGATATACATATCAAAATTCAGTGCGTCCGTGTGAGATCTTGTGAAGTGTTTGTAAACAAGAAAGTGTGCCCTAGCTCTATCAGCATCAATACCTGGTGTATTGTTATGATGATTCAACAGTTGATCAAGCTGGTTGACCCCATAGTCAGGTAGGTTGGCCAAATTTCAGGATATCTGTGTGGGTTTAGAATTACATCAAAACATTCCAGAATATTCATCTCATCATCTGGAAATCTGCAATCTAAATTCTGCAGTAGTTTGTTGATATAATTTTCTCGTACACTACAGAAGCTCTGTCTGAGTGGCTGATTGTAAGTGATTTGAATGTTTTTGTATGTGTTTTTCTGACCATTGCCAGGAACATCACCCAAAGCATTAAAGACTTCTCTGACAGTGTGTGAATCATTAGTCATTGTATTCAATGTGTCCCTAGTAGACTGAACATTTTTTTTGATATGGGATAGGTTGACAGAATCTTTCTGAAATGTAAGGCTCAAAATTCCAATCACAGTAAGGACATCAATCAATAAGGCAGTGAATAGCAGAAACAATGAATTGGAGACAAATTTCAACAGCCCATCAGCCTTTCCCCCTTTTTTGTCACTTGCAAGTGCCAAGGCAATTGGCTCAAAACTGATGAAAATCATCTTGACAGCTGATTCAACCGACAACCAGCGAACAGATGTAGGCTCAGTTATTTGTTTTGCCTTCCCATTCAACAGAGTTTGAATTTCTCTAAGTTTGTCATATCTCACACTAGAGTCATTAAAGTATTTATACAATGAATGGATTATATTATGATATTCTTTGCAATATTCAATATCTCATTCTCTGCCTGCTTGAGAAGCAGCAAGATTCAATCGATGTGCAACACAATGCACTTGAACAAGGTTGGGATTTCTGGCTTTTAATTTTGCACCCAACCCGTACGTTCAAACGACCGGTCATTACGGCCGCCCCGTCTGTTCCCAGTCCATATATTTTGTCTACGGCGTGTCTACGTCACAGATTTCTTTCCCAGTCAAAAATTCAATCAAGGCGTTTTCGATCCCTGCAGCAGTGGCAATTTGCTGGTTACAGAGGAAAGAAACATTCGCCTCGCCATTCTGAATATATCGAACATATATGGCAAGTTTCTTATGAACGGTTATGTCACAAGTCTCATTCAACATTATACCAATGAAATCACTTGCAAGTTGCATGTATGCTATCAATCAGGGACTTCTCGATCACACGTTGAATACACTCTTCAAACTCCATAACTATCTGAGGACGTTTGTAATATTCAATGTCTAAGCCGTTCAGATTCTGTAGATGCATGATGTCAGTGAATACATCGCACGGAAGGTCACGTTTAGCAATCAGGTAAACAGTACGTAATTGTGCAGCGTACGCCTCGAGTTCGTTACTCATACCCTGCACCTAGGTACCTGCCGGTCCTCTGCAGATTTGCGAGCAGTAGTAAATTGTGACCTCAAGCTTAGGATTTTAGCACTTGTGAGATGACTTTTCGAGTCCTGATGACGAGTGAGAGTTGAATGTTGAAAATTAGAACAACCTTCCGTGAACGGGCATGTAACATTCGATTTCAAACATACATCGCATTCCATGACGTTTCGCTCTTCAGAATATCGAAGCCATTTAAATCTATCGAGCCAACTTCTGTTGAATGTTCGTAATTTTGCTGACTTGGCCGGGGGATCTGATGTATCAGTATCGCATGGCGTAGCTGCTGTTTCGGCCTCGACCGAACCTACATCGTGCTGGTTGCTGCGGCCGTCGAAAAACTTTCGCAGATCGGCTTGTTTTGGGTATTTGACACGACCCGCCATAATGCATAATTGATCGCCGTAAACAAGAAATCGACCAATTAAGAATCAGTTTACATTTTGAAAGTCACTTTACGGTAGAAAAATTTGTTTCCGCGGGTACCATTGGTCATCAAACAGTGGAGGCCAATGCACTACGGAGCATTCTATTAAAGTATGGGGTCGGTAAGGTTTACTGGGATGTGTTTTACGTGTTCAGCAGCTTCGCGAGATATACACCAGCAACAGATATTTGTGCGTCCGAAGGGACGCGTAGTTTAGTTTTTGAGGGGTCCTGGGTCCGGTTTTATGCGTAAAGGACGCAGAAATGCGCGTCATGTAAAACCCTGGATATAGACAGTGGGGGGGGGGGGGACTTGAAAAACTTTGGGAGTTTGCTTGAGCAGAAGATTATCTAACTAATACATCCCTCTGGACTTTTATACCAAATTACAATTTGAAAGCTATCAGACAAGTAGTTTTGAGAACAAATTTTCTTGACCAAAATTGATAAAATTGTCTTAAAAATATGTTTTCTTGAATGAAATGACAAAATTTTCTTAAAAATACAAATTTGCGTATTTCAGGACAATTTCTTCATATCCAGCTATTGTCATCCTGGGCGTCTGTATACCAAATACAAGCGACCTAGCGGCCGATATAGCTCCGCTGTGTTTTAAAGATAAGGCCAAAGTAATTAAATTCTTTGTTTTGCGTCCACTCTAAATGGGAAAAGGTACGCGGCTAAGCGGCTGAAAAACACACACAAGAAAATTAACACAATGTAATTTGATCGCAGCAAATAAAAAATTGTAACAAAATTTTAGTTCAGAAAAGCTAAGCGGTAATGTCCTAAAATTTCCTATTCAAATACACAGTGTGTGTTTTTCATGAAAACCTTAAAAACCTAGGCGGGTGGGGACGCAAAACAAAGAATTTAATTACTTTGGCCTAACTATTTTTGACACATGTGGATGTAGGTGGAAATCTTTGATAGCTCGATCAATGCAGTGGCCAGAAAAAAGTGGCTAAAATAGCTGCAAAAATACACAATTGAAGATTTCATCATACTTTGAATATATCACATCCGTTCATCCGTAAGAACATGTCAACCAAAGCTATTATTATTATTATTATTAAAAATTCTGAAGAACGCACTACACATACGTCACAGTGCCCTGTACAGAACACACAAAAGAATATGCAATTTTACAAAATACAAGTCTCAGGGATAAAACGCACCACACGAGCAGACCTTCAGTGGAGAAAATGTACCGCAAAGCATAAACAAATCACTGATAATACAGATTAAAAAGATAGGTTTTCAAACAGAGTTTAAAAGACTCAACATTTCTTGCGGTCCGAATCTCTACAGGCAACATATTCCAAAACAATGGCGCACACACTGAAAAGGCTCTCTGGCTGTATGCTTTACTGAATTTTCCGCGAGGTGGAATCAGACGTAACTTGTCTGCAGAACGGAGATCTCTGGTAGGAACATATTGCTCTATCAGCTCTGTCAAATACACAGGTGCAAAGCCTCTGATCAATTTAAAAGTAATTAACATAATATTGAACTTAATACGTGCTTCAACAGGCACCAATGTAAATCAACTAGTACAGGTGTAATATGATCAAATTTGCAGGAACGGCTGACTAACGTGCTGCGGCATTTTGAAGAGATTGCAAACGGTGGAGTTGATCTTTGTTAATTCCATACAAGAGACTATTACAATAATCTAACTGAGATGTTACAAATGCGTGGATCAATGTCTCGGTAGTGTCCTGATCGAGAAGGTTACGGATCTTGCCAATTCTATATGGCTATTGACAAAGGTTGAGACGACCCAAACTAGCCAAAATTAGCCAAACCAGCATAAACCACCAAAAACGACCCATATCATCAAGTAAACGACCTAAAACAAACATTCTAGGTATTCAGGGATACAATAAAACTCCACCTTCTGGAGAAACCGTCGACAGAATTGCGGGCAGCCATGTTGTTGGTACTATCAATTACCAAGTTGTGGGGCTCATTTCGATGACACAACTGAAAACGAAAATAACTTCAGCATCGTAACTGGGCTCACCGAAGGAGGGCGCTTTTCAAACTTTGTGCAGTGCAGTGCTAGTGGGCATACTTGACGAATTTTCGAAAACATGTGGTCTCCAGACTCTCATTCACCGGCCAATAATGTGCAGGTGAGTGAAAAAAAAGGTTAAGTTCTACGATTTTTAGTGTTTAACTATGTTTTGGAAGATTTTGCGCTTTTTTTTTGCTCCAAGAGAGACTCTTTAATGATTTTCCATCAATGCCATCTATTTGCTATTTATTTGCTAGATCTTCAACTTTCCATGGTAACCTGCATGCACGCATATATATGTTTGTGTGCGTGCATGCATGCATGTACATATATGCAGGTATGTGTATGTACTGTATGGAACCAGGGCCACGGCACATGTTATCTTAATATTTGGTTTGTAGAATTTATTCAAATAAATTAATGTTGGTATCAAAAAAAATGTGAATGAGCTGTAAAAATGTAATAAACTAAAAACTTTGATCTCATTCCTTGGTAAGCCACTAAACACGACAACGGGGAAATTCCCTGTGCTACACTTTACGTTGTAAAAGCAGTAACAATCTTGCACAGCGCCCTCTATTGAAGAAACAAACCGAACCCCTTAACTCGTTGATGGCATGTATAGGAATTTGCAATGATCGAAAATGCCGGCTGGTTTTCGCCGTTTTTGGAGCGGTTTCTCCAGAAATCTGAGACATATTCATCCCTGTGCTTATTTTAGGTCGTTTACTTGATGATATGGGTCGTTTATGGTGGTTTATGGTGGTTTGGCTAATTTTGGCTAGTTTGGGTCGTCTCAACCTTTGTCAATAGCCATTCTATATAATGAGTAGTAGCCATTTCTACAAACGTGGTTTATATGATCAGACATAGCACCATTCCTGTTTAGAATGGTGCCAAGATTACGTACAGAGTTTGAAGGGATGACATCAGTGTCGCCGATCCTTAGGCTAGATAGTCCAGTCGCATCAGATTTCAAGCGTGACGAGAAATGGACAACTTCAGTTTTGTCATCTCTCAGAATGAGTAAATTTGACTTCATCCACCTACGTACGTCGTCGATACATTCCTGAAGAGAGGCGAGTACGTCATCCGGTTGCCCACAAATAACATAGACTTGGTTGTCGTCTGCGTACATCATACTATCCAGACCATGGCCTTCGATGATATCCTCTAAAGGTGATGTATATAGTGTGAAAGGGATTGGCCCGAGTACCGATCCCTGTGGGGGGTGGCACACCATACTTCATGGTCGAACTGGACGATGTTACATTGCCGACTTTGACACACTGATTGCGATCTGAGAGATATGATCAGAACCAGGACAGAACGGTGCCAGTTATGCCAAATCTTGATTGCAGTCTGTGTAATAGAATGTCATGATTGATCGTATCGAACGCAGCCGACAAATCCAACATGATGAGAATGACGTCCATTTTATCGTTTAGGGCGCGCACGATGTCATTATGGACCCGCAATAGAGCTGTTCTGGTGCTGTGGTTAGGACGGTATGCACTTTGGCGCTTTGAGAACAGATCAAACCTAGTAAGATGGCTATGTAGTTGCTGTGCAACAATTCTTTAAAGAACTTTTGAAAGAAATGTAAGATTTGACACCGGTCTATAGCTCTCAGCATGTTTTTGTCCAGGTCCGTTTTTTTCAGGAGTGGCCGAATAATGGCGGATTTGAAATGAGTTGGGACAATTATGCATGTCCGGAGCGAGCAATTAAAAAAGTCAACTAAGAAAGGTGTGAGGGTGTTGACAGATTTCTTGATAATGTCCGATGGTAAGACATCAAGGTCACAAGACTTCGTGGAGGATCGTTTTATGACTGTCTGTACCTGATCGGCTGTAACCGGATGGAAGTCAGTGAATACATGGGGTGGTAGGATATCATGGGAGTCGACCTGTTGAACTAAAAGTCCGTTTCGGAGCTTCGCTACCTTGGATTCGAAGTAGGTGAGAAATTTGGATGGCAAGTCCGTGAGAGGTATATGTTGTTTGGCAATGCCTTGGTGTTACTTGCATTCGCGTTTGAAAGTTCGCCAACTATATGCTAAATAGTTTCCTAGAGTCCGCCTCTTGGATACGACGTTGATGGTACCTGGATTTCACGTCATCACAGCGACGAAAGTATTCAGATCGCACGGAGATGAAAATTTGTCGATCTATCTCAAGCTGTGTATTTCGCCATTTCATTTCTAGACGCCGTAGATTTTTCCTGTGTAGTAGGAGTTCCTCGGTGTACCAAGGTGCACGGACTTTATTGATTATAACTTTGGTAGTAACAGGAAGGAACAACATCATCTAACACGTCCGTAGCAGTCACGTGGAAAAAGTTTGATAATATTTCAGGATTGGAGACACACGGGTAATCAGAGAATTTGGCTGCCAGCTTGACTTGAAAGTCATTGATATTCATCTTCTGATAGTTCCAGCGAGAAGTAGTGACTTTGGAGTTCGGTGGACGCTGTACTTTCATGCTGAAATGGACAAGGCTGTGATCGGAGATGAGAGAATTGTCGATTCTGATAGAATGTAAACATAGGGCCAAAGTCCCTGAAGCTACTATAGACATGGATACAAAATTAAGTATTTCCTGACTGTATGAAATTATCTCACTAAGGTCATCCTACGGACAAGTAAACTAAATATTAAAGCTGTCTGACCAGCGGTTTTGAAAGAACAAGCAACTCAACAGTTGACAGAGCTCTGTTGAGTTATGTAGAGAATAACCTTTTGTGACACATGTATTGATGAAGAAGGTGGATATCTTTGATTAACATTGTGAGTTCTGTTTAATAAGTTGAGACTGTACATACTCAGAGAAAGCACACTGAAGAGACAAAGGTTTGAAACTTAAGAAGTTCAAGGTCATCAAAAGCATTATAAGGAATCATGTTACACTTTCATTGCACTGTTTACACAGATTGCATAATTGCTATAAATAGCACATGAGGAATCTTTATACAGCCCAGCTTTACCATAAAACCCTATCACTTTGACCACTCTTTAATTGACCACTCTATTTTTTTCCTCAAAAAGTAATTTTATTCTATCCTTACCAAGTCAACCGTAAATGGAAATTAGAACTTTCTCTATCTCTATCTCTATTGACTATTTTGAGCAATTTCTTTTAGATAACATACAGGGCACAATAAATGACGGTTCAGAATATGTCAAAGTTGGGATTCAGGAAAGTTGCCTTTACATGTTTTAATCCTCCAAGATGGTAAGCATTTCACTATGAACTGTCAAAAAAAGTTGAACTTTCTGATAATTCTACACTAAAATTATTTTGGCTTTGATGATTTCCTAATTAATTCAATTATTTAAAATCATATTAATTATTTTTTTCTGGTGAATTGATAGGGTTTATACAGTACAAGAATTACATACAATGTAAGTCAAATTTTGACCAAAAATGACAAAAAAAATTCCTTAAAAATACAGATTTGCATATTTCATCACAATTTGAACAAGTCTAAGTTGGGTTACCCCTGGGGACCTGTATACCAAATAACAAAGCTGTCTGACCAGCGGTTATGAAGAAGAAGATTTTTTACCTAAAACACCTTTTTTGGCATTAATTTGCCTATTTTCAACAATATCAAAAAATTAAAAAAAAACAGTTTCTCAAAATCATATTTTTCATCTACACAACAAATATCAAATCAGTAAGTACTGCGGTTCTCAAGATATTTGAGTGGACGGACGCCTCACAAACGGACATACATACATACATACATACATACATACATACATACATACATACAGACTGACGACGGACGCCGGACGGATACCCATCCCAATAGCTTCTATAGACTATAGTCTATAGTAGCTAAAAACTGGTCAGCTGATCTTGTGATAAGTAAGTCGAGAGTGTGTCCTTTGATATGTGTTGAACCATGCACATGCTGCTGCAATCCCATCGACTGAAGTAGTTGAAGTAGTTTGATAGTGTCCGGTGAAGTGATGTCGTTAAAGTGGAAGTTAAAATCGCCGCCGATAACAAGATGACCTGGTAAAATTACAGCGCTTTCTAGAAGAGTTGAAAATTCAGAGATAAATTGATTTATAGTTGCGGTATTATTCGATGATTTTGGTGGACGATAGATAGTAATAATGTTCAGGAGTTGACTGGATGAACGGAGAGTTGTGATTAATGATTCAAATGACTGGTATGCGCAGGACTGCTTTTCAACAACGTGAAGATTAGATCTTGTTACAACAGCCACACCACCACCTTTCCGTTTAGCCCTAGGTTGCTGGTTGACGTTGTAACCGCTGATCGAAGAATGAAACTCCGCCAAGATTGGATCGGACTGACTTTTGATCCAAGTTTCTGTGATTATTAGAATGTCAAGATGTTCCTCGACCAAGGTTGTCGCCATGGCAGCGATTTTCCCGTTCATCGAGCGTGCGTTCCATAGTGCTGCATTCAGCTGTAATTTCTTGAAACAAGAAGAGGTCCTTAGGATTTTCACCAGAACGGAGCTCCTTTCATTTTTAGTCGGCGGAACAGTCCTAGGTATTACAACTGTTTGAAAAAGGCATTGTTTATTTGCACCCACCTGTTTAGAGATCGGAATCTGCCGTAGTGCCCGTGTCCGAATATGTTCACAAGGCCTCTTTCGATTCCAATGGTCAGTAACAATAGTTGGAATTCGGAACTTGGGTTTTGGGTGTTTCCATCCAGCTTTTCGCCCACGTGGCCTAAGCGGTTGCCAGCGATTGGTCATAGACCGCCAAGAAGAACTCAAGGTGCGACAAACACAGGAAAACGAAGATCGTGCTGCCATGTTGCCAGGCTATCTGATGAGTAGTTTTTAGAGAATAAAATTTTCTGACCAAAAAAGGTATACAATGCAAGATCCGAGGTACATGAATATTCCTCATTGATCAAGGGTCATTAGCATAGAATTTAATACCAAAACAATGCTCATTAGTGTAATCTGCATATTTGAATATCATTATACCTCGCATCTTGCAATAATAGAAAAAAGGCAACAATTGCCCCAAAATAAAATTGAAGATTTCATCATAATTTCAAAAGATCAAATGTAGCTCATCTATAGAAACCTGTATACCAAATTTCAAAGCTATCAGATGAGCAGTTTTGGAACTACACATTTTTTGACCAAAAATGGCAAAAATTACCCCAAAAATACAAAATTGCAGATTTCATTATAATTTCAATAAATATCATTTAGTTCATCTATAGAAACCTGTATACCAAATTTCAAAGCTATCAGACCAATACTTTTTGAGAAAAACATTTTTTGACCAAAAAATGGCAAAAATTGCCCCAAAATTACAACATTGCAGATTTCATCATAATTTCAATAATTATCATTTAGTTTATCTGTAGGAACCTGTATATTAAATTTCAAAGCTATCAGATGAGTAGTTTCGGAAGTACACATTTTTGACCAAAATGGTAAAAACTGCCCCAAAAATACAAAATTACAGATTTCAGCAGAAATTCAATAGTAGTTTTTAGAGAATAAAATTTTCTGACCAAAAAAGGCAACAATTGCCCCAAAATAAAAATTGAAGATTTCATCATAATTTCAAAAGATCAAATGTAGCTCATCTATAGAAAACCTGTATACCAAATTTCAAAGCTATCAGATGAGTATTTTGGAACTACACATTTTTTGACCAAAATGGCAAAAATTACCCCAAAAATACAAAATTGCAGATTTCATTATAATTTCAATAAATATCATTTAGTTCATCGATAGAAACCTGTATACCAAATTTCAAATCTATCAGACCAGTACTTTTTTTAGAAATACATTTTTTGACCAAAAATGGCAAAACTTGCCTTAAAAATGCAAATTTGCATATTTTTGCACAATTTGAACAAATCTGAAATAGATCATCCCTAGAAACATATCTACCAAATATCAAAGCTATATGACTAGTGCTTTTGAAGAATATTTTTAAAGATTTTTTTACCAAAAACGACAAAATTGCCTTAAAAACACAAATATGCAAATTTCACCACGATTTGAACAAATCTGACTGTAGTCACCCTACGTAAACTGCACATCAAATTTCAAACAATCGGACAAGCGGTTTCAGAGAAGATTTTTTACCAAAAACACCAAAAAAATGCCCCAAAAATCAACCTATTAGATAAGCTCCGTGTCGCTGACAGCGGAGCTAATAAAGCTGTCTGTCCAGCAGTTTTAAAGATGATTACAATTTTTTGACCCAAAATAACAAAAATCGCCCAAAACTTGTATTTTTGCTAATTTTGTCGTAATTTCAACAAATTGGATGGGTAACACCCTTGCAAATATCCAACCTGAATTTGAGAGCAAGTGGGCTGGCAATTTCGGAGAAGAAGGATTTTTACTTAAAATGAGGAAAATAACCAAAAAATTCAGCAAAATACAAAATTTAAAATATTTTCACAATATACATAAAACTGTATAAGGTCCACCAAAGGTACTTGCACACTAATTTCAAACAGGGATTCTTGCGTTAATCAGTTTTTACTATTTCTACATTTTTTAAGCTCATTTGCATAATTTGGGCAATGCAAACTTCATTTGAATAAAATCTCATCTATAGCCAGGATGCATCAACACACCAAATACCAAGCTAAAACGTGCAGCGGTTAGCGTGTTTTGATGTTGATAGTTACTGTACATACACACATGACAAGTAAATTTCTCTTTAATTTTCACTATTTTAATGGTTCGTTTTGGCGTGTGCTCCTCGTTATCCATTGTGCTGAACTTTGTATAAAGGTTACAGGCCGCTCACGCACTCTTAATTCCGAACGATGATCTGAAGTAGTGTGCCTTATGTGATGGGGTTCAACCATTGTGGTTAATTCAAATCGCCTGGACGCCCAGACAAACATTGAACATTGCTGTAAAGAGCAAGAAGACGGTTATATATATCCTTGAAGCCATCTATGGTCACTATTTGGGTCGAATATTGATTTGACTGCGGAATTTTGCCATCGAAAAATTTGTAGAAAATGGCCAAATTTGTCCTGTTAATAAAAAGAGGACAATACACAGGACGTTGAAACAACAAATTTCCACGAAAATGAAAAGATTTTAAAGGCATCGGGACCGTGTCATCAGTTTGGTGGACCGACTCATCAGCGTGGCTGCCTTTATGACAGCATGGCGGGTGTGGCTGTAAGCATGGCAGCATCACCACGCTAATTGTATGGTGGGGAGCACACTGCAAAGGAGAGCTAAAATTGCCCAAAAAAACAATATGCAAATTTCACCGTCAGTTCACCATATCATCTTCAGGTAACATTTTAGAACCTGCACCTACAGTAGTTTGAAGTAATGGGATAAACAGTTTTAAAAACATACGGCCAAAATTGCAGATTTCATCACAATTTTGATATATCAACTTCAGTTCATCACTACAAACCTGTATACCAAATATCAAAGCTGTCAGACAAGGGGTTTTGATGAAATAAATTTTTGACCAAAAATGACAAAAAATTCCTTAAAAATATAAATTTGCATATTTCATCACAATGTGAACAAATCTAAGTTAGGTCATCCCTAGGGACCTGTATACCAAATATCAAAGCTGTCTGACCAGCGGTTATGAAGGAGATTTTTTACCAAAAACACCTTTTTTGGGGGGCTAATTTGCATATTTTCAACAACATCAAAAAATAAAAAACAGTTTCTCATAATCATATTTTGCATCTACACAACAAATATCAAATCTCTAAGTACTGCGGTTCTCAAGATATTTGAGTGGATGGACATCCTCACAAACGGACATACATACATACATACAGGCTGACGCCGGACAGATAACCCATCCCAATAGCTTCTATAGACAGTAGTCTATACATGTAATAGCTAAAAATGTTTTGACCAAAAATGGCAAAATTGGCCCCCAAAATACAAATATACAAATTTCACCATAATTTGATGAATCCTATTTTGGTGACTCCTACCAACCTGCAAACTAAATTTTAATCAATCGGACCTTTGGTTTTAGAGAACAAGCTTTATTATTATTTTATAAAAATGACCAAAAAAATAGCAAAAAAAATTGATTTAATGAAAACAGGCAATATTGGCATAAATCAATAGGACTATATGAGAATGCCCTAAGGTGCAAAACAAGTATGACAGTGATCAGATGAGTATTAGTTCCTGGGTTCTTGATTTTTTACCATTTTCATTGACAGGTTCATTTGAACAATGGCACATCACATCATATAAGGTATTTTGGTTTGCAAGTTTTTGATATGGACGGACAAACATCCATCTATCCGATCATACATACATACAGACATTTTTACACCATAACCTCCAAGTTGCCTCAAATGGGAGCTAAAAATGATTAAACCAGTCACAATGCAGAAGATAATTCCTAAAAATGTGAGAGAAAAGATTCAGTTTCGATATCTGAAAGAAGAAATGAAATTTTGAATACCTTCCAAATGATGTCCAAAGACTCTGACTCTGGCAACATTCACAACTTTAACATATAGGACAACATACAAAACGGTTCTTTCCAGGACCATCAATCACTCCAATAAGAGAACACAGTTTCTTGCTTGTTCATTACATATCTCTTATCATGTTGTAAGTTATTGTATGTGCATATGTTAAGGTACATATGGCAATTTAGTGATAAATCAGTATGCTTTGTTTGATAGTTGTGCTCAGCAGGGAACAAGATAACTCAAGCTGCAGTCTGAATTTTAATAATCATGCATAACGGCATACATACATTAACTTTCAGATTGACATCAAATGGACATTCTAGAGCCATGCTTTGTGAAAATCTGCATTCTCTGAATTAAATAACAGTTTTTTCAACATTAACACACTTGCTATACATTCACAGATGTCATATATGGGTTGAATAGAAATTAACACCATTCATGTATTTATTTTCTTAAAATCCAGGAGCACATCAACAGCAATGTCTTACCAGCAGCCTGACTTTTTCACATCTGCATAGTCTTACTATAATCTGCTTATTATAGGGGATTTGTCAATCAATAAGAGTGACAGGAAATTCAATTTCATTCAGTTATCTACGACTTAGTGATTGTCTGTGAAAGGTTGATACGAGTAATCTTGTCGCAGTTCTTGTTGCATTTTGCACTGGTTTCCATTTACACTGCGGTGTTTTCGCCCCTCAGACAAAGTCTGGGATACTTACGGATTGGGCTCCCTCCGATCTGTCCATCAATCCGTCTGCCCATTCAGATATCTCAGACATGTTGAGACAATTCCTTCCAATCTCTGTACATTATAATACACTATATAGCATATATATGCAGGCCCATTTTTTGAGTGTGGCATGCATAATTAGTGCTAATTTGCATAATCAGTGATTTAAAAAAAAAGTTGTTTCCAGAGAGACTGCTCAAAATTTGAGGAAACTTTGTACAGATGTTGGTATCATAGAGCTCTAATAGCTCACAAAGACATATGGCAGAATTGTTAATTTGCATACTAATTGAATTGCATAATTCGGGCGATATGTGGAGGAATAGTGACTCAATTTTAATGAAACTTGGTACAGATGTTGACATACCAGTGCTGAAATAGAATACTATCGACTTCTAGCCCTTTGCTTCAATTAGGCATATCTAAAGAGAAACTAAGTCCAGCGAATTTCACCATTTATCCCTTCTAAAATCACCCTTAAACAAATGCAGCTCAAATTTGCCACATACTTGCTCGCGCCAACAGCTACGGCACGACAAAAAGAGACGCGTGGAAGAAGACGACATTTATGAAAATGAACTCAGAATCTCACACCCCAAGGACCTAGCTCATTTCAGGAGGCCTGATTAATATGGCAAAATTAGCTGAAAAAAAACAAAATTGAAGATTTCATCATATTTCAATATATTACGTTAAAGGGACAAAGTCGGCCATTTTTCATGAATTTTGTTTGATACGGGACACTATTTATATTGTTTGACATATTGAAAGATACTGAATAAATAGGTGACCATGCATATATTCAACCCGGGTTTTTGATACATGGAACCAACGCAAGAAAGAGTAAATGGGACCATTAATTCTTTCTCGCCATGGTTTCGTTTAATTTGTTTAAAACCAGGGTCAAATATATGCATGGATTGGCTGACCCTATTGTTTTCTGTAGTAAAGTTAGCTCTCTACACACTGAAAGAATTGTCATTACCAACACACATCCTGAATGACTGCACAAAATCTAATGACACTGTTTCAGATGTTGATCATACAAAGATTTAACAGTCAAGATAGGCATTTAGCAGTATCAATTAGCAAATTATAGTAAATCTCTTCTGTAATGATCATGGAGACATGCATATTTGGTTCATATCTGGCATTCATATTTTTTATGTAAAAGAGCCATATGTAAGTTATGCAGACATGCCCAATGACCAGTTCCTTGCAGATCAGTTGAATTTGGATATTTCAAGAGCCATTACATGTACCTAATTCTGTCAAACTTGGTAACAGGACATTACCCTATGCCATCTATACATGTACTAATGTCATCTTGTTTACAATACAATCCATATAGGCATTATATATATTCACAGACAGGTCTTGTCCTTGTGGTCTGTAAAAGTTAGAACTGTGACAGAGACACATATATCAACACGTAGATATGATGCATACACAAAACATGTCTAACAGCCATGTCATTCATATTCTACCAACTAATGGTATATGGCTACACTCATACTTGAGTTAAAATTTAAAGGAAAGCAGGTACATGCTGTCAGGAGAACATGGAAGATTATCTTATTACAACAACCTCTCTGAAGAGCAAAACTTGGTGATGTGGGAATGCAAATTGTGATATTTGCAATTAAAGTGTTCACAATTTTATTTTATCCAAATGTAAGTTTTAGAGGCTTCTGAGATAAAGAAATGTTTGATGTTATATTCTGCAGTAAACATGCATTAAAATTGATGAAACAGCTTATGACTCACCCCTTGTATACCATGTTTGAAATAGTAAGAGATAACAATGGTGCCATACTGTGAATATCCTGATAAACTAAAGCGCTCAACTCTATGTGACATAGTACCCTTTGGCATATTTCCAGTGATAATATCATATGCTTCTTTGCAGACAGGACAGGTTGGTCCAATCTTTTTCTCCGCTTCTTCTTTACATTTCTTGCAAAATTTGTGTTTACATGGTAGTGCTTGTGGCTTTTTCATATTATCAAGGCATATGGGACATTTATTGTCATTATCATCATCACCACCATGACTAGCACCAGAAGAAGCCCTTCCTTTAACTTGGTTTTGGGGTTTCTCTTGACTGTAATGATGTTTGTTGACACTTTCACTTTGAGAAGCTGCAACCGTGGCATTATATGTAGCACTTTGTGTCATTCCAGGTTGTGAGAGTGGATGAGTTGTAGGTGATGCTACCTGCATGTGCATTGTTGAAGGTGGGTCAGCACTTCCCATCCCATGATTACTGGGCTCTCTATCCTGTGTTCTTTGCACTGATGAGCTCCTTCGAAAAATATCTTCAAAGGTTTTCACTGTATCCCAATCAATGTCAATAAAGATAATTCTTCTGAGTCTGTCGTTGTAGACCTGCTGGTCTGTAAAGACTTTGACTGCTTAAACATCATTTGCGCACATACAGGTTTTGGAACTTTATGAATTCCTGTAATAACAAATTAAAGTAAAATTAGAATTCAATAATACATAGACAAAGCTGCTATCTTTTCAATTAAATTATTTACCAATAATGTTTTCTATTTTCTGAAACATGTTGACTTGTCAATTATTGGTCAGGAGTTCTACTCATTCCATGCATATGCTGTTGACATAACATCTGATGACTGACAATTTGGAATATTCAAGTGAGTGAAAACAACACAAAAGTTGCTCAAATGAAACAAAAATAAACAATACAAACATCAAATGATAGTCACACTGTCAATCTAATATTGTTGTATATTTGACAAAATCAATTACTATATAGAAAAAATGTGGTAGACAAGTCATCGTTGATGACACAGTCCCCGCTTATCCATTTTGTTATAATCTTTGGTGTCCAGGTAGCTGTGGTCTAGGTCACTGTGGAATGACATTGATGCAACGGGTGCATTAGGCCTGTGACTTGCATAATAAAGCTATCTGGGGAACGTTCAATAAATGACTCATCTCTGACGGTAATGACCACTGAAGGAACTTTTGATTACATCACACGTAACGATGCCCTCACTGCCTCTAGTGTCATGACGGCACATACTATACACATGGTTTGGTGGAATTTTCGAAATGGTATGGGATCGGGTATGTTGTTGTAATCAGCCATCAGCCATTTCGGATCATATAATGAAACTTGTTTAAATTAATGTGCACAAGAATGCAGCAATAGTACTTTATCTTCGTATCACGTTTGAACATAATCAGTCCATCGAGGGACAGTGACCTATGTTTATGTTTCAAAGACATAAAAAATCACACCAAAATTGAAATCAAATGGCTGTCTATTGATAGCACAAAATTAGTAGACATGCATATGTATGCCATAGTACTTTATCTTTGTACCAAGTCTCAACAACATTGGTTAAGGAATATTTGCATATGATTAAGCCTCAAAGACATGAAAAAATCCAAAAATGACCATTGGGCAGCGATATTGGAAAAAAAGACAATCTGGCAGCCATATTGGAACATGTCACGAAGTAAATTGACATGTATGCCATAGTGCTTGATCTTTGTGCCAAGTTTGGACAAAATGGATCTAATGACCTTTGAATTACGCTTCAAAGACATGCAAAATTCCAACAAAATGGCAGTTCTGCAGCCATATTGGATCCTATCGCAAGTTAATTGATACATGCATATGCATGCCATAGTACGTGCTTTGCCTTTGTGCCAAGTTTGAACAAATCGGTTCAAAGATGTTTGAGTTACGGTTCAAAGACATGAAAAAATCGGCAAAAAAATGGCCGCCTGTCAGCCATATTGGATCATTTCACGAAATAGATTGGTGTTCATATGAAGGGCATAATGTTTTGCTTTTGTGCCAAATTTGAACAGAATCGGTTCAAGGATGTCTGAGTTATGGTCCAAAGACATGAAAAATCGCAAACAAAATGGCCGCCTCACGCCCATATTGGATTGTATCGCAACATAATTTGACATGCATTTGTAGGCCATAGTGTTATGCTTTTGTGCCAAGTTTGAACAGAATCTGTTCAAGAATGTCTGAGTTATGGTCCAAAGACATGAAAAAAGGCAACAAAATGGCCGCCCCACGCCCATATTGGATCATATCGCAAACTAATTGACATGCACATGAAGACCATAGTGTTATGCCTTTGTGCCAAGTTTGAACAGAATCTGTTCAAGGATGTCTGAGTTATGGTCCAAAGACATGAAAAATCGCAACAAAATGGCCGCCTCGCGGCCAAACTCAATCGTATCACAAAATAAATCAATGTGCATCTGTAGGTCATAGAGCTAAGTGCCTTTGTGCCAAGTTTGAACAAAATTAGTTCAGCAGTGTCTGAGAAACTGTTGATGACGGACGGACGGACGGACGATACCCAATCTATAAGTCCCCGCTGGACTTCATCCGCGGGGACTAAAAAGACAAAACAATGATACATCTTGACAAAATGATGTAACAAAGGCATGAAAGTTTTTGATATAGGATA
The DNA here is from genome assembly GCF_041260155.1 of Ptychodera flava. Classification (NCBI taxonomy): domain Eukaryota; kingdom Metazoa; phylum Hemichordata; class Enteropneusta; family Ptychoderidae; genus Ptychodera; species Ptychodera flava. The sequence goes on along the minus strand of NC_091947.1, from coordinate 15,493,394 downwards.
AACTGTAGTGTTATCATGTGCTGCATTTGCGTTAATGTGAATGAAATTATTGCTTGTAGATAGATGAGTGTATGACAAAAGCACCTAAAAGCTGCTTCCCTAGAAAAGAGTTGGTTCCAAATTGTTCTCACTGAAGATAACTTATAGGAAACAATCCCACAGCTATGCAAAGCAGAAACATTGATAAGGGTCATTACCTGTTCCTATTGCTGGTATGGCAACAGATTTGTAGTCCCAGTTTGATGCCTGCATCAAAAGATTCCAACAACAATTGTATAGGTATGCTGTCACTGTATCAGCATCGTATGGCTTCCAGTATGGGCCAACAACATGAAGAACAGCTTTACATGGTAGAGAACCTGCTTTGGTACAGACTACTTCACCAACATTCAGAGTTCTTTTGTCTGTTATTTTGTCACTCTCTCCTTGTATGGAATACCCACCAGCCTTGACAATGGCTGCTGCAACACCTCCACTATGTTTCAATTTATCATTGGCAGGATTGACAATTGCGTCTACCTTTTCTTTGGTAATATCTCCATATTTTATGCTTACTTTTGTTCCAGTTGATGATGTAAACTCAAAAAGAGTTGAACCTATTGCATCAGTGCTGTTGCTTCCACTATGTTGACGCTGATAAGAGTGAACTCCAGAACTGGCACTGGTACCTGTGTCAGTTTTGTTTCCTTTACCATGCCGACTACCTGGTACTGGCAAGCAAAGACATCTACAAAGTGTTTCACTGGCAAGTTTGGCACTATCTCCCTCACCATAGATTCTGATGCATGTTGGTGATATGTCTCTAATATAGACTTCTTATGAACAATTTTTTGTGTGTTTTTTTGCTGCATTAATTGTCATATTTTTGACAGCTGCCTCATCCTTAAAATTAACATCTATACTTGTTAGTTTGGTGTGTAATGGTTGTACCAAATCCACTAGATCATTGTCTGTAGATTCCACTCTTTCTTTTTTGCCTTTTCTCCAAGCTTTATTGGAGCTTATTTCTAGTAGAAAATCTTTTTCTCTTTTGAAATCGACATCGTACCTCTGCCTCAAGTCATTTGAGCATCTTCTTTAGCATCGAAAATAACATCTAACATGTCAGATTCTAAGGGCACTTGCATTGTATCATGTTCTACATCTAACTTTTCCTGGTAAGCCCGAGCTTTGCTTTGACCAGATTCATGTTTTGCAGATGAACAAACTTCATTACCACCTGTTGCTTCTTCTGGCACCTCAATATAGCTACATAATTTGGGTGATTTCTTAACACCTAAAAAATCATAACATTCTTTAAGTGACTTTCTGAGTGCTTCATCATCCTCACTAAGTAACTTAAATTTATACTTCTCTTCATCTAACATGATTACTTTTTCATTGTACTTTTTTAATTTCTGCTTTGCTGTTTGCCACATTGTGTCAGAAAGCATTTCTCTACAAGAATTAACATCAACAATGCAATATTTAGATTAGCCTTTACTCTATCCACTAATTTTGAATATTTCCTGACAGCTCTTTCTAGATATCCTCAGTACAATCAGAACTAGCCTTGATGAAGTGAATTTTTTGTGTTCCTTGTTTCCACTGGATGTCAACTTTGAATAGCTGAGTAATATCAAAAATTTCATCACAGTGAATCATCTCCATGTAAACTAATATATGACTATCTTCAACAACAATGGTTTCACCAGAACACTTTGATGTATGTTTTTTTTCTATTTTGGACATGGCTGTGGATTTCAAAGGCTTTTTCAGAATTGCTGTCTCCCGCATTTCTTTAACATCATTAAATTTCATATTATTATCCCCTTTTGCAACTCTTACCTCTGGCCCATACCTTGCATCTTCTAATCGATCCCTTTCACGTTTCCCTGCTTTTGACTGTTTAATTTGATTCTCTCTATTATGCACAGTTGGCTTAACCTTACCATGAGGTGGAATTTCATCATTATCTGAAGCCCCTGAAGTAGGCTGCCGTGAAGGTTTAAATTCCCTTGCCTCTTCTAATTGATCCCTTTCACTTTTCCCTGCTTTTGACTGTTGAATTAGCTTTTCACTATCATGCATAGTGTGCTGAACCTTGCCATTATGATGAGGAATTTCATCATTATCTAATATCCCTGAAGTAGGTTGCCCTGAAGGTTTAGATTCCTTTGCCTTTTCTAAATGATCCCTTTCACTTTTCCCTGCTTTAAACTGTTGAATTTGATTCTCTCTATTAAGCACAGTTGGCTTAACCTTACCATGAGGCGGAATTTCCCCTGAAGTAGGCTGCCCTGATTGTTTAGATTCTAGAGGTGCATCTTTGCTCCCTTCTGCTTTTGTCTTTGAATTTTCTGCATCCTTCTGTGAATCATGATCTTGTGTACTTCGCAATTTTATTTTTCTCCTTGCTGTTTTATTTCCCTCACTTTCTTTCAGTTTATTTTCAATTTTTATGACTGGCACTGATGATACCTAAATTACTCTTTTCTTCAACATTATCTGATTCACATCGAGTCTTGCAATTTTCTTCAAGTATTACTTGTTTGTTAGTCTCTTTTAAAATCTCATCTTGTTTTCTTACAATGTCCTGACCATTACCTTCATCCTCTATTTTTTCATTTGCCATTTTATCTTTTGGCCCTACAGCTTTGTCACCTTGTTTCACATTTTGCTTTTGACATTTATCAGAAGGATCTATGATTACTTCATAGCCTAATCCAGCAGCCATTTCTGTCTCATCTACTCTTGTTTCATCTTTGTTTTGATCTAAGTTACAAACTACTTCATTGCCTGCACTCTGTGCAAATTTACCAGTAGGATTACTTATGGCATCTTCTTGTTTTTTGAAATTTTCAGCAGTCACTTTTCTTTATTATCTATTGTACTATTTTGGAATTTACTAATATTGGCAGATTGGCCAGAACTTGCCATTTCCCTTTGCACTGATGTCTTGGCTTCTTCATCAGTCTCAGTCTCTCTTCTACCATAGCTATTTGAACAAGACTTCCTCTGACCACAACACTTCCGTCTGAATTGCATGTACCTCCAACTCCAGTTTCATTTGCAACTTCTTCCAAGACATACTGCGCTTCCTTCTCTGTTAACTGGACATGATTTAAATGGAATTTGGCCGAAACTTCACTAAAACATGACTGCAAATAAATCAAGAAATTAAATGAATTGCACACATCATCATTTAATTAATAAACATTCTCCTTTACTTTTCTGCATGTATTTGGCACTCTTGCACTTCTTCAAACAAAAATCTTTTTACTCTGATACATAATTATGAGTAAGGTTGCATGGCAATCGCTTTTCAGAATTTTATGTGGATGAACTTTAATTAATTCATGCTTCACAAAGTATGCATATACCGGTACATTAGAACAAGGAATAGTAATCAAGTGAGAAAACTACTTGAACTTTTTTGCATTTTGAGAAGATTCTATGATAAGTATGCCAAGTGGATAAAGGCAGAGGTTAAAGAAAATGCAACAATAGTTTTTGATGCTATTTGAAATGTTCAATTCAATTGAACTAACAGGAAAACTTGAAGTACATTGTACTTTGGAACAACCATGGCAATAACACAAAACTTTGTAATACTTTGAATTGTAATTATTTCAATATTAATAGATTTCATGATAAATTTACCTATTCACAAGCTTATGGTGCAGCAGCATGTTTTAAATGAAGTGTTTGTTGATTATGACTGAAAGATGTTGGTTGAAACCTGAAATGATTTTTAACATCTTTTCCTACAAGAACATACCTCATTCACATTTTCAGAGTGAGATGATGATGAGTTGGCTACAATAGCTTCAGCAGCCTTGTCTTTGTCCAACAAATCACATCGTGATGAAGCGTTCACCTGTAATTATAATTTGTAACAATCAGTATGAGGATCAACTCCTGTTTTGGTGTATTAATACCTCAGTTGAGGAGATGAGAGATTGTTCTTGTCCTTTTTTGCCTCCCCCCACCAAAAAAAAAAAATATGTTTGACAGAATTTATGAATAAGGCCAATCTAATTTGATTGAAGACATCAAGACAACTTCGCCCAAAAAATAGCATCAAAGACACTTTGCTCACATTCTGTTAGATGTGGCCGGCCACAATGAGTGCGTTATTTAATTGCTTCTATGGACGTTAACTATTTCTATGTCAATTGGTACATTTGACCACATTTTGATGCACGGTCCATCAAATATTGAGGCGAAGTACGTAATGGTTGGCGACTGCACTGGTACTGTTGTAATGTACACTTACATATTTCTTTACCTGCCAGTTCGTATTTCACCATCAAGTCAAGTTGGTTAAAGCTAGTGAAGCAAAACATATCCCATATGGTCCAGTTTAAAAAAGACTTTATGATTTGAAGGTCCCTGACAACAGAGACACTGTAAATATGATTTTTATAGACTAAAGCTGCAATAAAATACCAAGCAAAGTGGGTGAAAATACATATTTTTTTGGTTCAATACCACATTTTACTGCCTTGACAGATGGGTAAGTGATACTGTCTGGTAAGTAAAGGGATATAAAACCATGCGGCCTAGCTGTTATGGCCCTGTCACACCTTGACGATTTAGCCAGCCTATGCCAATGTATGAAAAATTGGCGAATACATTATGGGTAAGTTTGTATAAGTTAAGAGCATGCTGAAGCATGCTGGAGTACGTCTTAGTACATGGAAGTCGTCGAAAACTTTTGTACATGTACAAAAGTTTTCAATGAATGCCAGCGTAGGGCTCATCCGTCCCACACATGCTGGCCATAAGTTATAAGTAGGTCATGTGCTCATTCACACATGTTCACACACGTTACTTGTGAGTTACTCATAAGTTGAAAAGTATTGAGATAATTGTCTAGTGTACCACAAAAACGTATACATATTTTAAACCTCCAAGTACTCTTAGCATACGCTATGCATCTGCCCAAATTGAAAAATACATCGTTAGTCCGGCAAGCCAGTATTTTAGAGAATTTTTGTACATGTCAGCATGCGCTGGCTAAAACATTAAGGTGTGACAGCTAGGGCCCTTACATCAAAATTAGTGATAAATCTACCATACCAAAGAAAAGGTACATATGTACCCTCTTGTAATATTGTATTGCGTGGAATTAAATTTGTAGACAATATTTGGCAATTAATCAAGCAGTACGTGATACATGTATTTATGGAAACAAGCTATACTGGCTAGGAGATCCTTGGTTGTTTAAATCTCTGTACAAATCATCACCAACATGTAAAATTCTGACCAGCGTAGTATATACTGTATCACAACAAAACCATAATTGAAGACAACATGACTCAAGACACAAAGTTGGCAGAAAATGCAATCATATGATTACATGTGAAATCAAAACCAAAAGGTGAGCGTACCAGGAACCACTGAATTTCTCTTTGAGTTTAATTTCAGATGCTCTTCCAGGATCTAGAGATTTCTTCAAGAATTCAGACTTTTCTGATATGTTGTTGACGTTCATATATGATAAAGTATATTTAAACCCTGTCAGGTGTCTGTATGCACAGGACTGCAGTTGTGTATAAAATTAAGCAATAACCCCCGCCGCAGGAGGGTATACACGAGATTTTGGTACAATGCGCGACATATAGCACGAGCCGATAGGCGAGTGCTATATGGAGCGAATTGTACCAAAATCGAGTGTATACCCGACTGCGAAGGGGGTTATTGCTATTATATTATATCAACTTGCGTGTATTTGTTGTCTTACTTGGGTATTTTCATCACTCTAAGAGCCAAATGCAGAAAACGGACGTCTGAGAGATCGAACGTCGGAAATTCTGCGCCCGAGACCAAGCATTTTATAAGTTGGATTCCGTACAGGCACACAGTATCCTAGGATAAATACGCATTACGTCCATATCGACATTGCATTTTATTCGCATGCAACACAAACGATACTTGTCAAAAATACCTGCTGCACTCACACAGAAAATGGGTCAAGAGTTCAAATCAAAAGAAAAAAGTAACAATTTTTTTCGTAAATTTACATAATTAATTGTCAATAGTCCTGGCATTTTTGGCATACTAAAAATAGATTTGTCTCATTCTGTACCGCATACCCTCGCGTCGTGACATTCAGTGGTGGCACAGTGAAGTTACAGGATCTATTTTTGATGGATATAATTTGGACGTTAATTGTACCAGAAAACAAGTCATCGTTGATGACACAGTCCCCACTTGTTAATGGGTACTTTGATTACAGGTCCTCAGAGAGGATAGAGTCCTCTTCATTAGGTCTATGATAAAAATACTTATGAATAAATTCGCTTGATACATGTCTGAGTTGTAGTTCAGGACATGAAAAAATCGTAATAAAATGGCCACATGGTGGCCATATCGGATCGTATCACAAAACAAATAGATGTGCATATGTATGACATAGGTCAAAGTCCATGTAGCAAATTCGATTAAAATTGGTTGAGATATGCGTGAGTTATGGCTTGTACATGAAAAAATCATGACAAAATGGCCGCACAGCAGCCATATTGGATTGTATCATAAAACAAATTAATGTGCATATGTATGACATTGGTCAATCTCCTTGTACCAACATTGAATAAATTCGCTTGAAACATGTCTGAGTTATGGTTCTGGACATGAAAAAATGTAATAAAGTGGCCACACAGTGGCCATATTGGATCGTATCACAAAACAAATCGATGTGCATGTGCATGACATAGGTCAATGTCCTTGTACCAAGTTTGAATAAAATCGGTTGAGTTATGCCTGAGTTGTGGCTCTGTACATGAAAAAATAGTAATAAAATGGCCGCCTGGCAGGGATATTGGATCGTATCACAAAATAAATTGATGTGTACAGCTATGACATTGGTCAATGTCCTTGTACCAACTTTGAATAAAATCTGTCGAAACATGCCTGAGTAATGGCTCTGTACATGAAAAAATTGTAACAAAATGGCCGCACGGCGGCCATATTGGATCGTATCACAAAAAAAATTGACGTGCATGTCCTTGTACCAACTTCGAATAAAATCAGTTGAAACATGCCTGAGTTATGGCTCTGTACATGAAAAAATCGTAATAAAATGGCCGCCTGGCAGCCATATTGGATCGTATCACAAAACAAATCGACGTGCATCTGTATGACATATAAAGTAATCCTTGTACCAAGTTTGAATGAAATCGCTCCAGGCATCTCTGAGATATCTGCGTGAACGGACGGACGCACACACGCACGGACGCACGCACACACGCACGGACATGACCAAACCTATAAGTCCCCCCGGACGGTGTCCGTGGGGACTAACAAACAGTTTTAAAGTAATCCAGATTTGCGACGACTGCAACTGTGATGAACAGTCATGCAGATTCTGAGTGTGTTAATTGCCCGATGCAGGGAGAGCTGGACGCTGACACTGCTCGTTGCATTTGATGTCAAATATCGTCGGAGTCGCGCGAGTCGCCAGGGCTAGGAGTCATCCCATTGTTATTTTGAACTTCTTGGTCTACATTGTCAGGACATCCCGATCTGTTATAGCCCAAACTTTGGTAAATAATATCTGACATAACGTTACTGTAGGAAGTGTCAATTTATTTGTGTATGAACGAATACTATCTTCATTTTAAAGAGCGGTATCGGCGTCTCGACTCCTGCAAAGTGCACGGTGCGCTGTTGCCCTAATATTTGTGTGCATCACACCCCAAACGTGCTACTTCGGAGACGTCTTTCATCATCGATCCCAACTTATTTACACCAAGAGGCGAGTTACAGACGCACACTTTATCTGTGTATCAAAATTGAGTCTTCGGTCTTGGAAACAGAGTGGACTGTTTCAGTCTTTGTCGAGGGTCTATCTTTTAGATAGGTACGTTCAAATGCACCGACCGGGCAATTTTCGAAAATGCTGGTTTAGGGGCCCGTTTTAGCACTGCTATCAGTGCTAAAACAGTATTTTAGCAACGGTGGAATGAGCTCTCGTCCAATCAGAATGGCGCATGGTAGCATGATATAATATAATATGAGTTTTGATACAGGCATGAAATTGAGACCCTGTACTCTACACCTGAGAGCACAGTAATGTGTACTCACCTGGTATATATAGCCAAGATCTACCAGTCTGCATCGTGGATTTTCAGTGAAACCAAGATTGCTATCAATGCTGTCAAAGTTTTCTTCTGTCAGACCATCTTGTCCTAGTCGTTGACATATTTCAGTCTTTGCTGCCATTATATCCACTGCACCACCATACCTCAACAGATGATTCAGATGTGAATGCATGCTTTCTGCACCAACAAGTCTATGTTCCAATTGTTCCACCTTGGAATCATTTGTTTGCGCTTTGGTGAATATGTACCAGCAACTTTAGCAAGCAATGTGTTTTCCTGCTCCTTGGTTTCATCAACCACAATTTTTGACAGGTCTTTGATTTGCGATTCAGCTGTTGTTTTGTTCTTCTCCAAGCATTTCCCTACATCATGAACTCCATCTCTTGCCTGTTTTAAATCACTCACTTTCTGAGCAGCTTTCTCTTCATACTCTTTCATGGTTGGCATGTACTTCTCCAGTGCTGCTTCTACTGATAAAGTTTTGTGTTCTGGTGGTGTATGTTCAACCAGGGTACATTCACACATGTTGGGATTTGACAAGAGTCGCAATACAATTCCAGCAGTGCGCTGGGATGCTTATCACAGAACCTTGGTTGAATAAGTCTTGAATTCTCAGATGACATTTTCTCTGTATATTCATCCAGAGTCATCAGTTCATGATCTTTGAGTAATCTCATTGTTTTGTGTGTGTTCACGCATCATCGCAGAAGAATTCACCACAATCTTGACACCAAAATTTAGTTTCTTTTTACAAACTGCACATACCGACTTTTGTGAACCAGAATTGACATCACCTAAAATCTGTTGTAGATCATTCATAAATCGATTATTGGCAATGGCAGGTACTCCTTTAGAGGGCAAAGGGAATGACTCTTTGCAAGTTGGACAGATAAGCTGATCATCATTGGTTTAACCCATTCTGTCAGGCAGGGTTCACAGTATGTGTGTAAACAGGGCAAAATCTTTGGTGACTTGAATCTTTCCATGCAAATTGCACACAGCAGTATCTGCTCATTGATGTCGGTCAAAACTTTCTCACTGGAAACTGATGCTGTGGCCATGTTGAATGTCACCTGGAAAAGTGAAACACAGTGATTTAGTAGTAAAATTACAACATATAAATGTAACCTTGCCCATTTTCCATAGATGACTAAATTTAACATGACACTTTCATGGTTTTGAACAAATTATTTGTTCGACACGAGATATCAAAAGAGAAAGCATCATGCTTGAAAACACATGGATATTCTGCATACAGTACTAGCATTACATTTTATGCATTTAAACACCAGTATATAGTCTGTACATCTGCAGTGTGGTGATGATCTCCTTTGGATGTGTTTTGATGGGAATGCAATTATATCTAAGTAAGAAATGTTTGCTTAGATTATTTCACTGCTAAGATATGAAAGCAGTTTTTCTGATGGGACAAGAAATTTTAAAAAGAGAAATTTATTTCTGAACAAGAAAGTTATAATGATACAGGTGGATGAACTATTTTGAACACCCTGCGTCCAATATTTTAATCAAAATGCCAGAATCTTTTGTTGACAGCAGCATAATATCCTATTTTCATCTCAAAACTGAGAACACACAGGCAAAAGATTACCTTATGTTTGACCAAAAAGAATTGATTTGTTTCTGGTCACCGTGTGTATCACTTCAAAGTGTGCATGTCAACTCTTGTTATTTGTTTTCCATTTGCCCCTATGGAAAAAAGGGGAAAATGTATCAAATTCCACCAAAAATAAAAAAATTGAAAAAAATCGCATCACCGCATCATTTTTGTCACATGTCAATGACCAGAAACAAAAATATTTTGGGGGGCCTTAGATGGCGCTTTATATTCCACTGGCATAGCATGCTGCTGTGTTAAAGATGATTCATATTAGCAATATACCATAATTCTTTTGCCCTTGATTGTAGTTGACATGAAAATATTCCATCTTATTCCTTCCTATAATAAGAAATGCAACTTTCATTTCATGCATAAATTTCTCTGAAACAAATCATTGCCAAGACCATGACAAATACGACATCACTGTCATTGAAAAAGGAAGAAAACACTGATATGAAACATCAGTATACCTCTAACTATTGATCGAGCCGAATAGTTAACATTGGTGACTGTGATCTTTGTGAGATGATTGGGTGCAGTACATTTTGATATTAAATCTGACCAAGAATCAGTCTGATTTTTGGGTAGCAAGTCGTCATGTATCAATTTCTGAACACTACTGTATCCCTTTTCCTGCAAAGTCGGTGAAAATTCGCTTGAAATTCGGTGTAGCCAGAATCTAAGCACTGGTGACCGTTATTCTACCAACTCTGTGGAAATCGGGCCCTTTTTGGGTACCCCCTTTCCTGCAAAGTCGACGGCACTACGTTTTGCTATCCCCTCTGCGTTTAGGGGGTCATCCGAGGACAGGTTTTCTGACAAGGAACGCCTTTTCCCCTCGAAATGGGTTTGCAGGGAGTCGATAGACAGGGAAAGGTGCAGAAACCTGTCCGCCAGTCCCCCACACCCAAGGGGGCAGTTTTTTTTACCGCTTTTTAGCGGACTTGGCAGGATAGCATGGTGATGTTTTCTGGCGGAGTTGGACGTACTTGGCTGCCTGGCACTATAGAGATTGCTGCCGAACTTGACCAACTCGGCAATGCTAATCTAGAAGGCTACCTCTTGCAAACGACTTGGCAGATGGTGCCGATGGTGCGAGACGAAAGTCACTTATTCAGTTGTGCGTGACTGAAAATGAGAACGTATTTTTGACGGGATGGCTCGACTTGTTCCTCCGATGGAACGGATATGAACGACTCGGAAATACCATTACAAACTGGTGTCCGACGTACTAAGCTGGGCTTCAGCTCTGCAAGTTCAAGCCAGGCAACGTCCTTCACCGCCTTGGCCGTGCCATTCAATGGACGTTGCTTTGGATTTTTATTTATTCCATCGTCCGAAGTATTGGCTCTGGTTTGCAGGCAAACATATCCTGTTGCCGACGACTTTGGTTGCTACGTACGCTATTTGCGTACTGAGACTTCAGGGGACATGAGGTCAATGCTACGGGGATACCACCTGTACTGAGCAGGGACTGCTTTTGTTATGCATACCAGCTAGCTGTACAGGCATGTGGGACGTCAATGGCTAGAACAATGGAAGCATATTGAGTTGTACCCGTGCATCGCAAAAGTTAGACTGACAACTTGGGTGTAGTGACTGGTTGTCACTGGTTAGCTGCAGCCCAAGCCATGACGGTACAAACCTGTACCTGAGTGAGGACCGCTTGATTAAGTCGGTCATGAACGGTAACACTTGTAAGCCAACTCCCAAACGACCTGGCGAAACTACGTGGAAGCTGTGCCTCAATGGCTCAGCCAAGTCGTTTATACAACGGCAAAAACATAGTTTTTGTGCTACACTGCCAAGTTGTTGAAGGTACGTATTCAATTGACCCTACCCTGGGGAAAAAGGACAGGTTTGCCGGTGCTACCGCACCCCTAGCACGACCCCCAGGGTCTCTGACTAACAGACGAGCGAGGTGATGTTTGTGCCTAGCAGACGTGCGCAATACTAAAGGAGCTTACTTACGTAAGCATGAAACGACAATAAAATGACGCACCCCCTGGGGAAAACAAAGCCGGTGACCTCAATTTTTTTCTGCAGTAACCCTTGAGCTCCTTCCCCTGTCTACTGGCATGTAGAAATTATTGAAGTCTAACATGTATAAGTACGGCTAAAACTACCATGAAAATGGGCGATTTCTGCAAAAATGCCTGGCAGGATAACGTGCAGGAGAGCCAATCTTTTGCAGGCACATATTATGGGGCCGTTTTCTACTGACTTGGCAGGATAACGGACAAGGGCGCTCGGCAAGAAAAGGGGTATTGACGATTGGTACCAGACAATGACTACTACAAATCACAGGAATTTGCAGCATTGCTTGGATAGTCTATAGACCCTAGAGTTGGGTTCTCTACAGTCTATGGATGGCCATTCAAAGGTTCACGATTGAAGTGTAAGGCCGAAGGCTATTCTTTACACTACTACTACTGAGGTTAGGCCTTCAGCCTCAGAGAGCATCATATTTATGGCCTTAAGGTCAGAGGAATCTGAGCAGGGTTCACTCATAATTGAAAGCTATATGTATACCTACAGGCGGCTCAAAATCAGGAGAGGAAGAAGGGGGCACTCAATTTTTGGAAATGTACTGAAGCATTTAGTGCAGTTATGAAATGATACACTAATAGTAGAAAAGAATGGTAAACAGATTATAAAATGGTACAATTTTATAAAAACATTGTGCTATTTTATACTATGTATACCAAGTATATTGAGTATCAGTACTAAATGAATAATTTTTCAGTGTTTCCTGATAAAAAGAGGTATACATGCCTAATCAAGCATGAGAAACATCCACTCTCCATTCCATAGGGTACAGATTATATTTGGGAGAAAGTGTAAAGAAAGCATATCCTACAAAGTATACAAAACAGTGCGTGCCTTGATAGCAAACGCATCTTTTATTGCAAGAACATAATTCGTCATAACCAACAGATACCTGAGCAATAAAGAATCCTTGTATCTTTCAACAAAATGTAAATTTAATCTCTGCATTTAATTTACATAATCTTTGTCTTTTGTTTTTTCCTCTGTTGTCTTTTACACAACTTTTGGCAGTCTCTTGATAAACACAACATTGCAGGAAAGTTTTGAGTTTTAATACTCTATATGAACAAGTCATTGACAATGACATAGTCCCCCTTGTAATTGGGAATTTGTCACTTGAAGTGACTAAAAATTGAAGTCGATATGATGTGCATGAAACAAGGAATGCGGGTACCAAAGCCCTGTCTGTGACTGATGCCCATATTTGATTGGATTATAGACAAGTAGTGCCATAGGGTTATGTCCTTTTACAAAGTTGGACAGAAAAGGTATGTCATGCTCTGGGTTTTTAAATGTCAAAATTCAACTTATGTGCAAGAAAGTGGTCCAGCATGTCTGAGTATTGGCTCTTTACATAAGAAGGTCAGAACACCAGATGTGAACCAAAAATGTCCTCATGTTCAGTACAGAAGAGACTTCCTATAATTAGCTATTGATACTGCTAAAATTAAAACGCCTTTCTTGACTGGTAAATCTTTGTATGATCAACATCTGCAGCAAGTGTCATCAGATTTAGTGCAGTCATTCAGAATATAGATCTCTAATTACAAACATTGTTTCCCTATTCAGCCAATCTGGGCTGCCACCCTAATCACAAAAGGTCATTAAATAAGTCAATAAATAATTTATCAACAGGATGTCACTTTTCAGTTTTACACTACTGGAAGATCAATATCTGTACCATGTTTCATAAAATTTGATGCAGGATTCTGGACGTATTACACTAACAAGGAAAAGTCATTACAATGCAAATTAGAAATTAATAAACATGATACTGATACCAATAAATGTCCTACACAGTTAACGCAATATGAGCTCAACATCTATACCAAGTTTCAACAATTTGATAGAGTATTTCTTGATGTATCAGCCTAATAATGAAAACTCATTAAATATGCAAATATGCAATTATTTGACATGGTATGACTAATGTCTTTGCATGCAACTGTACAACAATTGGGGATCAACATCTGTAGCAAGTTTCATCACATTTGATGCAATATTTCTGGGCATAGCACACCAACTAGGAAAGTTCATTTAAAATGCAAATTATCAATTAATTCACAAGATAATGCTAATTGTATTTGTTTGCCAATACAACACTTTAGATCAACATCTGTACCAAGTTTCATCAAATTTGCTGTGGTATTTCTAGACATATTTCCTTAATTACAGAAATTAATAAAATATGCAAATTAGCAATTTCATGATATGATCCTGCAAAATGATTTTGCACACAGTTACAACTTTGGTATTTGAATATCTGTACCAAGTTTCATCAAATTTGAATCAGTATTTCTTTACATATAATTGGAATTATGAAAATTCATTGAATATGCAAATTAGCTATTAAATGACATGATCCAGCTAAGTGTCTTTGCATACTGTTAGAGTTCTGGTATATCAACATCTGTTCCATGTTTCATCAACTTTGAGTGGGTATTTCTTGACATCATCAAATATGCAAATTAGCTATTAATTGACATGATCCTGCCAAATGCCTGCCAAAAGTTACGCTCTGTATGTATACATCTGTAAGAAATTTCATTAAATTTGAGTCAGTATTTATTGAAATATTAGCAGAATTATGAAATTCTATAATTTATGCAAATTAGCAATTAATTGACACAATACTGACAAATGTCTTTATGTGCTATTAGAGCTGTGTGTGACCAACATGTGTACAAAGTTTCATCAAACTTGGTGCAGTCTCTTAAGAAACAGAGCTCTTTTCAAAAATCACTAATTATGCAAATTAGCCCTTATTATGCATGCCACACCCAAAACAATGGACATGCATATGTATGCTTTAGTGTATTATCTTTGTGCCAAATTTGAAAGAAATTGGCTCAGATGTATCCGAGATATCTGCGCGGACAGACGGACGAACGAAAGGGAATCCAAACCATAAGTCCAGGGGACTAATAAAATGCATTACATGTATTCTATGCATAGAAATGATTACCTGATAAAGCATGGTTCACTCTTATAAATGCTAAATATAAAGACGTCATAGAGGACTGCTCTCAGCAGATACCATTAGAAGTGCACAGGATCTGGGACAAAACTGAACTGTTGTGAATTCACCGTTTATTATGACAGAAACATATATTTTAATTGACTTAAGCTCAATAACCATTTTGATATTTGGTCATACCGTATTATAGCAGGAATTTCATTAGAAACCGGCAGCTGAAGAAATTGTATGGCTAGTAAGGTCATTTCTATGGATGTAAAATCTCAAACTGGCAAACAAATAAATAGCGCATTAAGAAAAATATTGTCCCTGGCTCTTTGGTCAACTAATATCATGTACATAAATGTGAAATTTTGCACAAGACACAATAAAATTGTAGATTTGCCATTCCTGCATATTCATAGATCTGCAATATCATGCACACTGAGAATGGTTTTAATAACAGCTACAAAATGAGTTGTCAGTGTTTCATTGTTTGAAACACTGATCATGCAAAAAGTGTTATTAAAATATCAGTGTTAAAATGTCATTTTCAAACACTTTTACCTTGTGCAAAATAAATTCAAACACCTCTCAGATGCACAATTGCACACATCAATTTCTCAAAATTTTCTATACAAGCCCTCATGCTCTGGCCTTTGGCCAGGATTGTCCTATGTCATTTTCCTAAGTTTTTATACTTAGTAAAAACCAAATTGAAACACCTCTCAGACTGAACCAAACTGCACCATTGTACACATTAATTTCTCAATATTTTCAGCGAAAGACAGGGGACACCAGTCTGACACACTCCCCCTCAGCCTCTCTCCTACTTTCAAATTCTCTCCTGTCAGATATCCGAGTGAAAACCCTACCAATATCATATGATATATGATACCCTCCAAATTAAAATACTATATGGTTGGAAACCGGTTATAGTGTGAGCTTAAATTATACAGCTGTATTTTGTTGTGACTTTAAATTTTGGAGTATCAATGAAATTCCTCCACTATGGCAGCACCACCCCTCTCCCTCTCCATGCTGTAAATTATGACGACTTCCCAGGGCCTACCAAACATACAGCGAAGTTGGAATTTGAATACAATCTACGTGTCGCTGCTCTGGACTTCGGACTAAAATGAACATTGCACTAATGGTCTGTTAGTAATTACCTGGATGTTGGTGTCGCAGCTAGGACAACAGAGAGTTTAGTCAACCCGGATACAGCTGCCAAAAATTACATGGGGCAAGGCACGAACTTCACAGTAGTTCGATTTGGCCCTTGCACAATTTAATATTGAAACAGCAGTCAATTACTCCTATATTGCATTTCAGACACATTTCCAATATTTCCGATATTTCGACGTTTTGTGGGGTAAGACGTAAATCGCCCTGAATCGCACTTTGGCCTCTATTGTTCCCATGCACGTCCATCAATACTTTGTGTTTTCTCTGTAGGATTTTTATATAAAACATGGTTTAATGTATAAATAAGATTATTGAACTGATTCTCAGAGTAAACTAACCTTCACTATCACTTCGGTTGGAGTCTTTCACCACCGCACCGATGGCCGCTGTGTCGTATAGCGTAATTGAGGCTGCGCTGAACTTGTGGATGGATGGACAAGATAGTAGTCATGAGCATGCGCGTAAAATCCGAAATGTCGGCTTGTGCATAGGGCAGTTTACTTGTCTGTCATAACTGTTATACCCTTGCTGGTGTGTTCGTTGTTGACTTTGTCAAAGTTAATCCGGCGATAATCTGGTGACAGCGTCCTTCAGATTAATAACTTACACCATAGACCCTCGAGAAAACCGATTTTCTCGAGAGTCTATGCTTACACTTTCTTGCTTGCTTTGGCGCATTAGGCAATCAAACGCAGGAGATTATAGCACAGGGAACTCTGACTTAATAATAGTAAACAAGACGTAAATGAAAAATTGGAAAAACATAGAAAAAACGGTCAAAAAAGAAAAACAACAGGTGAGAAAAAACAAACAAGAAAACAAGGTAACAAACGATGAGGACATGCCAATAGCAAGGTGAATCTAGTCTTTTCCGTGGAAGTCTCACAGTTGATCCGTCAGTCGTTTGTTTATTCGCCTATTCACTTATTTGTTTTTGTTTACTTATTTGTTTTTGTTTATTCTGCCTATTTTTTGACCGTTTTTAGTCTCATAATTGATCCGTCAGTCGTGTTTGTTTGCTTGTTTGTTTGTTTGGTTGGTTTGGTTTACTTTATTGTTTTATTTTCTTTTTTTCTTTTTCATTTTATTTGTTTACTGTTATTAAATCAGAGTTTCCTGTGATATAGAAGCAACACAGTGATAAAACTTCACATAAGATTGTCAACAGACAATACACGACACACAGTGAAGTGAGGAGAAAATGAATCTTTGCAAAACTAGGGCTATAACATATGACCAAGACACCAAAAGATTGGTAGTGTACATCT
The DNA here is from genome assembly GCF_041260155.1 of Ptychodera flava. Lineage (NCBI taxonomy): Eukaryota > Metazoa > Hemichordata > Enteropneusta > Ptychoderidae > Ptychodera > Ptychodera flava. The sequence goes on along the minus strand of NC_091947.1, from coordinate 15,476,228 downwards.
TTATTGGCAAGAAATTACAAAGTCCACAGCAACAAAAACCCTGTGCATATAATAGATCAAGACATCCCTATCCCAATCCTCAACCGTGGGGACAGGTAAACTGCCCCTATGGCTGATGTCCAGTAATGTCAACTGAGGAACGTTATCGATACTGCAAACTGCTCACCTATTACAGAATATTTATATCATTGTTCTAAAAACGATTACTTTCAACCATTAGAAATTTTTTGAATTTCAAATATTTGTAAATATAATCTATAGCCCTTTAATTATGGACTTATTTTTATTTAGCGTCACTCAAACAATTGTTTAGATTTCCAACTCAAGTTTTCGCTTGCATTTCAAATTGTTTGACCCGTCTATGAGGATCTGAAAGTCCATTTATTCAGAAAGGAAGTTATGGCCCTTGCATGTGAAAATCCGATCGACGATGACAATGTCCCACACTGTTACAAAGGCCAAGAGGCGCTGATTGATATCTCTATGATTAATGAACTAAGGGACTGTTCAGTTTTTACGGCCTGGGGCGGCAATCAGAGGGGTCACTTAAATTTGGAATCGAAAAGGGAGGGTCACCTATTTTTAGAAACATTTAGGGGGAGGGGTCACTGTATTTTTAAAAAAATTAACAGTTGAACATAAATGGTTTTCTCTAACCTGATTCATGGTAAGCCCCATGTCTCAGTATCAGACACGTGGCCACACCACTCACCCAAAATTGTTTGTGCTGAATGTGTAAGGCAATCTGAATCTTTAAAATGTAGTGACAGACAGACTTACTTTAATGTGGATGTATTTCAAAGTCACGTTATGACTCGTCAGATAACAAATCAGACAGACAGTGTGTAAAAGTAAACCTGCCCTATCAACCATTTCAATATATTCAGATTGGTTTTTTTATTTCACATCACAACTACGTAAATTATTTCTTTTCGATAAAAGTTTATTTTATTGCACATACGAAAGAAGTGTGCATAGTTATAACTTCTACACAGGATTTAAAACACCAAAAAAATAAAATAAAATAAATAAATAAATAAATAAATAAGGCCTTGCCCGTGATACATGTTTTTACAATAACAAGGTTTCTCTATCATCCTTTTATATAACTAGAATATAAAGTATAACTATAGAATTCTATGTAAATAAAACTCTGTGTAAAATGTTGAAGTAATTGTAACAATACCAATAAATATTTACCTGAAAATGAAACATGCCTTTTGGTGATTTTTCTTGAGTTGTACTCATATGGGACAGATCAAACGGTGGCATACAGGTAAATGGGGCTACAAAGGTTTTCTTGAGTTTGTCAGCTGTATTAAGACTTTTATCAAAGATAAAAAAGACTATAGAATATTTAATTTACATAATTTTATAAAATAAAACCATGTTGCATTCACATGCATGGTACACTCAAGGAATCTAAAAAGCTGTGTACTTTTAAAACGTTTTGTTGTGATAAAAAATGAAAGGAAAAATGTACATACTGAAACAAGACTAGAAAGTATAAACACCAGGGTATCAGACAAGTTTTCAAAACATAACCTTTAAGTATCTTGCTTCTTTGTATCTAATACAGCTTCTTGACCATTCTGATTAAAATCACATGTAGGGAACGGCGACGTGTATTCTGAGGTGTTGTCAAAATACACACCACAATTTCCTACATCTGATTTTAATCAGATTGTTTCTTGACCTACTTATTTTGTTCATCAATTAAGGATATATAGAGGCAATGACCATTGGTTACCAGATATGAAGTGAAAATGAAAATGCTCACGTGTTTCATTATATATTGCAGTTATGTGTAAATTTGAACCTTTGCCACATGTTTGCAACTTGATCGAAAGAGTTATGATAAACATAATGAACAATATTCACCAAATATTAATTATAAAGGTCATTAAGTATTCAAATACATTATTAGCTGAAATAAAATAATTTTTTTACTGCTGTCATTGTATCACCACTTATATAGCAAGTGTAATTCCCTTTGGTCAAGTCCTTCAAGCTATATATGCCAAACTGTAAAAGCTCATTCGATATGCAAATTATAAATTAACTGACATGAAAATGAGATATTAGTTTCAATATTGTTATAACCTGGTATAATCATCAATGTACATAGCATGTTTTGCCAACTTCGATCACGTAAATCCAAGTATATGTATCCCTGATTAGGAAAGTTCACTAAATATGCAAATTAGAAATTGGTTGAAGTAAAAATGTTAAATGACTTTCAGTAATGATGTATTATTATATCTTTAATGCACATGGCAAGTTTTGACAACTTTGGTCTTGTCAATCCAGATAAATATCCCCAATTAGAAAAGTTCATTAAATATGCAAATAAGGAATTTGCTGAAGTAAAAATGCCTAATGACTTTCAATAATGTTAAAAATAGTATCCTCATTATACATACAAGTTTAGTCAATTTTGATCGAGTCAATTCAGATATATATCTCCCTGATTAGAAAAAATCATTAAATATGCAAATTAGCAATTATCTTTCATGATACCCCTTAATATCTTTCCAAGGCTGATATATCTTGGTGTGATCAACATTTGTAGAAAATCTCATCCAATTGTGTGCAGTCGTTCTCAATGTTTATCATTTTTTTCTAAAATCATTAATTATGCAAATGAGCAAAAAGTGAGCAAGCCTAACCCACAGAAAACTAACCAATTCTTGCCATTTGCGAAGTGAATCTGTGTATCAGATTTGACTCTGATCTGATGAGACGTTTTTGAGACATCGAGCACACAGACAGACACACAGACATCGCTGCGACATTAGCCCATGTGCGGACACGTGAGCTAAAAATGGATTTCTACACTTAAAACTAAATTTTCAAGCATAAGATAACAACAACAATGCTAAGTATACCCATATAGGTTGTATTGATAGCTAAACAATCCCTCCATCTTACTCATTGAAAACAGCTTTTATATATATATATATATATATATATATATATATATATATATATATATATATATATATATATATATATATATATATATATATATATATGGATTTGTAGTCATACAAAATTGAATATGAGAAAACTTATTTTAGCTTTTGATGCTCACATCATCAAGAAATCGTTTGGAAATACTCCTTCGAATACGATCAAACAATTTCAATCACAGCAGAGAGGCAGTCACTAGCTCTGGAATACCTGCTTTGCCTGTCACCAGCTGTGCATTGAGTACTACTTAACATGTAAGATATAAGGTGGTAGAACGCCTTTCATCTTTGTATTTGTTCTTATGCTCATACATTTTTACTAAACATATTGTACTTCGCAAGTTTCAAATTCTAGGTGCAAGTGCACATTTGTTCGCAGCCAAACATGGGAACAAGAAAACAGGAAAAAAATTCTATGAACAGCATCATCAAATTGAATAAGTAAAAACCCCTTTCGTGTGACGAGGAGTCATATTAAAGCGCCTTCTATCAGATACTGTGGCTGTCTGTTCGTCTCTTGGGGCTCTCGGGCTGCCGCAGTGTCGGCAAAGTCACTTCAGTATTAAAAATAGAGTTGCCACATTTGGATATTAGTCGGCTGTTTTCCGAAATCATGCATCGTATGAGCGTTGGATACTTTGTGTTGTATCTTTATTTATATTTAACTTTTTTCGAGTATTATATCGATAATTGCACATTTCTTCAAAGTAGGTAACTTTGAAGGTCAGAGTAGCATTGCTGACATTCCGTATAGTTATTCTAAAAAGAAGTAAAATACAATTATGATGAGTATGTGTACCTTGTTAATAACAATTTACATGAATGTGCAACTTAAATACGATATTTGTCTTCTTTACGGGCTGTGAAATACTTGAAAACTTAAACCTTAATTTTGCTTACTTATAGTCATATCACGAGCTTACTAATTTTAGACTCATCGGCGAGCTTCAATTATTAAGGCTAGCGCTGTAAGCTTTCTTTTCTCACCTGTCATTGTTCTTTAAATACTTGTTTCGAGAAGGGTGTAGTTTTGAAAGCTAACAATTACTTTAAATCGAAATATAATGAAAGGGGCTCCTCACCTTAGTATCCAAATGTTTGAGTTGCATTGGTGTTTTTTTTTTCTTTTCGGATGTGTGTGAAATAGGATCCCCACATTATTATCCAATTGTTTGTGTCACAATAGTGTTTGTTTCGTTTTGGATATGTGTAGGGACGATTATTATAACCAGTGTTAAAAATGTGGGTTTCTTGTTTAAGAGTTTATTACTTTTCATGTTGAGTTTCCAGACATGGTTCGCATACAAACTGATATACCTTTGTTGTCATTTCTTAACATTTACGTCTTCGGATCCGATAAGTTTCAAATCATCATGTTTACCTTTCAAAGCTTTCTTTTAACATGATCACTATTTTATATTGAATACATTTTGATCGAATTTCATCTTCCGTTTACTCATGTCATACGACTACAGTTTTATCAGGGTCTAACTGACACGACTATCTTCTCACATTCTTCTTCGGTCGATTTTACCATTCCTTTCGCATTCGCTGAAAAATAAACAGAAGACAACAAAGGTCGAGTTGGTAGCTTGTGCAGTGGAAAATGTTAATGTAGGTAGAATTACACAAATACATTTTCCAATGATGATTCATATTTGAGTAAAGTGAACAAAGACATCAGAAAAAATTTAGCTGACTTAAATTTACTCACCCTAAAATCGTTTATGAATCATGCCACGAATATGTATCTATGGATGCAAGTTTCAGGGCGTACCCTCAGAAACCATAAATAAATTATTTAATAAAAAAATAAAACATGTCATGAAAGGACATGATACCATGAATCCTGTATACTTGAAATGTGCGTTCGTGAGCGAATTGGTGCAGCAATTACATCCTGAGCAAATGCAAAAAGCTTGAATGAGTGATCACCCTTTGCTGCTTTGCGAGTACTCCAAGTTTGCTCGGCACTATCACGCCAACGGCCTCAACTCTACATTAAGTTGCAATCATGTATGTTTGGATAAAGTTTGCTTCCGTTTGCACGCTTTTTTCCTCGACTCTACATAGAAGACTCTACAGCATGAAAATGGCATCAGAAGAGAAATTAGGAGGCTGAAAATAAGCGGATATGCCCATAATATGATATGTGAGACGGACGTGTAAAAGGGGATTCCCATCCTATAAACTGGATTGATGATGGATATTTATTTGCTTATCTTCGTGATTGATTAAAAGAGTAATGCGTAGATTTTAAATTGGAAGTTAATTATCAGTGCATAGCATTTACGAGCAAGAAGACTGCAAATTTCAAATTACTAATTAACTGCTTTTACATTACGTCGACTCTGATTGTTCCATCATTGTGCACCAAAAACACTTATTCAACATACCCATCACATACAGGTACAAAGGCACTCTTGGGTCATGCAAGTTCGATCGATCATGAACACCGTAAAATGGATATCATCGATCTAAATGCTTCAAGAATACTTCTTTTAATGGACACAATATGTTACAACATTAGTTTGGCTAATTTATCAAGTCAAGTACTTCATTGTACGTCTCTGTGTACAGAACATTGCCCTTAGATTCATCAAGCATTAACCATAATCTTATCACAATGTCGAGGGAAAATTTACAACAAATTTAAAAAGTTTAATATGTAGACAGTTGTGGAATAAACGCTCGAAAATGAACCGTTCAAGCGTCTTGGCGGTATAACGTATCCCTTAAGTTATGGGAACATGTAAACCTTGCAGTGAAGTAGATGAGTTCGATCAGTGACAATGTTCTGTGCTTTCCTTTTAATGCCTTTCTTTTTTTCATTCAAAATAACTATAACTATACGTACAAAATTATGCCAATTTATCATTATTGCTGTACCGTATCTCCTATGGTCTCACTTGTTGTAAGCGGCCATAATTGAAGTCCTGAGGCCGAGCTGGCTTCTTTCCAGGCAGCGGGCTCAAATGTGGATCTTCGAGAAAGTCTAAGACCCAAAAGGGCATATTCCTTGAATCAGAATTCGGGATTAATCGAACTCATGAGAAAAATTTATATTTCTAAAGTTTGAAAGTGCTTAAACATTAAGCAAAAAGAATGTTTATACATGCGTTCGAAAGCTTTAAATATCTTGAAATCAAATTGAACACAAAGTGACAGACACATCTTAAACACCTCTACGCACCTTTATAACAGACGTGGATCAAACTTGTCAGTCGAATTAGAAAGCATGCGCTTGGTTGTGTATTTACTCAATTACGATATCAAAGCTACGGTGTGATAGTCAGTCATTATGAAAGTCAATCACAAATGCAAGCAGAATTTCTCCTTGTCTGAATAAGTAATCGTAATATTGTCGGATCATATTATTGTCGGATCATTACGTTTACAAACGCTATTAGACCGCAAGTTTTTAATGTTAAAATTTGACTTATTAGTTCAGTAATGTGCCGATTTGAGAGACTATGAATAGAACAACAGACATCACATCTCAAATAGATGATCATAGTGATTAGTGTGGAGATACATTTTCTAACAGTACACTTTTTGAAACGAACTAATTCCGTCCGAATTCTATTTATTGTGCTCCTCAATATACATAACTGCTGTTGCGATAGGGATCACTAAATGATGATGAAGTGAGTCAAATCGTCTCGACCGCCCGGGGAACCGTTATGACAATAATATCGTACTGTTAATTTTTATTGCTCAATGGCACACTGAGGGTGTTGTATGTGCTGCTGTTAGACGGAGAAAGTAAAGACAGAGTAAAGATGTGAATAAACTTCTCTATTTCATTCAAATCACCAAAACTAGAGTCACAGGAACTTACGGAAGAAAGAAGAATTTCATGATGGGTGCTGTATGTTGGAATTCATCTTCATCTGAGAATTTACGATACTTCCAGTCAGAAAAAAATGTAACAACTTAGCTGGCTATTGAACCATTCTTTATTGAGAGTGGAGATTTAGCCGTGCGGTTCTGTCTGCTGCCTCTCCGCTAGGCGATTGATACCATATGTTGTGGGTTCGAACCCGATTGAAAACTAGCCGTGTATTCCAAAGCTTTTCATTTGCCGGTGGTTTTGGAATTGATGACCTTCTACCTAATTCTATTTTTATAATAAGATGTGATCAGAAATTCTAAGTTTTGTCAGTCATTTGAAAGAGTTAAAAGAGAGTTAAAGTTTTGGTATCTAACAGATAATTTTCAAATTCAAAATCAGTGTTAAATAGTCCATATGTTCTGAGCTTATTCTTCTGTATTTTATAAGACTGTTTATACACTGTTTAAGATATTTGTTACGTAGATTATCACGAACAGACAAGTAGCACTGCATTAGTTCAACATGTTATTTATTTAATCAGACCAATATGAATTAAACCGTGATGACATGAATCATTACGTTTAGTAAAAATAGTCTATGCATATTTAATGTGCCATACAAGAATTACTTGCATGGGAAATACTGAGATTTACTACTTCTTCCAAGTCGGTTTCAGGTTGCATGTATTGCTCTGTATGGTAAACAAAGGATGAGGTAGGGGCAACATAATGAATGGATGAAGTAAATTAAAATGATATTTTTGGAAAATTTAGACACTGCCCTTTTTAGAAGTAGTTCTTGTAAAATGTAGAATGTGTGTGAACTTCTCATTTCATTCTTAAAACTGCAGCTCAGAAAACTTTCAGATTTTACGAGAAGTTACTCTGAAAGACATAACTTGGATTTGTTCAAACAACGAGGAAATTGCACATTATGCTGATTTTTGAAACTACCAGTGTCTTCTCGGTTTTGAGAAAACATCTGATTTTATGATAGTGCTGGTTTTAAAGCTTTCAAAATTGATATGCAGCTACTTGGGTTTAATTAAATTAGCATAACATTTGCATAAGTAAATTTGATTAAGTTCTTGCCCATATTTTGCTCACTTTGACTCATTCAGTAAATTCAAATGATAATGTAGACTTGGTTCAAGTCGGTGAATTTAAAAAAAATAAAATCATTTATAATAGTTTCTCTTGTGTCTCTCCTATTCGTACAAACCTATCCGGAATTTGGCAGCTCACGCCAGGTTTTCCCAGCGATTGAATGCGTCACGTTTGAGTCTGCGCAGTAGTGAGTTAGTTTCTGTCGGATTCCAAGTGAAACTCCGCTGTATAGCGTTCACTCCACTCATCGCGTTCACCCATGGATGTTACATCCATGGTTCACCCTACTCATCGCGTCCACTCACGCGCGCGTTTCACATGAAAGCAAAATACAAATCATTGCGTTCACTCCACTCAAACATTCACAAATCACAGACTTGAACCAAGTCTAATGATAATGCAATTTTCATCGAAAAGTTGGGAACTACACGCTCAATTGTGTCAAAACAGTTTCCTCTAATTGGTCTTACATCTTGGTAATGCTATACGTAACTTCTAAGGGATGACATTATGAAGATATCACAATTCACACAATATTTGCACAAACAGAGTTTTTGAGAATTTATTTGGTTCATTTCCTTCAAAAATCTCTCAAACTGTTAGCAATCATATTTGGTTTATACTGCCTTGAAGGGATGATCTCATTCAGTTTTGCTGACATTATGACAATTTTAAATAATGCACATTTTGTCAATTTTGGTCGGGAAACTTTTGTATGAAGGATTTTGCATTTGATATTTCTACTCAGAATACTCTTGACATTAAATGCAACAAATCAACATCAGTAATGACTTACCTTTCCCTTTAATAAAGCAATTATTATTATTTTGGGCTACTTTTTGTCTATTGAGTCCTTGGGATATCTCCAAATTTGTTTGGCTGAATGTTTGCCATGATATGATTCTTTAGGGGATGCTTTGCAGCAAATTTATTTATCAGTGAAAGTTATAAGAAGGGGTATGACAGCTACTTACGTCACTTGTTTGTAATAATATCCTGCAAATTGTTGATCTTACTAGCTCATGCAGTGGGCCACTATGGGAATCACTGATATCCAATTACATCACTGCATGATGGTAAGAACTAAATTCTTGACAGTAAAGTCACCAACATTGCAATCCTACAATGCTTGTAGGTGTGTCATTGATTGTCACAGCCACAGCATTTATAATTTTTACTTTGATCAAGATTTGAAATCGATAAATTTACTAATTTACTAAGACATCTTTAAAATTTGAAAATAAAAACCCATTAATATATTTTTGTTTAGGGTGCAACCATCATGACTTGCGTGTCCGGCTTGTGTGTCAAGAATCACCAGGTTAGCGTGATGCATGCTGGTTTCCAGGATGAGCAAGCTGCTGTATGAGCCTGAACATGAACCTGGAGCATGCGTAAACTTATGCCTTACCAAATAATGGGGCTTTTCGCTTGGCTGCACAGTTGTCCCTACTGTACCTGTAGCAAGCTTGGCCATCAATGCCTCCTATGATGAAGAAGAGTATCCTAAAACAAATATTTTTATCAAATAAAAATACTATAAACTTTGCACTGTCATTTTCAATCAAAATTGCATTGCTAATCTTACTCTGTGGGAGCTTATAGACCCAGCCCTATTGTGTAACCTATTTGTGTTCATGAGGGAGTAATAGAATGCTCAACTTACTAAACGATGTGAGTTTTATGTCAATCACTTTGAATATACATGGTAGCAGAGACAATATTTCATAAATCTGAGATAAAACTGCATGGCATTCTTACTATCATCTTACAAGATTAAGGTCATGGGATAGGACACTCAGACGAAACAAGAGACACAAACACCATTTCAAAGTACACATTAATATTTGTACTTTGAAACAGCATCGATGTTGTTCTTTCATATTGAAAGGTAAAATTTATTTTCTCTTGCCCAACATTTCTTAAATTGATAATAAAGTTCAGATGAATTTATCATCATTTGTCCTTTACACGAATCTTGTAAGTACAATCAATTGTAGAGTCTGTTAATTTTCAGGTAGGTGGAAATTTCATCACAATGAAATGAAATGAGGTCACACACACACCAGTGGAATATTAAAGTCATTTATTAACCAAATCATTGACACAGCTTGAAAAAATTTGAAGGCAAAACCACTCCAAATCTAACCTCTATGAGATGTCAAAGCTATGAAGCGACATTTCCATTTACATGTATCTTGATACAAGAAACAAGAGCTTTTATATCATTGGTAGAGTCCTTACAGCACCAACTTATGCTATTTTGCAGCATTTTGCTGATTAATGATCGAGTCTCTATTAAAGTGATCACATGGTTCCTTTACCTTTTCAATTGTAGAAGATGTAGCTACACCACTGGCATTTCTATACCTTATGACAGTTTATTGTACATACACAGTTGACACACTGAATGCACCAATTAACATAACACTACAGAGGTGGATTTCATCAAAGTTCCATACTACCTGTTTCTACTGTGACATTTGAATGATTCAAAACTAGAGTAATGCAATTGCATATGATGAAAATGATAAGCCTGAATATATGGAAAACACACTAAAATAACCACTCATTTTTACAGCATGCTATCAAAACATCATAGCTCATAGCTTGATTCATTAATTATTGCGCATGAATTTCCAAAATAAGAAGTTAAAATATAGGTGTAAATCATTATGATTTGTACAACACTATGGAATAAAAATACATTTGCAGGCAACAGCACATTTATAAAAGTAGCACTTCATACAGTATAAAGTAGCACTTCATACAGTATAGAGACATCAAATCGAATTTTCAGGTAGAATGCGTCTTGGGCACAGATCTTTGGACTCTCAATATTTTACAATTCTTTACTGGTCTACCACATGGTGGAGCTCAGTTGAAAGCTCTTGGAATAAAGAAAATTTTCACCATGTTAGTTTTTTTAAGAACAAAATTTTTACTTTTCCCCATAAAGCTAATTTTAATTTCAAATATTGGTAGATGTTAGGTATTTTGTTTCTCTGGTGGAAAACTTTGCATGGTGACCCATGATTTTTACTGTTGATTTGGTGAGAGAAATTGGTTGAAAGTTTCAATGAGGAAAGTTTGAGCAAAGTTTTGAGTCTTTCACTTATAAGGTGAATTCTACCTTCACAATAAAATGCCATAATAACATCCTTTCACATTTGGACAGAGTACAATAGAAGTATTAACATGAAAAGTTTGTTCTTTTGTCATCTTTATGTGCTGAAGATTGATTTAACAAATCAAAATGTATTTTTTATACACAAAATAATGCATATGAAGGTTAAATTATGGAAATACAGATTTCCACATGAATGCTGAATGCAGCCTTCAAGATTATCAGCAATATCTTCAGATACTCATACGTCTGAAAAATTACTAGTAAGCTCTATTAACCTTGATTGAGTTTTCCTCGCTTTGTATTATGCAAATGATGCATGCCCAAGTATGCCAACGACATCTCTACTTTAGCCATATACATGCTCATCAACATTGTTTTATAAATTATCTGACATTTGGCAATGCACATTTTGGATACAGAATGTAAATATACTTTGCAAATTAAACAAATGTGACACACCAATAATGAGCATGATCAAACTTAGGTCAAAGTTACATGCTCTCATAACACTGACAAAATCAGATCAGAAGCACGACAACCAGTGTAGTGGTATTTAGTACAATTGAGTATGATTTATTTTTCACAGGTTGTTGTTCTTCAAGAACACTTTTATCTTTGATGCCTGCTTTCAATACTGGGTTTACACAAATTTTAAATTGACAGTCCCCTGCAATTTCCTATTGTGAAAAATTGCCACACACTAACAATTCCCTTTACCAGTTTAGTGAGTAATATTACTTAGGGATATACTATGTTTGAGATGATGACTACTTGATAAAGCTTCACTCAAGATCTGGTCAAAGCGTGTGGTTGTATATATCTCACAAGTCATTATTTATACATGGTGGCTCTAATTAACTGAATCACATCCACCAACATAGTCAGAACAAAAAGCAATTTAAATAGCTTAGCCGAGACACATTGCATGCTTCATGTTTGGATATGTTCTATTGGAGACATTGTACATCAATATCAAAAGTCATGAGAACAAATCCTGATGCAATAATATAACACCTCTTAACATTTTAGCAAGTACCACATTCAGCTTTAAACTCTGTGTACTGAAGCATTCAATGTTTCCATAGGCACTCTTTGAAATACAAACTTGCAATGTTGAAGAAATATTCATGCTCATTATACAAATAAAACTAATCAAGATAGAATGTATCTTTCAGAACAAATATTTGGATTCCTCAATTTTTACCGTACTTTGCTGATATGCTGCTCATGTAAACTTATTTTGAAGCTTGTGGAGTATATAAAATTTACATGGTCACCTCTGATTTTGTTCTTGATTTTGGAAGCAAAAGGTTTCACGTCCTGTGTAAATTCTCAATATCAATGTACTCAATACCTTGATGGTATTTCAAGCTGGTTTGCCCTGCCACATAATATAATGCAAACTCTGATGCAAGTAATTGCTCTGTAAAAGCTATGGTACTGTTCTGTCAAATTAGTGAATCTTGGGATAAAACATTTCACACTACTGTGCACTTTATAGAAGTATTACACACTTTTGATAGTTTTCATGAATTGTATACATGTACATATCACTAATGTACATTTACTTGTTATAGGCATTTAGAAGGCATACAGGCCTACATTTCTCCATATGCTGTACAGATATAACAAACGGGGATTGAAATGGAAGAAAATCTTGAAGAGAGCTGAATTCAATTTTGAACATAGTCAAAGCATATTGTACACAGATTGCTTATACTTTGGGTTCACATGTTTATCGCACAATTCGACAGCCATTTCTATCAATCATCTAATTATACCTTGGTGTCAGTCTGTCTGGAATTCACCAAAGTTGTTCAGAACACACATTGTAAATTTATATCACAGTATCATAAAGCCCTTCCCTTTTCTTCTCTCAGTCAAAGTTCGTCACTTTTGACCTAAATTATGCGATGACTTTGTTAAGTACGATAATATATACTGATGACAAGAGAATACCTGCTTGGTTTAAATTTCATCAAAACTCCAGCAGCCAATTTTCCCTCAAGAAATATGCCTTCCTTAGATAGCTGGACATACAAAATATTGAAATTATTCAAAACTGTGTTGTTAAATGTATGGTTAAGGTATGGCCTACCCCGTATATTTGAAGGGAGATGAAAATAAAAGTTTTCGTACAAAATTTTCACAAACACATCACATATTACATCAAATGCCTAAAAAATTATCATCAAGTGTTCAAAATAACATTACACAAAATGATCATTATCTAATGAAATATGTAATATTGAGTATTTCAAAAATGCAAGGCAAATGGTCATTGAAAAGTACTTTTTACTTAACTTGATAATAATTCTTCTTTTGGCGGTCACCCATTCTATTACAATTTGGTCATGTACACTGATACACGCCAACGAGGGGCCGGGAAAATAGAATCTCACTGCATTTCAGCCAGTGGTTTCTGAGATTTTTACACAACTAACAGAAATGAGAATACAATTCACAAAAATGCAAATTGCAGATGTCGCTACATAAATGAACAAATTCATTTAAAGTATTAAAATAAAAACCCAACATGTCTGAGATGTTCATGTCCATATTTTGATGCTGAAATATTCATTTGAGCAAATTCTCATCTTCACCATATCACACACAGACAATAAAACCATGATCCCTTGGGCAGGTCACAAATTGTAATCATGCCCTTGCTATCATGTCTTGTTGATTTATTAAATTAACCAAACTCTGCTTTGTCCAATACTTTGCCTAAAAAGAAGTAACAAACAGAGTGTATACTTGATATTGGGGCTTAGTATAAAGCAAATATGAAACAAGTAAACTACAATCTGTTATTTGCAGAAATTATGTGCAATATACCAGCAGTGGCAGGCTATATCTTTCAGCCATGTTATACTTTATTTAGATCATGTGAGCGACTCTCAACAAATCGCAATACCACTGAAACAAGTAGGAAGCTCTTTTTCCCTATAATAAACATCTGGTAATATCATTTCAAATGCAGACTTCTGTCCTCTTCTTTCAGAAGTCATTATTTCACTCCTTTATCAGCCAATTCTTCTTTGACTCTCTTTAGGTAATAGGATCTGGGTAACCATAACTGCAATAGAAAATATTCTTTTAAGTCAAGGATTATTCACCTAAAGATAATCTTAACTAAATGGCATTACTTGAATGTGGTCTGACAAAATACGCTACAACATTATCAAGAGTGCACACATGTATGATATCCTAAAATGACCTTAGTTTAACCAACTTATCACAAACCAAAATAATACCTACATTCTTTACAGTTGCTGAACCTAGGAACAACTTATTACAACACATAACTGAAGTACATGAAGATATACAGTTCATTTACAGAAACACAGCAAAATCTCTTGAATGGAAACCAATTGTGTAAATATTACTTGGGAAATGCAAGGTATATTGTCATGTTGCTCATGACTTACAGGAAGGGTGATGTTTTAGTAGTACACTGATATCAGTTTGTAAGCACACCCCGCTACACATGATATGGAGTCAAAAGAAAGTTCAATGCAAAAGAAAGGAGCAAAGCAATTGCACAAATAAAGGGAATTAAACTAGCGGTAATAAGCTGACAACAGATAAGCGCAATGTCAAAAACTAAGAAAGTTAACTAAATAAAGTACTACATCAAAACTAAGTTAACAAAGACAACTCAAATATTGGGCGAGGGGTCTCCGCCAGTCTGCTTCCGGGGCAAGGTTTGGGTTGCAAACTTGGGTTTGCAGACCTTTTGAAAGCCGAAAGTGAAAGCGGTTCCACCAGGCAGGTGGTGGCCCCCTTCTTGAGTGGGGGTGAATGTAATGGACAGCCCACAGAGGGGAAGCAGACTGATGGAGCCAAGGAGGAGATGGGGTTAGTGGAGGGATAGCATGGCAGACGGTCTGAAGGCCTAGAATAAATGAACCTGGACAAGGGGCCTGAAAGAGGGCTGGTGAGGTCAAGTGCCATGTGCAAGAAAGATGGGCAGCTAGATGACGCATACAAAGACGTCTACATCAGCACTGCGTAAGTTGCTTGTGTGGCAGACGGTCTGAATGGCCTAGAATAAATGAACCTGGACGAGGGCCTGAAACAGGGCTGGTGAGGTCATTGGTGCCATGTGCAAGAAAGATGGGCAGCTAGACGCATACCAAGACGTCTACATCAGCATTGCATAAGTTGCTTGCGTGGCGGATGGTCTGAATGGCCTAGAATATATGAACCTGGACAAGGGGCCTGAAACAGGGCTGTTGAGGTCAAGTGCTGTGGCAAGAAAGATGGGCAGCTAGATGATGCATACCAAGACGGCTACATCAGCATTGCATAAGTTCCTTCAGGACAGCTGTGTTCTGCAAGGCGGTCTAGCTCTGTGGACTTACAAACTAGATTTGTGTTATCACACAAATCTTTATATTATTATTAGATTAACTTATCGAAATCTGGAATGAGCTTTAAAAGCTCTTATTCCTGGTTCCAAAATAAAGGAACAACATCGCTCTTTTTTAGCTTTTTTCATGAATGTTTTTTTATATGAAAAGTACTTTGTGTGCAGTTTGACTTCTTGAAACATGCTGAAATACTGGTCAACTGTATACAGTCTAAACTCTGCTTGCAGCAAGACATGATTAAACATTCAGTGAAATATTTTACAGTCTGTACCAAAAAATCAACTCTCACCATGCATTGCTGAACATACACTGTTACATAAAGGTTTGGACCCCATGCAAGCTTTTGCAATGAAATCTTATTTGGCAATGCATTTCATATTAGGGCTCAAAATTCTTTTTTTCCTTGGTAGTCCAAGTGGGCTACTGTGTTTTAAAGCTGGTAGCCCTTAGCCATTTTTTCCATGTTTTTGTTTCCGTCTTTGCATACTACACTTTAAAACATCCCTTACCAAACCTGCAGACCTGCCAGATGGCTGTTTCAGATCTTCGCAGCTCGGCTGTAGCAGATCACTTGCAGATATCTGCAAATGGTCTGATTTTGTGCATATATAATTAGCTTTGAGCTGCAAATTGCAGCTCATGGGGCATGGTATGCAGATCAATGACATACACATGACAGCTCAAATGCAGCCCGTGACTTTTGACCTGCAGACATACAGCAGCTCATAGCAGACAACTTTCAGCCCATGACTTTTGACCTGCACACATGCCACAGCTCATTGCAGACAACTTTCAGCCCATGACTTTTGACCTACAGACATACAGCCGCTCATATTAGACCACTTGCAGACATATAACAGCTCAAAATGGATATTGCTCATTCACCATTATCATACTACATGTAATGGGTCACATTTTATTTGTACACACAAAATATATTTATTTCTACCTCATGTCATGCTCACTTCAATGGCTCACAACAATACAACACAAGCAGCTGGAGATCCTCGTCACCCTGTTAGATAAATGTGACACACCTCATCAAAGTTACCATACCAGTGAACTAGCTCACATGTGAGTAAAAAAAGATAACACCTGATGTAGGATGAAGAAACACTCATTTATTACTAAAGGTTACGGGAAAAATTACACTGAATACAACAAAGGAAAAAAGTCTAAAACCTTTATGAAGCTAGCATAATGTTATATCAAAACTAGTACAAACTAGTCCAAGTTTACTGTCATGAACAACTGATGTTGGAGATATTGTGAGATGTTTACCTCAGCATTGTTTAATGAATCAAACTTCTTCTGAGAAATTGTGAAGAGTTAATCTCAGCATTGTAAAATAGATCAAAGTTCTTGTAGTTTATTCAAATATTTCCAGTACTTATCAATTCCAACAAAAGTTATTCTGATGTATAGAATAAATATAGGAAGCTTTGAACAAATACCGGTAGTAGTAATGAAATTGAGATCCTCTATATGGAAAGGACATCAAACTATATATCAAGCAATACACATTTGTTTTGGCATTTAATGAGAAAGAAGAATCGCGAGGGTGTAATTTAAATAGATACAATTCACCCAGATGGACCATGGGAAATAAAGTGTTACTTTATGTAAAATCACTTCGCAGCAAACATGTTTACAAATTCTGTTTACTCACTCAAACCAAGGGATTTCCATGCTGAAACGACACAATGCTACATGTAGGGCTACGCTCTAAATTTAATCGCTCGCGTTTTTGATACTTTTATAGTGTAAAACTGTGAAGTTTTCCTTCAACGTGAAGCCTTAATACCAGTCACAGATGAACTCTGAAATGATAGAAGAATGAGAAACACAAGTTACTGAAATGTGAAAATATATGATTTACAGTGCTTAAATGCAGACAAAAGGTTCACGTAGCTTTTAAAATCCAGTGAGAATTTACATTAGCGAACATATCAATAAGCCAGTTAAGGCCTGTCGATGAAAAAGAAAGTGAAGCAAGGCTGCAGGCTGGCAAAGACTGAACCATATTACCGGTACACAGTGTTTCATCTAGGATACTACACCAGGGTGGGGGGATTGGTCCCCTTCCACTGGAATTTTCGAGGGGATTTTAAAATTTTGGGGAACTTAACTTGTAACTTGTACGGGTTTATTTGCCCCGAAAAATAAGTTTGTCTGTTCACTGAATTCAAAAACAGGACCCATTCGGGCCATTGTGTGGGCCATTGACACCACAGTTTGCTTGTGACTTTCATTGCATGCCGTCTGCACTGAACACGTTTCTGTGACAATAAAGTCCGATTGTTCGTGTCGATTTTGCTATCAGAATTATTTTCAGAGTGTTATGGACATCCATACAATGCATAAAAACTTCAGTTTGTCTCCTTTTCTCAATCGTACAGAGATAATGTGACACAGAAACCGTATCGGGCTAGGGCAATGAACTTTGTGAACGTACACGTAACTCTCAACTGGCAGGCTTTCATATGCAAAATCAGCGTACGGAAAATTTACGCGTAGTATATTGTTTCAACAGCATTTTCAAGAAGCAGATCAAAAGCCTAGATGAAACACTGATTACATGGTGATCGAAAATCGGCAATTTTATTGATGACAATTGTGTTGGATTGACTGTGTATATTATTTCAGCACCCTGTCTTCTTGAATCGTACAATCGCAAATCGGCAGTTTTACTGATGCCTGGCTTGAACTTTGAATCAACTAGATATCCTCGATATACCGAATGTAATCTTCAGAAAAGTCTGTACAAATAAAAAACGCATATGAAGGAGATATGTCAAAGTAACTTACCTATAGTATCATTGGGATCGGTATGCGGTTTGCAATGCCGTTTGCAATTGCAGGCAATATATCCATGGTTTGACCTCATTTCTCCTGACGGCGAGACTATTGGTACGTTGAATATGTCGTCAAGTATACTCGTTCAATTTGCTACCATTTTATCAAAGTTTGGATACCGTTTTCGGCGAAATTTCATCCAAAGTTTAGCAAAGAAACATGACAGAGTAACCCTGAAGCTAATTCAATACGTGTAGATTAACGGTCGATATGTCTTGCCGCTAACACTTTGACCTGCTTGACCTGGGTCATTTAGCGAATCTGACCAATCGCGGACAACTTTTCACATGATAAATGACGTCATCATGCGTGATGCAGCCTAACCAACAACAACATGCAACGTACACGTTTTTCTCAAGGGTGTATGTTTTGATGTTCGGACCTGTGGGGAGTAGCAAAAGTAGCGGTGCTCGGATCTACAAATATCAAAGGTAAAACGGAGCACAGCTTAACATCGAATGAACAATGATTCTGAGGAAGACACGTTGATAATTATAAGGCAACTTCTCATTGATGCACAGGGCTTTCCCGGCGTTTTTATATGTGTGCCCATAGGATTACGCTGATAGACTACATGTACACGTACACGCGTACTCGATCAATTTTCTGAGCCGAGATCGCAAAACGGACGCACGCAAATTTTAATTTGAAATGGACTGAACTCATTAAATACCTGACCGTCCTTATAACTTCACTCTACTAGAAACGAAAACTCAACTACGGTGGTGCATACCCTTATATATACCTTGACTGGCTCATGTTTTGCTGCCAGTGAACTGTTTCGAGCTGCCATAGAGCTGTGACAATTGTAGTGTCAACAAAGTTTTACTTCGAACGATTTTGAGCTGCATAACGGCTGTTGACCGATCGGCCAAGAGCTGCACAAGTCTGCATTTCGTCTTCCAGAGACACTCGAATCTGCAGCAGACAAATGACAGCTCCAAACGCTCTGTGCAGATCTGCATTAAAGCTGGTTTGAGCTGTCACAGCTCTGAAACCGATCTGCTGCAGCCAAATGAAGATCTGCACGTTTCCTACGGGATATGTCATATTTTATGTAACATGCTCATCAGCTCATGGTTCCATTTTTCATGGTTCCATTTTTTTCCATTGAAGTTTAACCTAAACCTAATAATTCAATGTGTTCATTTTAAAGTTAAGGTTATGGGGAGCACATATGGGGAACGTTTTTGACAAAATGGTCTGGTTTTTACGGTTTTAAACGTTAAAAACTTACATAACCATTATCAGAATTCTCAGTTTCTTTTGCTTGTTTATTTTATTAGGACCTTTGCTATTTAAGGTAATACATTGTCAACAACAAAGAACAAGATGAATCACAGAGAGACTGCTTCATGTGACCTAAAACATTAAAATCCATTGATTCTCTGTTCGTTTTTGTGAAACTGCTTAATCAGTTCACTTCTCTATTATTGCCTCAAATATTTATACCTCAAATATTTATACCCTTGCATGAATATTGCAAAATAATAGCTGAAAGCATAAAAATCTGGAAGAAACTTTTTACCCCGGTTTGCTCTGGGAGGAACAGTCAGTCTCTACCATCATAACTTGCCTTTAGCACTGTTTTTTATCAGCTAGCTGATTTCTTGAGATCAGCTAAAGTCATGCCCAGGGATCTTGACTAAATATGGAAGCAATTGGTATATTGTGACATTGTGAAGCTTCAGGGAAGTTCAGGGACGCTGTCAAGTATGCTACCATGGAATTACCTAGCGGACTGAAAAGTTATTCTTTAGGGATGGCCGAATGGAAGGATGGGACTTGCAGTATAGCACGCTAGTGGCAGTAGTTGTTGTTGTTTTAATGGTATATCTCCTTTTTGAGGATTGAAAAATAAGTCATAGGACAGTTTGCTTCTTTTCAATTACTGCAGGAATACCAATATCGCTGAACGCTAAGAGACTAGTAACCACCTATTGTAAAAATTGCCATATTTATTTCTGAAGATGTGAAAGACATATTCACTCCCTGCAAAGTTTATCTTCTCACAATGCCTTTGTCGGGAATAAAGTCAAATATAGGAACTTTGGCAAATGCGTCGTCTAACGGCTATAGATATCTCATTCCCATGTGACAGGAGGTACAGGAAAGTTGTGGCATTTGTCGGCTACTGGAAAAGTTGTCAATAGCCTCTCTTAAATTTCATTTGTCGGTACAGAAAAAGTCCCTCTTATTCACCGGTGTTATTGTCATGAAAATTACCCGCCCCTTTGTCCTTCCCTCTGAAATAGAATCCCATTAGCACACTTATTCAACCCCTCACATCCTAAAATATAATGGTACAGTCCACAAGGTACTAATTTGTGGAAGCATACCGATACTTGACAAGGTCTAAGTTAAGGCAGCAGGGTCTAATTTCCAACCAGCTGTGGTCAATCTGAAAGTTGCTTGAGACTGCTTCAGCAGATACTTATAAAGAATGCCATTTTAAAAGGAAGGCATTAATAGATTCTCACATGACCACAAAGTGCATCAAATTCACACTGGAAACATACAATGTTTAACTGTATCAGTGACTATCCTACTTTTAGGCTATCTAGTATTCTATGTCATTATAATGCGAAATCCATTGCAAGTTCCAGAGCCTATACTTCAACTTCTGCTACGGACAAGATGTCCAACAACAAAAATTTGGCAATATGTTTCAAGTGGCCTATGTTCACAGTTATTTGTAAAATTCAGCGCCATTTTTTGTGAGTCTGTCACCAACGACGTACATCATTATCCAAAATCGTGACAACACTGTCGTCTGCCCCTGTACTCTGACCCCCTACTTTGTAGTTCTGGTCAGTGCGTTACTCGACATGCTATTGGAGGATCTTTTGCGTGAGGAATGAGGGCATGTTTATCATCCAATCAGAGCTCGTGTAATATTTCGGAGATTTCTGATTTCTGATAAATCGATCCCATACTCGATTTGGGATCGATTTTTCCCAAACCGTAGATCCCATACTCCAAATGGCCAGGAATGTGAGAATAATAATATCTCACACCCTAAGGACCTACATGTAGGATCAGAATTCTCATTGAAGTTGAGGATATTTTGTCTCACATGAGCCGACAAAGTATCCCCAATGAGTGTGAGAAATGTGATCCAAGGTCCTTGATTTATGGGATTATTTTTCTCACATTACCACAAAATGCATTAAATTCATGCTGGAGACACTGAATGATGATTTCAATTGTGTCAGTGACTATCCTACGTCAAGGCCATATAGTTATTCAGTTTCACTCAATATAGTGCCCAATTTATCTCAGGTAACACGCTACACTCATGGGCGGAACACTCCCATTCAGGCCAGGAATGTGAGACAATAGTTTACCAGAAAAATTTTGAAGTTCTTGATTTTAGTGAAGCAATGAGATTCCAGTAGACCAAGTACACAAATAGGCATTTCTGTTTCAATGCTCAGTGTGCTGTGTCAACATTGGGAGCTACATTGATTCTCACATGGCCGGGCACAGACGGTAAACTGTTTCATTTTCAAGATGATGATAAATAGTTTGCTTCATACAGTTTCAAATTCTGTAATTTTTTAAAAATTAATTGTTTTAACAACGACTCAGTGTTTTTTCCCTCAGCATGTAAGTAGTAATGGAAAATATATCAAATCTGACGGAAAATATATCAAATCTGACATGTTTGATTGTCTGAATAAAGCAGTAACCCACCTTGGCCACTGAGTGTGGACTTGGTTGTCCAGAGACTTGAACTAACTTCGGAAGTCTGTGGATGCTGAGCTACTGAGAATTTGAGCCCAGATATATATAAGGATAGCAGTTTTCCCTTACATAGTGGCAATATTTATTTGCCACGGAAAGCAATTGGGAATGGGAAAAAATACACTCTGTTTAGGGGTCAAAATTGAAATCATTTGTTTGCATTCAGCAAAGGGGTAATTTTCAACACTTTTCCTGTTACGTATCATCATGAATTTTTACACATAATAACTTAAAAATTCAAGTATTCCATGTTTTCTTGATATCACTGATAGGTAAACAAGCGACCTAGCGGCCGATATAGCTCCGCTGTGTTTATGTAGAGAATAACTATTTTTGACACATGTTGATGAAGAAGGTGGAATTCTTTGATAGCTCAATGCAGTGGCCAGAAAAAAGTGGCTTAAATAGCTGCAAAAATACACAATTGAAGATTTCATCATACTTTGAATATATCACATCGGATCATCCCTAAAGAACATGACAACCAAAGCTATCTGATGATAGTTTTTTGAGAATAAAATTTTCTGACCAAAAATGGCAACAATTGCCCCAAAATAAAAATTGCAGATTTCATCATAATTTCAAAAGATCAAATTTAGTTCATCTGTAGGAACCTGCGTATCGAATTTCAAAGCTATCAGACTAGTACTTTTCTAGAAACACGTTTTTTTGACCAAAAATGGGAAAATTGCCCCAATTGCAAAAATACCGAATTGCAGATTTCCTCATTGTTGCAATAAAATATAATTTTTTGACCAAAAATGGCAAAAATTGCCCCAAAAATACAAAATTACATATTTCATCAGAAATTAAATATATATTACTTAGTTTATCTATAGAAACCTGTATACCAAATTTCAAAGCTGTTAGACCAGTACTTTTTGAGAAACACATTTTTTGACCAAAAATGGTAAAAATTGCCCCAAAAATTCAAAATTGCAGATTTCATCATAATTTCAATAAATATATATCATTTAGTTCATCTATAGAAACCTGTATACCAAATTTCAAAGCTATCTGATGAGTAGTTTTGGAAATACACATTTTTTGACCAAAAATGGCAGAAATTGCCCCAAAAATACAAAATTACAGATTTCATCAGAAATTCAATATATATTACTTAGCTCATCTGTAGAAACCTGTATACCAAATTTCAAAGCTATCAGATGAGTAGTTTTGGAAATACACATTTTTTGACCAAAAATGGCAAAAATTGCCCCAAAAATACAAAATTGCAGATTTCATCATAATTTCAACAAATATCATTTAGTTCATCTGTAGGAACCTTTATACCAAATTTCAAAGCTATCAGATGAGTAGTTTTGGAAATACACATTTTTTGACCAAAAATGGCAAAAATTGCCCCAAAAACACAAAATTACAGATTTCATCAGAAATTCAATATATATTACTTAGTTCATCTATAGAAACCTGTATACTAAATTTCAAACTTATCAGACCAGTATTTTTTGAGAAATACATTTTTTGACCAAAAATGGCAAAAATTGCCTTAAAAATGCAAATTTGCATATTTCTGCACAATTTGAACAAATCTGAAATAGATCATCCCTAGGGACATACGTACCAAATATCAATGCTACTGACTGGTAGTTTTGAAGAAGAAGATTTTTAAAGATTTTTTTACCAAAAATGACAAACATTGCCTTAAAAATACAAATATGCAAATTTCACCCCCGATTTGAAAAAATCTGACTGAAGTCACCCTAAGCAAACTGCATGTCAATTTCAAAGCAATCGGACAAGCAATTTCAGAGAAGAAGATTTTTTTACCAAAAACACCAAAAAATGCCCCAAAAATACATATATGCAAATTTCACCACGATTTGAACAAACTTAAGTGAGGTCACCCCAAGTGAACTGCATATAAAATTTCAAAGCAATTGGACTTGCGGTTTCAGAGGAGAAGGCAATTGTTGACGGGCGACGACGGACGACGACGGAAAATCAACCTATTTGATAAGCTCCGCGTCGCTGACAGCGGAGCTAAAAATACCGCAATTATACAGTGTCGCTCAAATTTGATCAGAATTGGTACATACCAAAGGTCAACAATAAGTGTTATTTCTATCTCTGTTCAGTGCAGGAAAATTATACGTTGATGTTATGACAATTTCTGCACAGTACAACCAGAAAAACAACAAGAAATATTTAAACCAGAAAATAAGAATGACAAAAAGTAAATTAGGTCTGAAACTTTAGGTACTGATCGAAGGTCAACTTTAGCAACATGCATAGCAGAGAATCTTTCTACCATGGATGTACAAAAATAGACATCCATATGGTTTCAGCAGATCTGTTAATATGTCACAGTTCATAAACAATGACAGGAAATGATCAATTAGCTACCACTCCCAAACATAATAGGTACCCTGCATACAAATAGGTTTAAGGTCAAATCCTCTTACTCAGATGTGTGGGCTGATTCAGTTCACTGCCACCACTCCTGCACACTTGCAGGATTTCCCTTTTTCTTACCTCATTTGCACATTTTTGACACTGATGTGTTCATTTGAACAAATTCACATCTCAACCCCTACATCTACCTGTACACCAAATACTGAGACGGTAGCTTTGGCGGTATGGGAGCCTTTGTGTGTGACGGACATACATCCGCACATACCAACAAATATACAGACATGCAAATCAGATGCAAATGAACTGATTCAGCTTATTATACGATAACCTCACATTGGTATACCAAATGTGAGCTAAAAATAAGAGCAACTTTGTTTGAATGAATGGTATCTCAATGTGAACTAGCTGAAAATAAGTAAATGTTCAAAGTATAACCCTTACTTGAGTGGTCCACCAGACATGGATGTCTTGTGATGGATATCATTCCAAGTTACAGTCTGCGATGCAGAAGTTGTCCCTGGAGTCTCCAATTGTGAAAGTTAGTCGACGATCAAAGGCAATCTTCAAAAAGCCTTAGTACTTCTCGACCTTCAATATTGTCAGGTAGATATGCAGTGCGACTTGTACCTCTGTATGGTTTCCCTGGGTTTGGATGTTCCTTCTGTGGCAAAGCAACAATAGATAATTTATAATAATTATGTATGTTGATGCTTTTTAGCCATGATGAGACTGAGAAAAAGGTTGTTGCCATGATTTGAATAACTTGAATGAGGCACCCAGGGATAAAAATATCAATATCAAGATTACTACACATGCAGCTCATGAAAAGATTTCTCTAGTTTTTTCTCAGTGAAAAATTTAAAAAGAAGAGATCTTAATATTTGCACATATGATATAGTTTCATCCTAATTTGAACAAATCTGATTGTAGCCCTCGAGGATCTGTATACAAAATATCTGTGGTGATAACATCATTAGTATTTGGTATATGTGAGGAGAAGAAATCTGTCAAAAATATAGACTCACATTCATGCAAGATGTAAAGACATAAACATTGGGTACACATATTTTCATATATCTCAGAGAATGTACATACAACAGAAATGCACAGAGGTATATCCAATGAAAAAAGTTCCAATAACTACCATTATATATACGTAGGTATAGCAAATGGAAGCAAAAAAAGTGGTAAAATAGTCAAAAAATGCAATTACACTAATTTTACGATACTTTAAAACAAGCAACCTTGTGGTTGTCATAGCTCTACCATGATATTTAAGATAATTAAGACAGTTTAATTGCCTGGTTAGTCAATTAAGGAATACTGATGAACATGGACATATAGATGGGAAGTCCAACCTATGACCATCAGGATACATCAATGCTGGCTTCAACCACTGGTTTAAGTGTTTGAGTACAAACATTAAACCACTGCTCAACTGTCCAGACAAACATTTTGTTTAAAACTAGTAAAATTTCTCAAAAAAACAAGTATGCATGTGCAGTGTTGCAGCCAGGAATTTCAAACTAGGGGACACGGTGTCCCACTACCGTTTATTTTTGGGGACATTCTGCACATTTTGGGGATAACATGCGTCAGTGGTCAATCAAATTTTGCATTATTTTATAGCACATTGGCTTCACAAAACAAATTCAAGCTATTGGGACACCTCACTCATTATAATGCTTAAATTTCAGGCTATTGTAGCAGTATACCATATCCCCTTCGAATCAGAGCTCAGTCAGACTACAAGCAAGTTCAGCAGCAGCGTTTTAAAAAGATTTAATTACTGTGCTGAAAGTATGTAAATATAAGTTTCAAAATAATCATACAAAACAAAAGAGGTCATTGTCAATAACAGATATTACTTGCAGGCTACACAAACTGGACACATGCAGTCAATATGATATGAGCTATATAGTAATCAACGCGCATGAGGTTTACCTACGGTACATGAGTACAGATTTTCAAGACAATCTGACCAACAGCTATTGAAATCTTCTTACATACTTATCCAAATTTCATTATTGTTTGGATGTATGATCATCACATGATCCTTTAGATAACTATTGGACAACTGACTCCTGATAACAAGACTTGTGACAAAAATAAAAAAAATTTCCAAAATACATATATACTAATTTTATGCTATTCAACTACTGAAATATCGCATGTGTCTACCAACATAACTGTATTCACAATTTCTCTCTCTCATCAATTGCAGTTTGTGAAAAATCATATATTTTTCTTATTCTGCTATCCTACCTACAAAATTCAATTCTATTTTAGCCAACTATCTAAGCATTCCACATATCTAAGCTATTCACATTTGACATGGAAATTTTTCAGTCATGATCTCAACAAGACAATCTGAGCAATTAAGCTTCTTGATTTTTCATGAAGAGTAGATGACATTAACTAAAATACTTAACACTGAATCAATGTTTACATTTTGCCCATGTACACCCGTTACATGGAGAGATTTCAACATACAACCATTAACTAAGAAACCCTACAGAGAAAGTAAGACTGCATTCACAAAAAATACCGCAATTTATACGGTGTCGCTCACATTTGATCAGAATTGGTACATACCAGTATGGGTAACAAAGATCAACAATAAATGTTGTTTCTATTTGTTCAGTGCAGGAAAATTCTACATTGATGTTATGACAATAATTTCGGCACAGTACAACCAGAAAAACAACAAGTATGACAGAAGTTTGACATACTGCTACAGAGAAATTGATGTTTTGATCAAAAAAGGGCAAAAATTGTCCTAAAAACACAAATATTGAAATTTCACCACATTTTTTGCAAATAGCTTCTCAGCTGTCAAAAGATGATCTGCAACATTTCGCGAAATCTATCAGCAATATAAATCACTGGGCCATAAGTAGTTACAGCACGCAATCTTATTTGCGCTAGATAGTGATATGGATGTACATTGTATCTCAGACAGCGTCTAACTAAAAAAAATTATAAATCTGAAAATTTACTTAGTAAAAAATATTAGCACAGCTTTTCTCATTTGGAAAAAATTTTTTTTAGAAATTTACAGTTGTAAAAAAAATGTTCACAATTTCATTGGGCCACCCCCTCCCAAGATCTAATGGTCTGTCTCTTAGTTTGAGCA
The DNA here is from genome assembly GCF_041260155.1 of Ptychodera flava. Taxonomy (NCBI): domain Eukaryota; kingdom Metazoa; phylum Hemichordata; class Enteropneusta; family Ptychoderidae; genus Ptychodera; species Ptychodera flava. Next base: position 15,448,694 of record NC_091947.1, on the reverse strand, counting down.
GGTCTGTTAATATGTAACAGTTCATAAACAATGACAGGAAATGACTAGAGGTCAGTGGAGTATCCTGTTTCAGCCATTGGCATGCGACCACTCATGAACATTTGCAGAATTTCCCTTTTCGTACCTCATTTGCACCTTTTTGACACTGATGTGTTCATTTGAACAAATTCACATCTCAACCCCTACATCTACCTGTACACCAAATACTGAGACGGTAGCTTTGGCGGTATGGGAGCCTTTGTGTGTGACGGACATACATCCGCACATACCCACAAATATACAGACACAGACGCCACTCAGACTCATCATATAAGCTCTTTTGGTATTTATATATAAAACCAAATATGAGCTAAAAATGGTGAGGGGGCTGGGGGGATTAAAAAATTCTGGGGGGTGGTCGAGGGGGGCTTGAAAGTTTGTGATGATATAGACAGTGGGGGGGGGGGACTTGAAAAACTTTGGGAGTTTGCTTGAGCAGAAGATTTATCTAACTATAACATCCCTCTGGACTTTTATACCAAATTACAATTTGAAAGCTATCAGACAAGTAGTTTTTGAGAACAAATTTTCTTGACCAAAATGATAAAAATTGTCTTAAAAATATGTTTTCTTGAATGAAAATGACAAAATTTTTCTAAAAATACAAATTTGCGTATTTCAGGACAATTATTTCTTCATATCCAGCTATTGTCATCCCTGGGCGTCTGTATACCAATACAAGCGACCTAGCGGCCGATATAGCTCCACTGTGTTTATGTAGAGAATAACTATTTTTGACACATGTGGATGTAGGTGGAAATCTTTGATAGCTCAATCAATGCAGTGGCCAGAAAAAAGTGGCTAAAATAGCTGCAAAAATACACAATTGAAGATTTCATCATACTTTGAGTATATCACATCCGTTCATCCGTAAGAACATGTCAACCAAAGCTATTATTATTATTATTATTAAAAATTCTTGAAGAACGCACTACACATACGTCACAGTGCGCTGTACAGAACACACAAAAGAATATTATGCAATTTTACAAAATACAAGTGTCAGGGATAAAACGCACCACACGAGCAGACCTGCGGTGAAGAAAATGTACCGCAAAGCATAAACAAATCACTGATAATACAGATTAAAAAGATAGTTTTCAAACAGAGTTTAAAAGACTCAACATTTCTTGCCGTACGAATCTCTACAGGCAACATATTCCACAACGATGGCGCACACACTGAAAAGGCTCTCTGGCCGTATGCTTTACTGAATTTTCCGCGAGGTGGAATCAGACGTAACTTGTCTGCAGAACGGAGATCTCTGGTAGGAACATACTGCTCTATCAGCTCTGTCAAATACACAGGTGCAAAGCCTCTGATCAATTTAAGAGTAATAACATAATATTGAACTTAATACGTGCTTCAACAGGCAGCCAATGTAAATCAACTAGTACAGGTGTAATATGATCAAATTTGCGGGAACGGCTGACTAAACGTGCTGCGGCATTTTGAAGAGATTGCAAACGGTGGAGCTGCAGGATCTTTGTTAATTCCATACAAGAGACTATTACAATAATCTAACTGAGATGTTACAAATGCGTGGATCAATGTCTCGGTAGTGTCCTGATCGAGAGGGTTACGGATCTTGCCAATTCTATATAATGAGTAGTAGCCATTTCTACAAACGTGGTTTATATGATCAGACATAGCACCATTCCTGTTTAGAATGGTGCCAAGATTACGTACAGAGTTTGAAGGGATGACATCAGTGTTGCCGATCCTTAGGCTAGATAGTCCAGTCGCATCAGATTTCAAGCGTGACGAGAAATGGACAACTTCAGTTTTGTCATCTTCAGAATGAGTAAATTTGACTTCATCCAGCTACGTACATCGTCGATACATTCCTGAAGAGAGGCGAGTGCGTCATCCGGTTGCCCACAAATAACATAGACTTGGTTGTCGTCTGCGTACATCATACTATCCAGACCATGGCCTTCGATGATATCCTCTAAAGGTGATGTATATAGTGTGAAAGGGATTGGCCCGAGTACCGATCCCTGTGGGGGGTGGAAAATGGGGCAAGTGGGCCACTTAGTGGTATTTTGCTTTATATAATTGTAACGACTTCATTAAATCTCATGTTTATATGGTCATAATATAAAATGAGATCAATGAAATATAATAGTATAATAAATGATATTAAAGAAATATTATTATGCAAAGGACATGCCCATAAAAATATTTGTTGAAGCGGCCCACTTGCCCCACTATTTGGGGTAAGTGGGCCACCAATAATATGCAATTTCCCCAAGGCTGGAATTTCTGCTTGATGTACAAATCTACGTATAAATATTAATTAATCAACTATTTTGAAAGATATATGAATGTAAATGATTATCTTTATAAATAACACTTAATGCATTAATATTTTATTTATTTTTTGTCAATTTTACAATTAATATAACAATACATTGTAATTTTTTATTTCAAATAAGTAACTGTATCCTCACAACTTGGAAAACATTGTGATAGTACGCGAGAACTGAGCAATGCTCAACAATTTGGATTCAATTACTGGTAGCTCTCACAGTATCTAACTAAGCACTAAACTATCAGCCTGACCATGCTTTAGTATTTTTGTGCCTTTGCCATCTCGCTACATTTTTGTAGCTACAGCATCTCATAACTTAGAACTAAACATTACAGAATGGCAATCGCGATGCAGACAAAATTCAGAGTAAAGTTGACCTTACTTTTGTTTAAGTATAGTGTCATTCAGCAGTCCTTTGAGTTATGTGACAGTGGCCTGAATTTTAAACTGATTTATGCCATCACATTCAAAAGATGTATTGCATCAGTTTGTAACATGAATTGTTGCAAGAATAAATCACTTGTCTTGTGTACAGATCTTACAAACTATGAATCTGGTCGAGCCTTCATGAAATATAATTCTCCATGAAGTCACCTGACAAAGTAGCAGTGGTATTGATCATATAGTGGGCAGTGCTTTGTGAAATATATTTCTGTAATCATTGTATACTGAAAATGCAAAGCAAAGCAAAGCAAAAAATGCGGAAAGAGTTGTTTTCAAAGTTTAAAATATGCAAAATGTTGCGTAATTGTGAACGCTGTTATATGAACTGTACAGAGCTGCACAAGCCATTAATTTAATATAATACCATGGCTGCAAATATTGAATTTTTTATATTCTTCCGAGAACATGTAAAGAAAGGGAGTTATCCCAAAAATTGTAACCAAACATCTTGACTTTAACATTTGAAATTTGAATTTTACTCTCAAAAAAGTTTTGGTCCAAAATAGCCTTTCCAACCACCTTAAAGGGACAAACTCATTCATTTTGACATTATTTCTGGTATTTTAGTTTCATTTGAAATATAAGTGTATTGCTCTGGTCACTGAAATATGCTGAATAACCAGTTGCTACAGTTCAACTCTCACCATATGCATAGTTATAGTGCATGAATTCTTCCACAAAGCAATTTTTGTGCAGTGGTACTTGCCAAAAATTAAAATGATGGAAGTAATCATGCCCTTATCATGTCCATGTACAGGGTGTGAGTTGAGCTGTGACAACTGGGTAATTCAGCCTATTTCAATAAGCAGAGCAATACAATAATATTTCACAAGAAACTTAAATAACTGGAATAATGTCAGAATGAGTAACGTTGTCCCTTTAATCATTGTCACTGCTGCTGTGGTCCGAACAGCAGAATTGTTCCAATTTAGATGAACCAAATACACCAGTGCATGATTCATGGTGTCATTTTGTACATTTTCGGCACTTCCACCAGTCGTATCGAACTGCTCTGACTGCATTTTGCATGGCAAATAGGGCCCAGAGCCCTTCTTGGGCAAGTCTTTTCTTCTTACCATGTTCTGTTGTGGAGCAAATATATAAAAAATCATATTATATAACATATAATTGACTGTATTACCCTCACAATATAATACACATTCTTAGTCAGACATATTTATTTATCCACATACGCACGCACATATATTACACATAATATTAAATTTATAGCTATGCATACACAAAATAAATACCTACATATTATTTATTTATAAGCTAATAATTTATATATTAACTTATTATATATCAATAAATGTATAATTTTAATTGATTGAATAATTAATTCATTACATCATCAATTTATCCACCAATAAATATATTTATCCCCTGCAAACGCTGTCAATGCTGGACAAGGCCCCACATCACTGGTAGTGATGCCGTGCCCCGGCCAGCTACAACACCAGCAAAATTAAGGAATACCCAACTCATGTCTTTGTGGGAGAAATGGGCCACCAAATGGGTGACCATTTAATGAGAAACTGTAACTGTAAAATACATCAAACAGGCCACTAATTGATGACACGCAAGCATAATACAAAACGTGTGACCTTACAATAACTAACCTACTTACACTTGTGATAAAATTAAAGTTGCAAAGATGAGATACATCAATTAGGCACAAAATTGGTGACCAATAAACTGACACACAAACAAATTTCCTTACAATGATTAACATGCTGCTAACTGTGAAATACATAAAGTGGGCCACAAAATGGGTGACCAATTAACAGTCTAACAAAGAATTCACCTACATAGGTAACTCATTTAATCTTGCCCCAATCTTGTGGGCCCAAACACAATCCATATATGGTAAAATGTGGTGGAAAGGGGAGGAGGAGGGCGTTGTTAAAGATCAGATAAGGTCCAGCTGCCGAAATGGCAGTCTTGCCTGGAGGACGTCTCAGGCCAAAAGAGGATGGTACAAGCCCACACGATGACCTCTTGACCCCCGCCACAGGCGGCGCTGTATGAACGTTTGCAGGAGATAAAATTCCTTACTTTTGTAACTTCTTTTATCCCCTGCAAACGCTGTCAATGCTGGACAAGGCCCCACATCACTGGTAGTGATGCCGTGCCCCGGCCAGCTACAACACCAGCAAAATTAAGGAATACCCAACTCATGTCTTTGTGGGAGAAATGGGCCACCAAATGGGTGACCATTTAATGAGAAACTGTAACTGTAAAATACATCAAACAGGCCACTAATTGATGACACGCAAGCATAATACAAAACGTGTGACCTTACAATAACTAACCTACTTACACTTGTGATAAAATTAAAGTTGCAAAGATGAGATACATCAATTAGGCCACAAAATTGGTGACCAATAAACTGACACACAAACAAATTTCCTTACAATGATTAACATGCTGCTAACTGTGAAATACATAAAGTGGGCCACAAAATGGGTGACCAATTAACAGTCTAACAAAGAATTCACCTACATAGGTAACTCATTTAATCTTGCCCCAATCTTGTGGGGCCCAAACACGCCACAAGACACACCTTGTGTCGGCCCCACAAGAAAGTCCACGTCACTGCAGCCCCTGCGAACAGTGACTTGTCTTGATTGCTACGTTGACCCGTGCCGTGTTGAGAAAATGGCAAATGAACTGTGACTCATGCATGTTTCACAGATGTATGCAAAATTTATACTGGCACAGCACCAGTGTCTAACTAGCAATAGCTTAGCCATCCTACTTATATACTGTGCTTGGCTACGCTACTACCCTCTGTTTTATTGCAGCAATAGAGGTAAACCCGTAACAATTGTAAAGTCTGTAAACTACGTTTTGTACTTTATCTACAAACGAGTCTTGTTGACCCCCCTCTTTGTCCTACTACCTTGGGAAACAAGGAACAAAACTCGAATTGAGTAACTGTATTTCCTACTGTGGCTAAACACAAACCAAAGAGAGACTTGCTCTAAAAACAGAGATTAAAAAACCCTTTTGGAGGGAAAAATTCTCTCTGAAAAAGCCATATGGAATCACAATGCGTGGAATGCAAAGATAGCAAAAAACATTGTTAGCAATGTGAAATGGAATCTGCTAGTCTGGAGGAAGCGCATAGTGTGAACCTAAAAACTTCCTGAACTTTATAAACCTATTTCTAACCAGCTTCCTCCCCACCCTACAAAGCATACTTGCTCCTTATATGTTGACACTTGAACATTTTGCGGGACATCAGATAATAAGCCAGAATGGCACAACTTACTGCAGCCCCTGCGAACAGTTACTATGCTAAACTTGGCCTTAAACTGATGACCTATATATATACTTGTTTCACATTTTAACTGATTGTACCCAACGACCATTTAGGCAAATAGACTTCATACGTCCAGAACCTCTAGATGATTGCTGGAGAGCCTGTTTATAAAGTAGCAGTAATGCACTCATATTGATAAAGGAAGGTTAACAAATTGTCACACTGGCAAACCAGAAAACACAGCTGATTTCCCGTTAAATTGACTCTACTTGAAAGGGGAAGCTGGCTTACAACATTTGACTCTGTACCACGCACGGCGCACAGTTGCTGTACTAAAACTGGGTCTTCAACTGGCAAGTAGATTCCAAACATCTGAAACCTCTGATTGGTTATTGGAAGGCTTGCCTTTGTAAATATATGTGCAAGACATAGCAAGATAGATGAGCCATTACTATAACTTTGAAGTCTTATGAACAATAATACAGCTTCATATTGATCTAGAGAGGATAAACTTATATATCCTAAAGAATAACTGAAAACACTAAAATATGTCCATTTTGTAAAGTTGATGTTGTTGATTGTTGCCTTGTAGCCCTAGTGTCTGATGCAGGATTTGAATATGCTGAGCGGCAATGATGTTAGCTGCCTTCTTCTTTTTGTACAGTTTTTTTTTTTTCTATGAGCCATGCCTGTTGGTGAAAACAAAGGGAGAACTAGGCAGAAAAAGAATTCGACAGTCTCAGTAATGTGGTTGCATTATACCTATTACATAGCTAATAGGTTGAGTGGCAGACAGAATCAAACATGGGAAAACCATTAAAGGAGCCCGGGCAGTAACATGCTGACACTACCTCCCACATATGACAAGCGGATAAAATGACACTGCTGCTGACCCAGCCGATCCAACAATGTGGGGGAAAAACACAGCTGGGAAACAAATTCCACAAAGGGAAGACGCTGTACCCACAGCAACACCCTACATATTGGACCAGCACAGCCAAATCCAACCATGAGGGAAATTCCACAAGGGTAAAGGCAAAGCTGAACATACAGCAACACCCAACATAGTGGACCAGCACAGCCGAATCCAACCATGAGGGGAAAACCCAGCTGAAAAACACACTAAATTCCAGAAAGGGAAAAAGTGAAAATGCTGTTAACACAGCAACACCCCGCATTGAGAACCTGTAATGGGCTATGAGCCCAGCAAAATCCTGCTTAATGGGAAGCAATAAGCAAGGCTGCCAAACATAATTCGCATGACTCAGTCTGATGCCACTTTGTTGCAGCAAAAGTTCGACCACAGCAATGAAATGCACAGCAAGCAAACTTTATGAAGTACAATCTTGACAAATGTGAACTGGCTGATCTTGAACACATAACTAGTAATGGTAATGAAAAAGCACACTAGTTGTAACCCAATGTTGGGCGACAAGTCTCTCGCGGACATGAAGTTCACCGCGAATTTATGATATCTCTACTACTATTGCTCTCATAAATTTGAACTGACAGAAATTACTTCGCGTAGAATCCCTCAGACTGACAGCATATGAATGCTTCAAAAGAAGTGCAAACGTCATTTGCCTTAACAAACTGTTTTTGCCTGTAGGTGAAAACAGGTATTATATACTTACTTTAGCCCCATTTGTGGATAAGGTAATTGTTACCTACATGGAGTGATGTCAGCGTGACTCTACATCTGCCTTTTGATTAAAAGGACCGTGTTATGGATAGTGTTCTGCAGATATGCCTGTTGTTGATGCTGTGGTATCTCAAGTAGGCTGTTTTGACTGTGAGGATCTCAAGCTGAGTTGAAGCCCTTGCCACTGTTGTAGAAGCTGATGACAATGATGCTGTTAACTGCCTGCTGCTGAAGACAACTACCATTGGCAGGAACCATACCTGTAACTGCTCTTTTACTTGAGGCACTGGAGCTAGCTGCCTGCTTCTGTGCTACCTTTTTGCTTCGAGCCATGGCTATGGGCAAGGAAAAGAAAACTAGGCAGCAAAAGGAAATTACCTGACTTCCACTGAATAGTTTACAATAAACCAAACCGTTCCAAACTTACGACAGCTGGTCACATGCTAAACTACTGCAAATCTAAGACAGAAAACTGAAATTGCAACGCTCCCTCAATTGGACATATGCACGACTACAGGTGATGAGGAAAAGAAAAGCTCTGGTTGAGTGGTAGCAAGATCCAAGGCATGGAGAATCCACTCAGGGACGCTGCCCTGAAAATACATCCACCCCTTCCGCAGCCAAATGTCATAGTTGCATGCCCAGCCGGTCCCAACAATGAAGGGGCCCTACAACTGAGGGAAAAAACAAGCTGAATAACACAGCTGAACCCAACAATGTGGGAAAAAAACAACAGCGCTACGAGAGCAGCTGACATTCCACCAAAGTGGAAAATGAACAAGCTGTAAAAACAGCAACAACCGACATTGGGGACCTGTAATGGGCTGTAAGCACTGCAACAACTTGAACAAGCCGCGTGGGGAGAAGTATGTAGCAAGATTCACACATAATGATTCCCATGTCCTGGTTCGATGCCACTCTGTCGACACTTCGACCACAGCTAAAACTTAAAAAAAAATTAAAATGATGCCAATGCTCGACAAGCGCGAAGTAAAGCACAACGTTACGTACACTCGTACACTCCGATAATCCCGGCGCATACACGGCGCGTTAGTACCCCGTCACTGTAGAATACTTGTAGCGATGACCGCCATAACCCGACATGTGACCAGAAAACACAAAGGGATTTCCCGCCAAAGCCTCCCTCAAGTTGTTGTACAGGGCGTCTGCACGTGCATTGAAGTCCCGGATGTTTTCTGTACACGGCCCCGGGCACGATGCATAACTTAGCTTACAACTAATGAAAAAACCCGAACGTTGAAATGCCGATGGAAATTCTGCATGAATAAAATAACCCTATGAGCAATAGCCTCTTGTGAATCATGCACACTGCAGAGATCGTTTGTACCGATGCCGAAAATACAAAATCTGGCGAAACGTCTCTCACGTACGATGTCCTCCGAGAAAGTAACCTCCGCTGGTACCCCTCACAAACACGCTTCGAACAAACAGAAAAAATGAGTGAGTTACGGCGCGTGTATTTTCCTAGACGGCGTATGAAAGAATGCCCCAAAAGTACTACACGGATAGGGGCATGGTTTCTTGTGAAGAAAGGAATGTTATAAATACCGTTACCGTTGTTAAAGATCAGATAAGGTCCAGCTGCCGAAATGGCAGTCTTGCCTGGAGGACGTCTCAGGCCAAAAGAGGATGGTACAAGCCCACACGATGACCTCTTGACCCCCGCCACAGGCGGCGCTGTATGAACGTTTGCAGGAGATAAAATTCCTTACTTTTGTAACTTCTTATAACTAATTTATTCAATTACTTTTATGCAAATAAATATATTATCTATATTATTATAAACAATATTATAATTGTATACTTATAAATTCATTTATCCATTTATTTATTGATTCATTGTCATTTATCTATTTATTTCTTATGTGAATGTGTCTATGTGTTTACAGGCCAGCTGCTTCTGCTGGTAAACATTAATTTTTCAGGCAGTGCAGAGCTTTGAATTCATTTTATGTGGTGGCCCACTTGCCCGGAGTAGTTGGGGTAAGTGGGCCAGTCACAAAACATGTCACCATATTAGTAAAATATAACTTGCAGTACTGATTCAATGAGGTGCCATGGAATATTTATTCAATAACATATATGTTTTGATAGATGAATTAAATTGTAATCGAGAATATTCAGTTTATAAATAATTTTGTCAAATTTTACCAGTATTTCCCACGAGAAGTATTTAAAAATGGCCGCCGAAGGAAATCAAGAGAGGAAATAATCGACTCTTGTTATCGAATACAATGTAATATATGCAGCAAAACTTGTACTGTTAACAAGGAGGAGTTATTTATACATGCAAAATACAATGATAAATGTGAATACTAAAATCTTAGAAAAATACGAGATGTTTTCACTTATGTCGTTATATTTGAATGTGGCGGCCATATTGGAAAAAGCAAATACGATTTCTGTCAAAAATCGTGTAATAATTCAACAACTGTCATTGATCGTTGATTATTTGGTGCCATAAACAAATGCACCGTTATCTCTGTCATGTTTACATAGTTATTTTTTATCGAAATAATCATATCAATAGAATACGGTCGAAATCCATGTTATCGCCACTTTCACACATACTAGTGGACACGTGACAAGTAGCAAAACACGCAACCCTAAGAAAAAAATACGGATTTTTACCTGAAATCGGCGCCTCTGCTGACGGTTGCCACCATCGGCTGGATTCGTCTGATGTCTGGTATACTGGAACGTAAACTTGCCGTAAAGGGGGAGATCGCTTTTAACGACAATTTATCGTAAAATGGAAAGTGGCCCACTTGCCCCGACGGCCCACTTGCCCCACTTTCCCCTACTTCATGGTCGAACTGGACGATGTTACATTGCCGACTTTGACACACTGATTGCGATCTGAGAGATATGATCGGAACCAGGACAGAACGGTGCCAGTTATGCCAAATCTTGATTGCAGTCTGTGTAATAGAATGTCATGATCGATCGTATCGAACGCAGCCGACAAATCCAACATGATGAGAATGACGTCCATTTTTAAATATCGTTTAGGGCGCGCACGATGTCATTATGGACCCGCATAGAGCTGTTCTGGTGCTGTGGTTAGGACGGTGTGCACTTTGGCGCTTTGAGAACAGATCAAACCTAGTAAGATGGCTATGTAGTTGCTGTGCAACAATTCTTTAAAGAACTTTTGAAAGAAATGTAAGATTTGACACCGGTCTATAGCTCTTCAGCATGTTTTTGTCCAGGTCCGGTTTTTTCAGGAGTGGCCGAATAATGGCGGATTTGAAATGAGTTGGGACAATTAATGCATGTCCGGAGCGAGCAATTAAAAAAGTCAACTAAGAAAGGTGTGAGGGTATTGACAGATTTCTTGATAATGTCCGATGGTACGACATCAAGGTCACAAGACTTCGTGGAGGATCATTTTATGACTGTCTGTACCTGATCGGCTGTAACCGGATGGAAGTCAGTGAATACATGGGGTGGTAGGATATCATGGGAGTCGACCTGTTGAACTAAAAGTCCGTTTCGAAGCTTCGCTACCTTGGATTCGAAGTAGGTGAGAAATTTGGATGGCAAGTCCGTGAGAGGTATGTTGTTTGGCAATGCATTGGTGTTACTTGCATTCGTGTTTGAAAGTTCGCCAACTATATGCTAAATAGTTTCCTAGAGTCCGCCTCTTGGATACGACGTTGATGGTACCTGGATTTCACGTCATCACAGCGACGAAAGTATTCAGATCGCACGGAGATGAAAATTTGTCGATCTATCTCAAGCTGTGTATTTCGCCATTTCATTTCTAGACGCCGTAGATTTTTCCTGTGTAGTAGGAGTTCCTCAGTGTACCAAGGTGCACGGACTTTATTGATTATAACTTTGGTAGTAACAGAAGGAACAACATCATCTAACACGTCCGTAGCAGTCGCGTGGAAAAAATTTGATAATATTTCAGGATTGATGGAGACACACGGGTAATCAGAGAATTTGGCTGCCAGCTTGACTTGAAAGTCATTGATATTCATCTTCTGATAGTTCCGGCGAGAAGTAGTGACTTTGGAGGCTGTGATCAGAGATGAGAGAATTGTCGATTCTGATAGAATGTAAAAACTGGTCAGCTGATCTTGTGATAAGTAAGTCGAGAGTGTGTCCTTTGATATGTGTTGAACCATGCACATGCTGCTGCAATCCCATCGACTGAAGTAGATTGAAGAGTTTGATAGTGTCCGGTGAAGTGATGTCCTCAAAGTGAAAGTTAAAATCGCCGGCGATAACAAGATGACCTGGTAGAGTTACGGCGCTTTCAAGCAGAGTTGAAAATTCGGAGATAAATTGATTTATAGTTGCGGTATTCTTCGATGATTTTGGTGGACGATAGATAGTAATAATGTTCAGGAGTTGACTGGATGAACGGAGAGTTGTGATTAATGATTCAAATGACTGGTATGCGCAGGACTGCTTTTCAACAACGTGAAGATTAGATCTTGTTACAACAGCCACACCATAACTGCACCCTTCCGTTTAGCTCGAGGTTACTGGTGGACGTTGTAACCGCTGATCGAAGAATGAAACTCCGCCAAGATTGGATCGGACTGACTTTTAATCCAAGTTTCTGTGATTGTTAGAATGTCAAGATGATCCACGACCAAGGTTGTCGCCATGGCAGCGATTTTCCCCTTTATCGAGCGTTTGTGCCATAGTGCTGTAGCTGTACTCAGCTGTAATTTCTTGAAACAAGAAGAGGTCCTTGGGATTTTCACCAGAACGGAGCTCCTTTCATTTTTAGTCGGCGGAACAGTCCTAGGTATTACAACTGTTTGAATAAGGCATTGTTTATTTGCACCCACCTGTTTAGAGATCGGAATCTGCCGTAGTGCCCGTGTCCGAATATGTTCACAAGGCCTCTTTCGATTCCAATGGTCAGTAACAATAGTTGGAATTCGGAACTTGGGTTTTGGGTGTTTCCATCCAGCTTTTCGCCCACGTGGCCTAAGCGGTTGCCAGCGATTGGTCATAGACCGCCAAGAAGAACTCAAGGTGCGACGAACACAGGAAAACGAAGATCGTGCTGCCATGTTGCCAGGCTATCTGATGAGTAGTTTTTAGAGAAATAAAATTTTCTGACCAAAAAGGCAACAATTGCCCCAAAATAAAAATTGAAGATTTCATCATAATTTCAAAAGATCAAATGTAGCTCATCTATAGAAACCTGTATACCAAATTTCAAAGCTATCAGATGAGCAGTTTTGGAACTACACATTTTTTGACCAAAAATGGCAAAAATTGCCCCAAAAATACAAAATTGCAGATTTCATTATAATTTCAATAAATATCATTTAGCTCATCTATAGAAACCTGTATACCAAATTTCAAAGCTATCAGACCAATACTTTTTGAGAAAAACATTTTTTGACCAAAAAATGGCAAAAATTGCCCCCAAAATTACAACATTGCAGATTTCATCATAATTTCAATAATTATCATTTAGTTTATCTGTAGGAACCTGTATATTAAATTTCAAAGCTATCAGATGAGTAGTTTTCGGAAGTACACATTTTTTGACCAAAATGGTAAAAACTGCCCCAAAAATACAAAATTACAGATTTCAGCAGAAATTCAATAGTAGTTTTTAGAGAATAAAATTTTCTGACAAAAAAGGCAACAATTGCCCCAAAATAAAAATTGAAGATTTCATCATAATTTCAAAAGATCAATGTAGCTCATCTATAGAAACCTGTATACCAAATTTCAAAGCTATAAGATGAGTAGTTTTGGAACTACACATTTTTTGACCAAAATGGCAAAAATTACCCCAAAAATACAAAATTGCAGATTTCATTATAATTTCAATAAATATCATTTAGTTCATCGATAGAAACCTGTATACCAAATTTCAAATCTATCAGACCAGTACTTTTTTGAGAAATACATTTTTTGACCAAAAATGGCAAAACTTGCCTTAAAAATGCAAATTTGCATATTTTTGCACAATTTGAACAAATCTGAAATAGATCATCCCTAGAAACATATCTACCAAATATCAAAGCTATATGACTAGTGCTTTTGAAGAATATTTTTAAAGATTTTTTTACCAAAAACGACAAAAATTGCCTTAAAAACACAAATATGCAAATTTCACCACGATTTGAACAAATCTGACTGTAGTCACCCTACGTAAACTGCACATCAAATTTCAAACAATCGGACAAGCGGTTTCAGAGAAGATGATTTTTTACCAAAAACACCAAAAAAATGCCCCAAAAATCAACCTATTTGATAAGCTCCGTGTCGCTGACAGCGGAGCTAATAAAAGCTGTCTGTCCAGCAGTTTTAAAGATGATTACAATTTTTTGACCCAAAATAACAAAAATCGCCCAAAACTTGTATTTTTGCTAATTTTGTCGTAATTTCAACAAATTGGATGGGTAACACCCTTGCAAATATCCAACCTGAATTTGAGAGCAAGTGGGCTGGCAATTTCGGAGAAGAAGGATTTTTACTTAAAATGAGGAAAATAACCAAAAAATTCAGCAAAAATACAAAATTTAAAATATTTTCACAATATACATAAAACTGTATAAGGTCCACCAAAGGTACTTGCACACTAATTTTCAAAACAGGGATTCTTGCGTTAATCAGTTTTTACTATTTCTACATTTTTTAAGCTCATTTGCATAATTTGGGCAATGCAAACTTCATTTGAATAAAATCTCATCTATAGCCCAGGATGCATCAACACACCAAATACCAAGCTAAAACGTGCAGCGGTTAGCGTATTTTTGATGTTGATAGTTACTGTACATACACACATGACAAGTAAATTTCTTTTTAATTTTCACTATTTTAATGGTTCGTTTTGGCGTGTGCTCCTCGTTATCCATTGTGCTGAACTTTGTATAAAGGTTACAGGCCGCTCACGCACTCTTAATTCCGAACAATGATCTGAAGTAGTATGCCTTATGTGATGGGGTTCAACCATTGTGGTTAATTCAAATCGCCTGGATGCCAAGACAAACATTGAACACTGCTGTAACGAGCAAGAAGGTGGTTTATATATCCTTGAAGCCATCTATGGTCATTATTTGAGTCGAATATTAATTTGACTGAGGAATTTTGCCATCGAAAAATTTGTAGAAAATGGCCAAATTTGTCCTGTTAATAAAAAGAGGACAATACACAGGACGTTGAAAAATGAATGTTGGTGAAAATGAAAAATTGTTTACAAACATCAGGACCGTGTCATCAGCACGGTGGCCCGAATCATCAACGTGGCGACTATGGCGCGTAATCCATGCCAAAATTAATACCTTACATTTTGAGCCAAACTTCATTCAACTCTCGCTCAGTGCGACTCAACTGTGGCCACCTTCATTCGGCTCTCGCTCAATGCGATTCAACTCTCGCTCACCCTGCTTTAAGGATGACGGTCAGAACATGGTCGACTATGGTTTGACCATTGTCAAACCATGGTCATTGACCATGTTCGACCATGTTTTGACTATCAAGTTGACCATGATCGACCATGAAATGAACACGTTTGTTAAATTGACACCATTGTCAGAACATGGTCAGTGGTGGTCAGCATTATGATAGTCACATCACAGTCAGAATATGGTCAAAAGAAATCGTTGTCGTATCATGGTCAAAACATTGCCGATTAAAGTTCACAACGAACATGGACAGACCATGGTCATTGTAAATAAAGCTGCATTGCAACAGTAATCAGAACATGTCCAGAACATGGTCAATGATTGACAAAACATGGTCAATGATGGTCAGAACATGGTCACCAGAGGAGGCAATGATGGTGGTCAGAACATGGTCAATGATGGCCAGAGCAATGGGTAATGATGGTCAGAACATGGTCAATGATGGCCAGAACATGGTCAATGGTGGCCAGAACATAGGTAACGATTGTCAGAACATGGTCAATGATGGTCAGAACATGGTCACTGATGGTCAGGACACTGGTCAAATTGGTGGCCAGAACATTGTCTATGACGGTCAGAACACCGACCAGTGGTCTTGTTTGGATATTGTTGATTGCCAAAACCTGGTCAGTGATTGTCAGAACAGGGTGATGGTCAAAACATGGTCATTGAAGGCGTCTGCATAAATGTCAACATTATACAGCTACAGAAACTGAATGTAAATAATTCATTTCAGTCAATTTAATCATGTGTAACATTGCATTGAGTGCAATTATAGTCAACATTGATAAAACACATATCAAAGATCATAATGACTCCAACAATTATACAGGGATAAAGTGATAATTAAGTCAGCCTGTGGGTTCCCTCATGCAAAGACCTATTTTCGGACAATAAAATGTGAATTTCACCTAAGTGTCACCTGAAAGCTGCTTTTTTGGTACACTGATCACTTGACTTCAAAAAATGGTATAGAAAACAAGACACTTTGACGTCTACACAATTCTGATTATCTGTGGTGAGTGACAGTTCAAACTTTAGTGTTTAAACTGACAAAGTCTGTAGGTGTATACTTTCACATAGAACTAAGACAAACGCACTTTTAAAATTTGTCCCTCAACTCTTTTTTGACAAAAATACTCAACAAACCTGACACGCTACCTTAAGCAATGACTACTGACAGAATAAATGCTAACATGTACATATTGGTCAATATTGTCGCCAACCTATCCAACTTTCACGAAATATTGGATGGAATTGGGCGATAGTTAAATGAAGTTGGCCACAGTTGGGTCGCACTGAGCGAGAGTTGAATCGCGGTGAGCGAGAGCCGAATGAAGGTGGCCACAGTTGGGTCGCACTGAGCGAGAGTTGAATCGCATTGAGCGAGAGCCGAATGAAGGTGGCCACAGTTGGGTCGCACTGAGCGAGAGTTGAATCGCATTGAGCGAGAGCCGAATGAAGGTGGCCACAGTTGGGTCGCACTGAGCGAGAGCCGAATGAAGGTGGCCACAGTTGGGTCGCGCTGAGCGAGAGCCGAATGAAGGTGGCCACAGTTGGGTCGCACTGAGCGAGAGTTGAATCGCATTGAGCGAGAGCCGAATGAAGGTGGCCACAGTTGGGTCGCACTGAGCGAGAGTTGAATGAAGGTGGCCACAGTTGGGTCGCACTGAGCGAGAGTTGAATGAAGTTTGGCTCAAAATGTAAGGTATTAATTTTGGCATGGATTACGCGCCATATGGCGACCTTCATGACAGCGTGGTGGGCGCGGCTGTAAGCATGGCAGCATCACCACGCTAATTGTATGGTGGGGAGCACACTGCAAAGGAGAGCTAAAATTGCCCAAAAAACAAATATGCAAATTTCACCGTCAGTTCACCATATCATCTTCAGGTAACATTTTAGAACCTGCACCTACAGTAGTTTGAAGTAATGGGATAAACAGTTTAAAAACATACGGCCAAAATTGCAGATTTCATCACAATTTTGATATATCAACTTCAGTTCATCACTACAAACCTGTATACCTAATATCAAAGCTGTCAGACAAGGGGTTTTGATGAAATAAATTTTTGACCAAAAATGACAAAAAATTCCTTAAAAATATAAATTTGCATATTTCATCACAATGTGAACAAATCTAAATTAGGTCATCCCTAGGGACCTGTATACCAAATATCAAAGCTGTCTGACCAGCAGTTATGTAGGAGATTTTTTACCAAAAAACGCCTTTTTTGGGGGGCTAATTTGCATATTTTCAACAACATCAAAATACAAAAAACAGTTTCTCATAATCATATTTTGCATCTACACAACAAATATCAAATCTCTAAGTACTGTGGTTCTCAAGATATTTGAGTGGATGGACATCCTCACAAACGGACATACATACATACATACAGGCTGACGCCGGACAGATAACCCATCCTAATAGCTTCTATAGACAGTAGTCTATACATGTAATAGCTAAAAATGTTTTGACCAAAAATGGCAAAATTGGCCCCCAAAATACAAATATACAAATTTCACCATAATTTTGATGAATCCTATTTTGGTGACTCCTACCAACCTGCAAACTAAATTTTAAATCAATCGGACCTTTGGTTTTAGAGAACAAGCTTTATGATTATTTTATAAAAATGACAAAAAAAATAGCAAAAAAAATTGACTTAAATGAAAACAGGCAACATTGGCATAAATCAATAGGACTGTATGAGAATGCCCTAAGGTGCAAAACAAGTATGACAGTGATCAGATGAGTATTAGTTCCTGGGTTCTTGATTTTTTACCATTTTCATTGACAGGTTCATTTGAACAATGGCACATCACATCATATAAGGTATTTTGGTTTGCAAGTTTTTGATATGGACGGACAAACATCCATCTATCCGATCATACATACATACAGACATTTTTACACCATAACCTCCCAGTTGCCTTATATGCATGGCAAATGGGAGCTAAAAATGATTAAACCAGTCACCAATGCAGAAGATAATTCCTAAAAATGTGAGAGCAAAAGATTCAGTTTCGATATCTGAAAGAAGAAATGAAATTTTGAATATCTTCCAAATGATGTCTGAAGACTCTGACTCTGGCAACATTCACAACTTTAACATATAGGACAACATACAAAACGGTTCTTTCCAGGACCATCAATCACTCCAATAAGAGAACACAGTTTCTTGCTTGTTCATTACATATCTCTTATCATGTTGTAAGTTATTGTATGTGCATATGTTAAGGTACATATTGGCAATTTAGTGATAAATCAGTATGCTTTGTTTGATAGTTGTGCTCAGCAGGGAACAAGATAACTCAAGCTGCAGTCTGAATTTTAATAATCATGCATAACGGCATACATTAACTTTCGGATTGACATCAAATGGACATTCTAGAGCCATGCTTTGTGAAAATCTGCATTCTCTGAATTAAATAACATTTTTTTTCAACATTAACACACTTGCTATACATTCACAGATGTCATATATGGGATTTAATAGAAATTAACACCATTCATGTATTTATTTTCTTAAAATCCAGGAGCACATCAACAGCAATGTCTTACCAGCAGCCTGACTTTTTCACATCTGCATAGTCTTACTATAATCTGCTTATTATAGGGGACTTTATCAATCAATAAGAGTGACAGGAAATTCAATTTCATTCAGTTATCTACGACTTAGTGATTGTCTGTGAAAGGTTGATACGAGTAATCTTGTCGCAGTTCTTGTTGCATTTTGCACTGGTTTCCATTTACACTGCGGTGTTTTCGCCCCTCAGACAAAGTCTGGGATACTTACGGATTGGGCTCCCTCCGTCTGTCCATCAATCCGTCTGCCCATTCAGATATCTCAGACATGTTGAGACAATTCCTTCCAATCTCTGTACAATATAATACACTATATAGCATATATATGCAGGCCCATTTTTTGAGTGTGGCATACATAATTAGTGCTAATTTGCATAATCAGTGATTTAAAATAAAAGTTGTTTCCAGAGAGACTGCTCAAAATTTGAGGAAACTTTGTACAGATGTTGGTATCATAGAGCTCTAATAGCTCACAAAGACATATGGCAGCATTGTTAATTTGCATACTAATTGAATAGCATAATTCAGGCGATATGTGGAGGAATACTGACTCAATTTTAATGAAACTTGGTACAGATGTTGACATACCAGTGCTGAAATAGAATACTATCGACTTCTAGCCCTTTGCTTCAATTAGGCATATTTAAAGGGAAACCTAAGTCCAGCGAATTTCACCATTTATCCCTTCTAAAATCACCCTTAAACAAAATGCAGCTCAAATTTGCCACATACTTGCTCGCGCCAACAACTACGGCGCGACAAAAAGAGACGCGTGGAAGAAGACGACATTTATGAAAATGAACTCAGAATCTCACACCCCAAGGACCTAGCTCATTTCAGGAGGCCTGATCAAATATGGCAAATTAAATTAGCTGAAAAAAACAAAATTGAAGATTTCATCATATTTCAATATATTACGTTAAAGGGACAAAGTCGGCCATTTTTCATGAATTTTGTTTGATACGGGACAATAGTTATATTGTTTGACATACAGAAAGATACTGAATGAATAGGTGACCATGCATATATTCAACCCGGGTTTTTGATACATGGAACCAACGCAAGAAAGAGTAAATGGGACCATTAATTCTTTCTCGCCATGGTTTCGTTTAATTTTTTAAAACCAGGGTCAAATATATGCATGGATTGGCTGACCCTATTGTTTTCTGTAGTAAAGTTAGCCTCTACACACTGAAAGAATTGTCATTACCAACACACATCCTGAATGACTACACAAAATCTAATGACACTGTTTCAGATGTTGATCATACAAAGATTTAACAGTCAAGATAGGCATTTAGCAGTATCAATTAGCAAATTATAGTAAATCTCTTCTGTAATGATCATGGAGACATGCATATTTGGTTCATATCTGGCATTCATATTTTTTATGTAAAAGAGCCATATGTAAGTTATGCAGACATGCCCAATGACCAGTTCCTTGCAGATCAGTTGAATTTGGATATTTCAAGAGCCATTACATGTACCTAATTCTGTCAAACTTGGTAACAGGACATTAC